>NC_091076.1:56568448-56878706 GCF_032405125.1 Capricornis sumatraensis
ATGTCTCCAAGCTAAACCTGAGTACTAGACAGGAACCTTGATATATTCTGACTTTTGGATGAGAGTGTTGATATTCCTGCTACAGTCTTTGCATTTGTACAAATAATATCAAATAGTCTGTTCCCTTTCCTATGTTTAAAGGGACAGGAAAAACTTGTCAGGTTCATCATAAAAGGTAGATTTGTGGAAGAGAAAGGGAATCCCCTGTTGAGTCCCAAGAAATAGAGGCCTGTGTTCCTAAGTCCTACACATGTCATGGATGAGTGTTACTCTGTTAATGACTCAGAAGACATTTGGTGCACTTTCCCTGTGTTCAAAATGAAATTTACATACTTTTACAGGAAAACAAAGCGTATCAGAACATGTGAAGCATAGTCATGAGGGGAGCCGTGGTTTTAACGGTGGGAGTCTCTTCTTCATTCAAGAACTTCCCTTTGATGAAGGAGTTAGGCTATACTGAAGCCTACAAAAATGAGCTGTAAACAACAGTTTAATCCGTAGGGCAATGAAATCATGCTGAAGGGTTACAGTGACTTTTTTCATCACCATTATCACCACTAATGCTACTTGAAAACCACTGTGTTTGCAGCAGCTGTGTTCATGAAGGGCTGAACTCTCAAGCATGCATGGAACTAATACAATGCAGATATTTCTTTTTTTCTCTTTAATTTTTATTGGAGTGTAGTTGGTTTACAGTATTTTGTTAGTTTCCAGTGTACAGCAAAGTGAGCCAGTTATACATGTGTAAATATCCTCTCATTTTTAGATTCTTTTCCCATGTCAGTCATCACAGAGTATTGAGTACAGTTCCCTGTGGTATACGGCAGTTTCTTGTGAGTTATTTTATATATAGTAGTAAGTATATGTCAATCCCAGTCTCCCAGTTTACATACTTTCTTATTTTGCCAGATACCGCAGAGTTCCTCTCCCCGATGTTGGTATCACAGACTGTGCGTATGACAATACCAGGCTCCCTCCACTCTTGGCTAATATTTCTATTGGCAGAAACTATCAACATTCTGGGGTGTCCTAGTCTCTCTATTCCTTTCTTGCTTGAGGCCTGACAAGACTGACATAAGTATCAGAATCGTATCTACGATTTTACTTTAAGATGGACTCTCATCCTTGCCATTTCCTCTGGGAACAAAGAAAATCCTTGTCTCCTAACCACTTTTTCTACTGGTAAGCTTAAGAGAACTCTGTCTTTTGTAAAATAGTAAATCTCTGACTGATACCCCACCCATGTTGATAAAATGCACTGCAGGAGACGAGACTGACCTTGTGTTTTAAACATTCTGCATGAAGCCAGTGTTTAACCAAACAAAAAGATTACAGCTGAATTGTATAGAAATGAATATCACAGCCTGAAGAGATTGGGGAACTGTGCTGCTTTTTCACTTTAAATCATCTTTCAGCATTCTCAGGAGTTAAGATGCTGGAGTAGATGAGAGTTAATAAAATTAAGTGCATAGCAGTTATCTTGAATTCAATTTATTCCATTTGAAAAAAAAAAAAGAAAATTCAATGATTCAACTTCCTCTGACTAAAGCAAATTCCAATACTTTTAAGCTATTCAGAGCATTTTCTTTTTGTGTCAGGAATCATTTTAATATCCATTACCTTATTATAACCTCTTAAAATGCTAAGAGTAAATAAAGTTGTTATTAGTGACAATGATAAATGCAGTGTTGGTGAAAACAATGGTTTAAATAATGATGATGATGATATTAATTCCTAGATTCGAGGTCATGTGATAGCTTATTTACATACATTACAGCATTTAACTTTTCCAACAATCTTATAAGTCAGAGAAATAAGACCTACATATGTGAAGTGACTTGTCAAAGGCCACACAGCCTATAAATACTAGATTATATTTTGGAATCAAAGACTTTTGTCTTCTCAGACTCTTTGATTTATGTACTGGCAAATCTGATGCATAAAATGCCCTTTCTTCTCCCAAGATGATGCATCTCACTTTTATCAGAACTTGGATTAACCTCACCTCTTCTAAGAAGCATCCACTGCCACCTATCACCTTGAGTTTTAGGAAAAACCATTTAATATGAGTTTGTTCATCCATGAAAAGGAGGTAAAAATACTTGCCTCAAGAGTTGTTGCAAAGATCAAAGGAATCAACTTTAAAAATCTGGCTAACAGCACATGCTTCCTGATTATGATTTATTTTTTATGCTGTTAGACTTTCTATGCTTTGTCCTAATCATGAGGAATGCAAGCAACAAAAAGAGAGTCATATTAAGCCAATGCTCACAGGATTTTGATGTCAGCACCTTGTTCCAGTTCACTCATATTAATAAGTTGTAATCTTGTCTCTCTATCCAAAGCTCTTATCAGTTTTGCACTGAACCTTAATCTTGTCACTGCTAATGGATAATTAAATATCCTAAAGGAAGGGGTCCAAAGAGAAGTGAAAAACAGAATTCTAGGAGTTCAGTCCCAGCATGAAGCAAAGCTTATATATCCTCAGAGAACAAAACTTCTCCCCAGCACATTTAATGTATAGTTTTCAAGATGTTTGATGAATAGATTTGAGCCTATTGGTTATCAGGCAACTGTTCCAACATATTTTCCATCAACGCCTGACGAGGCAGTGGTGTCCAAGAAATACTGAAATAATGCAAAGAGAGTAAAGACCCAGCCAACCCTGAATGATGCATCAGTAGTCTCGTCCAACCTTGGCTTAAAGAAGACGTTTTGTAAAAAAAAAAAAAAAAGAACAACTATATTTTTCCTTCTGTTTCCAAAAGAGAAACTTTAATTTGACATGAAAAGAAAAATATTTAGGGGTTCATTTCATAGTCCTCAAAATAGTAGTTGTCTTTTTCATTTTTTCTCTCCTCCCGTGAAAGAGTCATCATTTTCCTTAAAAGAAACAAAGTCTTCTTATGACTTGAGACTGAGTTGAGTCTTCTTTTTCTTTTATTTGGAAAGTTTCACTAGGTATGACTTTCTATCTGTTGTCTGTTGGCACCACGGCACCCCTTAGAGTAAGCAGGGTTAGTTCCATCATCTCTATTTTATAGATTGGGGAAGGAAGCTTGTAAAATGTTGTGACACATCCAGATGTCTCTGCTTGTATGTTGTGGGGCCAGGACTAAAGCCTGTAAGTTCTGACTGTGGTTTCCAAAAGTCAGAGGTCCTCATAAGAGCTTCTGTTTGCACTTTTGTTGTTATTGCTGTTGTTGTGTCTGTATGTGTCCTCCAGACATATGGAGTATAGAGGTTCACTATCCTGAATCATAAAAAAATGAACCCCAAAACACTGAAACTGTTACTACCTAGAAATTTACCTTCTGGTTGGCCTATAAGTGACATTGTCCTGAAAAGAAAACAAAGTTCTTGTAACTAGATGCTGGGAAGACTGAGCAGACTGATGATAGAACTTGCATGGGAGTCAACAGAGAAGGATCCATCCTCTGTGAAATCCAAGGCCCTGGGTTTTCCAGCTGCTGAGACAACCAGGGCTGGGGGGAATGTCCCATGAGTGGTATGTGCTTTTATGATGTTCCTCACTGAGTGCTCTATTAAAGAGATTTTATTACCTGCTACTGCCTGGATCACAGGAGTAAACTAGATCTACTCATTGTCCCTAAAAGATGACAGGGCCAAGACAAGTTACACTGTTACTGCTCATGAGATTTTCAGGGCCTCATTGTGGATGGATGTAATATTTGAAAAGGTGTTCTGGGGAGCTGGATCAAGTTTCTCTAATTCCCAAAGAGTCAGTTAGAGGTAACCATAGTCTGGAGAGAAATTGGGATCAAAAACCTAAAGACTGAACCATGTGTTAATCTTACAGGGCAAGACTAGGATAAAATAATAGCTAGGCCATGTGAGTTGGTGTACAAGAGATCAGGAGAATGAAAATAAGAATTGATGCATGCAATAGGGGAAATTAGGTGGTTCTATGAGTAAACACTGAATACCTTGGATTTGTGTGTGTGTTTGGTTACAACTAAGCTGCCAGAGCTTATCAGAGCAAGTTGGAGAGTTTTTGCCAAGTTACTCACCCTTCCTTCCCTCCTATCAATTACTACAGTTCTTAAATTCCCTGCAAGTCTTAGTTCTAATCATTTTCTCCTGCAGAGAATTATTCCAAGCCACCTAGAAGATAAGGATCTTGCTCAGTTGAAATATATTCCAAACAGCTCTGTGTCTTCATTTCTTTTGTTATATATGAAGTCTATTCTCCAAAAAGAATATAACCTTATTCAAGCAAAGGTGAGAATGTGATGCCCTTTGAAAATCCCCAAGGCCTTAGTAAAATAATCAGTAAAATTGTAGCAAACACACATTTGAGTCTTATACGTGTCATGCTCACCTCTGAGCACTTTTCATACGTCTCATTTGCTCCTAGTAACAACAACCTGTACCACCTTATTATTATTATTCTATTTTATGTAGGAGGAAACAGTCCTGGAGAGTTTTTAGCTATATCCGTGAGGTTTCTTAGTTTCAACTGCTGAGATGTTAATTTCTGCATTCTCCCCAGGCCCAGGATAATTTCTTCCAGGCTTTTCCTGGCTCAGATGCCAAGGAAGTAGGTGTTACATGCATTCTGAATATAGCACCTGGATGTAGAGAGATGCTTATCTGATGATTCACACTTTTAAATAAAATAGCAAAATGCTGGCTGGACTTCTTCAGTGTCCCAGTCCTGGGATGTGGTCACTGTGGTTCCAAAACAAACTTGGATGATATTCCTGCTCAAATAACATAATTTGCACATTCATTGGGAAGTATTGGACAGTAGTCTTGTGATCACAGTCCCTGTCCAACACCTGCCAAAAGCTGGCTCATGCTTTGGTTCCCTCTTTGTTGAAAGAAAAAAAAAAAATAGACTGGGAGCTGACTGTGGCTCAGATCATGAACTGCTTATTACCAAATTCAGACTTAAATTGAAGAAAGTAGGGAAAACCACTAGGCCATTTAGGTATGACCTAAATCAAATCCCTTATGATTATACAGTGAAAGTGACAAATAGATTCAAGGGATTAGATCTGATAGAAAGAATGCATGAAGAACTATGGATGGAGGTTTGTGACATTGTATAGGAGGCAGGGATCAAGACCATCCCCAAGAAAAAGAAATGCAAAAAGGCAAAATGGTTGCCTGAGAAGGCCTTACAAATAGCTGAGAAAACAAGAGAAGCTAAAGGCAAAGGAGAAAAGGAAAGATACACCCATCTGAATGTAGGGTTCCAAAGAATAGCAAGGAGAGATAAGAAAGCCTTCCTCAGTGATCAGTGCAAAGAAATAGAGGGAAACTACAGAATGAGAAAGACTTGAGATCTATTCAGGAAAATCAAAGATACCAAGGGAACATTTCATGCCCAGATAGGCACAATAAAGGACAGAAAAAGTATGGACCTTAGAGAAGCAGAAGATATTAAGAAGAGGTGGCAAGAATAGACAGAAAAACTATGTAAAAAAGATCTTCATGACCCAGATAACCATGATGGTGTGATCATCCACCTAGAGCCAGACATCCTAGAATGCGAAATCAAGTGGGTCTTAGGAAGTAACACTACGAACGAAGCTAGTGGAGGTGATGGAATTCCAGATGAGCTATTTCAAGTCCTAAAAGATGATGCTGTTAAAGTGCAGCACTCAATATGCCAGTAAATTTGGAAAACTCAGCAGTGGCCACAGGACTAGAAAAGGTCAGTTTTCATTCCAATCCCAAGGAAAGGCAATGCCAAAAACCATTCATATTACCACACAATTGCACTCATCTCACATGCTAGCAAAGAAATGCTCAAAATTCTCACAGCCAGGCTTCAACAGTACATGAACCGTGAACTTCCATATTTACAGGCTGGATTTAGAAAAGGCAGAGGAACCAGATATCAATTGCCAACATCCACTGAATCACAGAAAAAGCAAGAGAGTTTCAGATAAAACATCTACTTCTGCTTTATTGACTATACCAAAGCCTTTGACTGTGTAGATCACAACAAACTCTGGGAAATTCTGAAAGAGATGGGAATACCAGCCACCTTACCTGCCTTCTGAGAAATATGTATGCAGGTCAACAAGCAACAGTTAGAACAGGACATGGAACAACAGACTGGCTCCAAATTGGGAAAGGAGTAAATCAAGGCTGTATATTGTCACCCTGCTTATTTAACTTATATGAAGAGTATATCATGTGAAATGCCAGGCTGGAGGAAGCACAAGCTGGAATCAAGATTGCCAGGAGAAATATCAATAATCTCAGATATGCAGATAACATCACTCTTATGGCAGAAAGGGAAGAGGAACGAAAAAGCCTCTTGATGAAAGTGAAAGTGGAGAGTGAAAAAGTTGGCTTAAAGCTCAACATTCAGAAAACGAAGATCATGGCATCCAGTCCCATCACTTCACGGGAAATAGATGGGGAAACAGTGTCAGTATCAGACTTTATTTTTGGGGGCTCCAAAATCACTGCAGATGGTGACTGCAGCCATGAAATTAAAAGACGCTTACTCCTTGGAAGAAAAGTTATGACCAACCTAGATAGCATATTCAAAAGCAGAGACATTACTTTGCCGACTAAGGTCCGCGTAGTCAAGGCTATGGTTTTTCCTGTGGTCATGTATGGATGTGAGAGTTGGGACTGTGAAGAAGGCTGAGTGCCAAAGAATTGATGCTTTTGAATTGTGGTGTTCAAGGACTCTCTTGAGAGTCCCTTGGACTGCAAGGAGATCCAACCAGTCCATTCTGAAGGAAATCAACCCTGGGATTGCTTTGGAAGGAATGATGCTGAAGCTGAAACTCCAGTACTTTGGCCACCTCATGTGAAGAATTGACTCATTGGAAAAACTCTGATGCTGGGAGGGATTGGGGGCAGGAGGAGAAGGGGACAACAGAGGATGAGATGGTTGGATGGGATCACTGATTCGATGGACGTGAGTCTGAGTGAACTCTGGGACTTGGTGATTGACAGGGAGGTCTGGCGTGCTGTGATTCATGGGGTCGCAAAGAGTCAGACACCAGTGAGCAACTGAACTGAACTGATACACTAAGAGAAGAGAAGTTGGGTGAGTGGTCAACCTAAGTTCTGATTCAACCACTACTTAATGAGCACTTAGTATGTATAGAACATTATCCCATATCTTAGTATAGTGGTCTTCCCAGGAGCTCTGTGTGGTGAGTGTCACTATCCAAGTTTTAAGTACTTGGCAAAGTCATCCAACTACTAGAATGGAAGGGATCTCATTCCTGGTTCCCTGTTTTTGCTGTCACATAAACGTGCTGCTAGCTCACATTGTGGTGAATAAAGTGAAGAATGGAGGGGAAATGTAATAAAGATGATGAGACTGATTCAAGATGGTGGAATAGAAGAATGTGCACTCATTTCTGCCAGAGCAAATAGCAACTAGTTGTTGAACTACAATTGATAGGCAGACACTGGAACCCACCAAAAATAGATACCGTACATCCAAGTACAAGGGAGAACCCACAACAAAATGGTAAAAGAGGCACAATGTTGATAAAATCAAATCCTGTACCTTCTCAAACTGGAGAACAATGATATTACAAAAGTTCTTGCAATGTTGTGAAGGTACTAAGCCCCATATCAGGCTCTCCAGCCTGGGGATTTGGCCAAGGAACTAGAAATCTTCAGAGAATCTGACTTTGACCAGCAGGATTTGATTACAGAGCTTTGATAGGACTTGGGGAAACAGAGATTCTTGGGGGGCACAGACAAAATTTTGTGAATAGCAGGACCCAGGGGAAAGGAGCAGTGACTCCACAGAAGACTGAGTCATACTTACCTGAGCGTTTGAGGGTCTCCTGTAGAAGTGTGGGTTGGCAGTGGCCTGCCATGGAATGCGGACACAGGCAGCACCAGTCCTGGGAGATGCATCTTGGCATAAGTACTCTTGGAGGTCACCAATAGCCTTACTATAGAAGCCTAAAGATTCCAAGACTGGGTTGCCTCAGGCCAAACAACTAACAGGGAGGGAGCACAGCTCCATCCATCAGCAGGCAATTGAATTGAAGTTTTACTGTGCATGGCACTGCCTACAAGAGCAAGATCCAGTTTTACCTACAGCCAGTCCCTTCTATCAGGACGCTTGCACAAACCTCATATCCTCATCCATCATAAGGCAGAAAGAAGAAATAAGAACTACAATCCCATCAGCTCCCAGAACTAATACCACAATCACAGAAAGCTACCCAAAGTGAAAAGAAATAGGATAATGCCCCAGTTAAAGGAACAAGATAAATCCCTAGAAAACCAACTACATGAAGTGGAGATTGGAAACCTCCCAGAAAAAGAGTTCAGAATAATGATAGTGAAGATGATTCAGGATCTCAGAAAAGAATGGAAGCAAAGATTGAGAAGATGCAATAAATGTTTACCAAGGACCTAGAAGAACTAAAGAAAGAGCAAACAGAGATTAACAATACTCTAGAAGGAATCAGTAGCAGAACATCTGAGGCAGAAGAACGGATAAGTGACCTGGAAGATAGAATGGTGGAAATCGAAGCTGCAAAACAGAATATAGACAAAAGAATGAAAATAAATGAAGATGGCTTAACAGAACTCTGGGACAACATTAAGCACACCAATATTCACATTATTGGAGTCCCAGAGGAGAAGAAAGAGAAAAAGGACCTAAGAAAATATTTGAATATATACTAGCTGCAAACTTCCCTATCATGGGAAAGGAAACAGTCAGCCATGTCCAGGAAGCACAGAGAGTCCCAGGCAGGATAAATCCAGGGAGGAACACACCGAGGCACATGGTAATCAAACTTACAAAAGTTAAAGACAATTTTAATAAAATATTAAAAACAACAAGGGAAAAAGACAAATAACACATAAGGCAAAACCCATAATATTACCAGCCAATTTCTTATAGAAACTCCACAGGCCAGAAGGAATGGCATGATATATTTCAAGTGTGAAAAGAGAGAACCTACAATCAAGAATACCCAGCAAGAATACCCAGCAAGACTCTCATTCAGATTTGATGGAGAAATCAAAAGATTTTCAGACAAACAAGAGAATTCAGTACCACTAAACCAGTTGTACAACAAATACTAGAGGAACTTCTCTAGGCAGGAAACACTATAGAAGGAAAGAACTACAAAAAAACCAAAGCAAAACAATACACAAAATGGTAATAGGATCATACATCTTGATAATTACCTTAAATATAATGGATTAAACGCATCAGTCAAAAGATATAGACAGACTGGGTGAATACAAAAACAAGACCTGCACATACATTGTCTACAAGAGACTCACTTTATATCTACTGACACTTACAGACTGAAAGTAAGGGGATGAGAGAAGGTGTTTTATGCAAATGGAAATCATAAGAAAGCTGGAGCATACTAATACTCATATTAGGCAAAATAGACTTTAAAACAAAGATGGCTTATAAGAGACAGACAAAGGTACTACATAATGATCAAGGGTTCAATCCAAGGAGAAGATACAGCAATATAAATAGGACTTCCGTGGTGGCTCAGATGGTAAAGCGTCTGCCTACAATGCAGGAGACCAGGTTCAATCCCTGGGTTGAGAAGATCTCCTGGAGAAGGAAATGGCAACCCACTCAAGTATTCTTGCCTGGAAAATCCCATGGACAGAGGAGCCTGGTAGACTACAGTCCATGGTGTCGCAAAGAGCTGGACATGACTGAGCGACTTCACCTCATTTCATGCACCCAAAAAGCAACTCAATATGTAAGGCAAATACTAACAAACACAAAGGGAGAAATCAACAGTAACACAATAATAGTGAGGGATTTTTAACACACCACTTTCATTAATGGACAGATCATACAGACAAAAACTAATAAGGAAACATAGGCCTTAAGTGACACTTTAGATTAGTTGGACTTAATTGATATTTATAGAGCATCCCATCCAAAACAGCAGAATATGCATTTTTCTCAAGTCAGTTCAGCTCAGTTACTCAGTCATGTCCAGCTCTTTGTGATCCCATGGACTGCAGCACGCCAGGATTCCCTGCCCATCACTATCTCCTGGAGCTTGCCCAAACTCATGTCCATTGAGTTGGTGATGACATCTAACTATCTCATTTTCTGTCATCCTTATCTCCTATTGTCTTCAATCTTTCCCAGCTCAAGAGCACACAAAATATTCTTCAGGATTGACCACATCCTGGGCCAGAGGGCAAGGATTGGTAAATTTAAGAAATTCGGAATCATATCAAGCATCATTTTTGATCAGAACGCTATGAGATTAGAAACAAACTACAAGAAAAATACCCTAAGAAACATAAACATGTGGTGGCTAAACAATATGCTACTAAACAACCATTGAATCACTGAAGAAAACAAATAAGAAATTTAAAAAAAATACCTAGAGAAAAATGAAAATGAAAGCACAATTGTCCAAAACTTACGGGATGCAGCAATAGCGGTTCCAAGAGGGAAGTTTACAGCCATACAATCTTAAGAAACAAGAAAAATCTCAAATAAATAACTTAACCTTACAACTAAAACACCTAGAGAAAGAAGAACAAATAAAACCTAAAGTTAGTAGAAGGAAGGAAATCATAAAGATCAGAGCAAAAATAAATGAAATAGAGACAAAGAAAACAATTGCAAAGATCCATGAAACTAAAAGCTGGTTTTCTGAAAAGATAGACAGGACTGGTAAACCTTTAGCCAGACTCATCAAAAAAAAAAGGGAGAGGATTTAAAACAGTAAAATTAAAAATGGAAAAGGAGAAGTTACAACTGACTCCACAGGAATACGAAGAGTTGTAAAAGATTACTATAAACAACTATATGCCAATAAAATGGATAACCTGGAAGAAATGGACAAAAGAATTTATAGAAAGATACAGTCTCCCTAGGCTGAACTAGAAAGAAATAGAAAATATGAACAGACCAACTACAAGCACTGAAGTTGAAACCATGATTAAAAATCTCCAACAAACTAAAGTACAGGACCCGACAGCTTCACAGATGAATTTTATCACACATTTAAAGAAGAATTAACAACTACCATTCTGAAACTGTTCCAAAAATTTTCAGAGGAAGGGAAACTTCCAAAATCATTTTCTGAGGCCACTGTCACTCTGATACCAGAACCAGACAAATATACCACAGAAAAAGAAATTACAGGCCAGTATTACTGATGAACATAGATGTAAAAATTCTCAACAAAATACTGGCAATCTGTAGTCAATAGTACTTTGAAAATATCATGCATGATGGTCAAGTGTGATTCATCCCAGGGATGCAAGGATTTTTCAACATTCACAAATCAATCAATGTGACATACCATATCAACAAATTGAAGAATAAAAACCATATGATCATCTCAATTGATGCAGAAAAGGCTTTTAACAAAATTCAGCACCCATTTATGATAAAAACTCTCCACACAGTGGGCATCGAGGATGCATACCTCAAAATGATTAAGGACATAGGTGACAAACCTTCAGCTGGAATCATGCTCAATGGTGAAAAGCTGAAAGATCAGGAATCCTTTAAGATCAGGAACAAGACAGGACGTCCACTCTCACCACTTTCATTCAACACAGGTTTAGAAGTCCTAGCTTGAGCAATCAGAGAAGAAAAAGAAGTAAAGGGAATCCATACTGGAAAGAGGTTAAACTGTCACTGTTTGCAGATGACATGATGCTATACATAGAAGACCCTAAAGTTGCTACCAGAAAACTACTAGAACACATCAATGAATTTGGTAAAGTTGTAAGTTACAAAAGCAATACCCAGAAGTCTGTTGCATTTCTATACACTCACAACGAAAGATTAGAAAGAGAAATTCAAGAAATCCAAATGGTAAATTTGATGCATTTAGCATTGCATCAAAAATAATAAAATACCTAGGAAAAAACCTACCTAAGGACACAAAGACCTATATTCTGAAAACTATAAATGCTGATGAAAGAAACTGAAGAAGACATAAACATATGTAAAGATATACCATGTTCATAGATTGGAAGAATCAATACTGTTAAAACAACTATACTACCCAAGGCAATCCACAAATCCAGTGCAATCAATACCTATCAAATTACCAATGATGTTTTTCACAGAATTAGAACAAAAAAAATCTCAGAATTTGTATGGAGACACAAAAGACTCCAAATAGCCAAACCAATCTTGAAAAGGAGCTGGAGGAATAGGCTTCCTATCCTCACGGTATACTACAAAGTTACAGTCATCAAACAGTGTGGTGCTGGACAAAGATAGAAATAGAGATCAATGGAATAGAATAGAAAATCCAGAAATAAACCCATGCACCTACAGTCAATTAATCTATGACAGAGGAGGCAAGAGTGCACAATGTTGGAAAGACAGTCACTTCAGCAAATAGTGCTGGGAAAACTGGACAGCCACGTGTAAAAAATGAAATTAGATCATTCTTTAACTCCATACACAAAAATGAGCCCAAAATGGAGTAAACACCTAAATGTTAGACCAGAAACTATAAAACTCTTGGAGGAAAACATAGGCAGAACATTCTCTGACACAAGTCACAGCAACATTTTTTCTATTCCATCTCCCAGAGTGATGGAAATAAAAGAAAAAAAAATAAATAAATGGAACCTACTTAAACTCAAAAGCTTTTGCACAGCAAAGGAAAAATAACCAAAATGAAGAGACAACTCACAGATTAGGAGAAAATATTTGCAAATGATGTGACTGATAAAGGATTAGTTTCCAAACCTTACAAACAGCTTATGATACTTAATAGAATCAAAGCAAGAAATGCACTCAAAGAATGGGCAGAAGGTGCAAATAGACATTTCTCTAAAGAAGACTTACCAATGGTGAATTGGACATGAAAAATTATTCAAAATAGCTTAGTTATTAGAGAAATGCAAATCAACTCTAAAATGAGATATCACCTCACACTTTCAGAATGGCTCTCATCAAGAAATCTACAAACAACAAATGCAGGAGAGGGTGTGGAGAGAAGGAACCCTCCTGCACTGTTGGTGGGAATGTAAATTAGTACAGCCACTAAGGAGAACAGTATGGCAGTTCCTTAAAAAGTTAAAGATAGAGCTACCATATGATCCTGCAATCCCACTCCTGGGCATATATCCAGAGAAAAACTTGGCCTGAAAATATACATGCACCTCAATGCTCATTGAAGCACTGTTTACAGTAGCCAGACATGGCAACAACCTACATGTTGTTTAAGGAATGCTTGATAACATTCCTCATATACTGCAACTTCTTTTATATACATACATACAATACAGTATTACTCAGCCATTAAAAATAATGAAATAAAGCCATTTGCAGTGACATGAATGGACTTAGAGGGTGTCATGCTGAGTGAGGTAATAAAGATGATGATGATAACAACATCACCACTCTCATTTACTGAGTTCTCACCATGTGCTGGGCACCATGGGAACACTTTCCAAGGATCATTTCATTTCATCCTCACATCAAGCATGTGAAGAAGGCTCTAGTACTTCCCTCATGTTACAAAGAGGGAAAGCGATTACTCAGAGATAAGTCATTAACCAAAGATAACCAATGAAAGCACCAAGAGCTGAGCCCAAGCATTTTGTCACAGTTGCAATATATAATATTAACAATAGCAGCTGTATATAACACTAAGAATAACAGCTATGTATAACATTAACAATAACAGCTATACCTGCATATACATTGTGTGGGTTCTGGACTGGATTCTCTCCTTCCCTGGGTCTTGAGCCTGAGCACAAAGAGAGAAGTGAGACAAGCAATTTCAGGAAAGTAAGTCAGACTACCAACATTGCCAACAGAACTCACTAAACCAAAGTCACAATTCTCAGCCCTAACCTCTGTGTTCTAAAGATGACTTAGGTAAACTGCAGGCAGACATTGGGGCAGATGATGGAGTTATTGAGATGAAACCTCACCTGTTCTGGAGGTCAGGATGTCCAGGGAGGCATTTACCTGTGTCAGGAAGTCCTTCTTATCCCATCTGATGGTGAGTCAACTGAAGGGGACATGTGGGTACCTGGCCCAACTTTTGAAGGTTCAGAACCCTGTCACTGAGATATGAGAAGGACCCTTTGCTTCTGACACCCCTTCTGGAAGATAACCAGTGATATGCCCTTTTCAGTCTTGGGAGTTGTCACCCTGCCCCACGAGAGCAGTGGAAACTCCTTGCAGAATGTTTGAGTCAGAATCATTCCTGGCAAGACATGGAGGGAAATTGAAGGAATGGCAGATTTAAGGTTAGTTTTATATCCAGCTATTAAGATACTAACAGAAGCAGGGCTGTTTTGTGTGGGTGCACTATTTGTAATACATTTCCCTTTCCCTCCTCATTAAAAAGAGACAGCTTTTAAACATTATTATAGAAACAGAAACAGTTTAACAAAGAAAATATTCACATTCTGTTTTGGTTCTTTATGATCCTTGCTACTCTTTGCTCATATACTGTCCATTTTTATGTGGCTGCAATCACAGACTAGAAAAGTGAAAGGTGAAAGTGAAAGGGAAGGCTGCTCAGTCATGTCTGAATCTTTGATACCTCATGGACTATATACAGTATGGGATTCTCCAGGTCAGAATACTGGAGTGGGTGGCCATTTTCTTCTCCAGGGGATCTTCCCAACCCAGGGATCAAACTAGGGTCCCCTGCATTGCAAGTGGACTCTTTATCAACTGAGCTATCAGGGAAGCCCCAAAGGGGAAACTGTGGCTGCATCGGCTGGGAATCAAACCAGCGTGATAGGCAAGAATTCTACCACTGAACCACCCGTGTACTGCATAGACTGAGTCAGTGGGAATGGCAAGCCACTCCAGTATCCTTGCCTGGAGAATTCCATGGACATAGGAAACTGGTGGGGCTACAGTCCATGGGGTAGCAGAGAGTCAGACACGACCCAGTGACTAACACACATGTTACTGGAGTAGCTTGCCATTCCCTTCTTTAGGGAATCTTCCCAACCCAGGAATCAAACCCAGGTCTCCTGCATTGAAGGCAATTTCTTTACTGTCTGAGCCACTCTTTTTTCCATCTTTTTTTCATTGGCCTCTCTGATGTTTGCATCTCCAGGCTTGAGTGTAAGCTTATTCATATCCACCCCAGGGAGTGCAGAGCAAGAAAATCCAAGAAAGAGTAAAATTTTCTATTCTGTCATGTACTCATGACTCCAGTGGAGAATAAGACAGCTGTTAGTAAGAAGATGGGAGAAGGAAAAGAAGGGGGGAAACTGGTTTTTAAAAGGAGTCTTCATTCTAGTTATTTTCAAGTTAGGAAAACTGATGGTGAGGACACTCACCAACAAGCTGACAAGCAGCTCTGCACTCGGCAGGCTTGGCAGTGCCGAGCAGCTACACCCAGAGGAGGGCATCTCTGTCTGTGACAGCAGCCTTTCCAAGACTGGGTGAGGGGAGGGAAAAATGCTTTACATTCCTCTGTCTGCTCAGTCACTGACTCAGGAAATTGGCCTGTGTTACTCAGCTGGTAGCTTCACTACATTTTTCCTGGGAGGCCAAGGGTTCAAATTCCACCCCAGAAGCTTGGCAGCTCCCCAAATGCAATGCTTGCCTTGTCATGGAAGGCGGATAGCTGCATGCAGTGGAAAAGAGACTTTTTCTCTTTGGTTCTCCCAGGGAAATGAGGAGCAGAGCAGCAGGAACGGCACCATATGACTCATCTTAATTTGATCCAGAAACTCCAAAGAACCCCAATATGAAACTGGCACAACTGTCACCCAATTGCAGGCACTTCTAAGAAAGGAAAAATTGAGCTCCCTGCTCCCATGCTCCACCATCTCCTTAAATCAGCACTCAGCTCAGACTTTGCTTCCACCACAAGAGTGCAGGCAAGAATGGCACAAAATGGTGGTAGGTCTGCATTGCCAGAGTGAGAAAGCAGAGATCCACAGGGATCCATACTAAACCTGGAACTCAGGGTCACACTTGTGCAGAATATTCTCTTGATGAACTTTTTCTCCAAAATGCTTATACACAACACTTCTTGACTGTCTAATATTACATATAAAAGCAATTTATCACTTGTATACTTATAAGTTTGGAAAGTATGATCACATTAGAAGTTATTTGGAATCATTTGTGTTAAATACACCTGTTAAGTTTGCTTTTGCTTTAATATTGGAAATTGGAGAACTAACAAAATGGTGGCAGAGAGGGGGTTTGGAGAGAGTGAAGATGATGAATCTTTCAAATAAAGCAAGTCCCCCTGAATAAAAAATAAATCCTTTAGGAATGTGATGTAATTTATTGTTCTGTCTGAACAATTTCTATGGCAGCCTGCCTGACCTGAAAAAAAAAAAAATTGTGTTGTTTGTGTATTGGGCAACATTTAGGTTTATAAATAGCTTCAAGGGTAGCCCTTGTTTATTTATTTTGTGGCCAGCCCTGACTCCAGAGCCCTTTGCCCCAGGGTCATGGGGGACTGTGTGTTGGGGGTGAGGGGAATGGTTCTTTTCTGGAGAAACTGTCTTTAGACTGGAGAAGCTAAGGTGATGGGAGAAATGCCTCAGCTGATGGACCATCACTCTCCCTCCTCCCCCCTTTGAAAAAGACACTGTGCTTGTGACAGCGTTCAGGAGGCAGGACCAGCACCGGGACCCCACTGAGAGGCTCAGGTCTGGTGCTTTTGGTCTCAGGACACCTTTCACCAACTCCCCGTGGGTTTCATCTCTAGTTAGTTATTGGATTCTCTCTTCCCGCTACTGTTAAGTCCCTCTCTCCCACACTCCCAGACCTAAACAAGTCTTATGAGAAAAGATGACTGCTTCAGAGGAAAGGAAAGCCGAAAGCCAGAAGGGAGCTGGGCTGTGTGGATCTCCCTCAGCCCCCGTGGAGCCTAAATTTAGTTCTCATGTTTGCACCTGAAAGTATTAACATCTTTTCTCTGTTTGCAAGAGCAAGTTTTTTGTGTTTTTTTAAACAGTTTTATTGAAAAGAATTCTCATACCGTACAATTTGTCCACCTAAAGTGTACAATTCAGGGCTTTACTATATATACAGAGTTGTGCAATCCTCACCACAATTAACTTAAGAACATTTTATTACCCTCCCCAGAGAAACTCCACATCCTTTAAGCCAGTCCTCCAATTATCCCATCCTCCCAGATCTAGAAAACCACTAATCTAATTTTTGTCTCTATGGATTTGCCTATCTTGGATATTTCATAGAAATGGAATGAATGAGCTTCTAAAGCATCCCTCTACTCTCTCACAGAGTTTGGCAAAAGACCTTGAATCTAGTAGTGTTTGAGTAAGGTTAAATTAGGTTACTTGGTTTTAGAATTAATATAACCCACAAACTAGGAAACTTATGTGAAAAGTCTCAAATACCATTACTCAGAGTGGGCTCATGGCCTGGATATTATCAAAATAGAAAGACAACCTATGATCACAGCTTCCCCTAAAGTCAGCTCCCCTAGATATGGCATCCTGTTCTGACAGCCCCTTCAACATTACAACAGGTACACCATAAGCTCAACAATTCAGAAATCTATCAATCCCTTAGAATATGGGTATTCTCTCATGAGCTGGCACACCACTCTGCTTGTTAACAGGTAAAAAAACTAAAATTCACTAAAAACCATGTGATTCATTCCCAACATGCTGTTATTCTTTCCAAAACACTTGCTAAGTGAACATTTGTAGAACATTTGCTGTATGTTGCCTTTATGTCCAAGGACTGAGGTAAAAGTCATATGCAACCAATAGTTGAGAGATAATTGGATAAGGGTCCAATTATCTATTTACAGTTTCAACCTCAGATGAACTCCTCTGCCTGAATAAATTTTCTCGTAAGAATTTCTTTTTAATAAAATGTGAAAGTTTTAAGAAAAATGGAGCTTACAGATCACAGTATGGTCTGTTAGATAAATGACCAAGAGTACTATTTTTTAAAACCACATTTTATAAACAAAGTTATCAGAAAATCCAGAAAGGAAAAAAAAAAAAAACCCACAGTGGTTCAGCATTCATGCTTAAATGAAGATAACACATGTGCTTGAAGCCCAAGATGTGCCAGGGCTTGGAGGGAAATTGGGGAGGACTAATACCAAGAGCCTTTCAGGGGCTGTTAGGCACTGTCATCCTAGGTCTGACTTCAAAGCCTTCTCTTTGAGGAGAAAGCAAAATGAGACTGACCGGATTAAGGTTTAGCTCTTAGAGCTGTGACAAAGGATCCAGAAATACTTTCTCATACATCTGGCTTCTTTTCACTGAGATGGCACTGAGTCATAAGTGAAATGACCATTTTGTTTAATAGTTGAAGACAAGAGTGGGTTTTCAACCTAAAGATGGTCTCTGGCAATGACTCTGGACCCCTGGATGTTGAGAAGTATCTAAGAAGCCTAGGGAGCTCTTGCCTTGGGTTTAAAGTGAGGCCTTTGGATTCTTCCTTTGCATCATCACTTTTCATAAGGTCTGCCTCATGGTGACCTGGTGACTGTGAATAGTGTTTTTCAGAGTGAAAAGGTGGTTTTACTGCTTTAAATTCAGGTTTCACACACTTGAGCCCCTTGCATTAGACACAGATTCTTCACAATTAAAGGAAACATGAAACTGTCCCAATCGTTTCTCTCTTTGGGTAGGGATGTGGTTTACCTTCTCCCAGGAAGGGCATCTGTCCATAAGAACTCATCCTAAAGATAAAATCAGTGATTTAGAAAGCACTGGACTAGGAATTTCTTGAGTCCAGGATGACAGAGTAGAACCTACCATGGAAAAGGCCTTCAAGACACTCATGTTTTATTGGTGGTTTGTTGTGAGGGGAAAGGGGGAGAATGTGAATGTGGTGAGCCTTGTGATGTAAGTGGCGTGGCATATGATGAAGCACAGCCTGCTGTAGGTTAGAAAGACTTCCCAGGGGAAGTGATTTCTTTATTGGACCTTGAATCAGTAATAGGAATTGACCAGGCATCTACAAGTTAGCAGTTGAAGAGAAGAGACAGGCAGATTTATCAGCCCATGAAAAGGCACAGGAGTAGAGATAGATTGATGTGGTCTGGCTTGCCTTTCATGGTGGATATGTGTTTTTCAGAAAAGGATGGCTGTAGAAGTGAGCAAAAGCCAGAGAAATAGGAGCTTTGCATTGAAATGAGACGTAACGTTTTTTCTAGCTCTTTTTTGCTCTTCAAACATGCAAATGATGCCCTGAGTTTTATCTTACTGATTACTACTGAATGTATGTACCTCTCTTTTGCTCTAAATGGACAAAACTGTACTCCAGTTTTGGTTCTGCCACTTACTCTGTAGTCTCAGACAAATTAGCCACATGGAGCCTTTGTTTTGTCTTTTGAAAAATAGGCCCAAACTAGGAAAAAAATCATGAGACTATTGTGAGTGTTATCAGTATCAAACAAGCACAATGACGGGCGATAAAAAGTTTTCATAAGATATTTGTGGAATCATACTGCTTCAGTTCAGTTCAGTCGCTCAGTCGTGTCCGACTCTTTGCGACCCCATGAATCGCAGCACGCCAGGCCTCCCTGTCCATCACCAACTCCCGGACTTCACTCAGACTCACGTCCATCGAGTCCGTGATGCCATCCAGCCACCTCATCCTTGGTCGTCCCCCTCTCCTCCTGCCCCAAATCCTTCCCAGCATCAGAGTCTTTTCCAATGAGTCAACTCTGCCCATGAGGTGGCCAAAGCACTGGAGTTTCAGCTTTAGCATCATTCCTTCCAAAGAAATCCCAGGGTTGATTTCTTTCAGAATGTACTGGTTGGATCTCCTTGCAGTCCAAGGAACTCTCAAGATTCTTCTCCAACACCACAGTTCAAAAGCATCAATTCTGTGGCACTCAGCCTTCTTCACAGTCCAACTCTCACATCTATACATGACCACTGGAAAAACCACAGCCTTGACTAGACGGACTTTAGTCGGCAAAGTAATGTCTCTGCTTTTCAATATGCTATCTAGGTTGGTAATAGCTTTTCTTCCAAGGAGTAAGCGTCTTAATTTCATGGCTGCAATCACCATCTGCAGTGGTTTTGGAGCCCAGAAAAATAGAGTCTGACACTGTTTCCACTGTTTCCCCGTCTATTTCCTATGAAGTGATGGGACCAGATGCCATGATCTTAGTTTTCTGAATGTTGAGCTTTAAGCCAAATTTTTCGCTCTCCTCTTTCACTTTCATCAAGAGGCTTTTTAGTTCCTCTTCACTTTCTGCCATAAGGGTGGTGTCATCCGCATATCTGAGGTTATTGATATTTCTCCTGCCAATCTTGATTCCAGCTTGTGTTTCTTCCAGTTCAGCATTTCTCATGATGTACTCTGCATAGAAGTTAAATAAGCAGGGTGACAATATGCAGCCTTGACGTACTCCTTTTCCTATTTGGAAGCAGTCTGTTGTTCCATGTCCAGTGCTAACCATTGCTTCCTGACCTGCATACAGATTTCTCAAGAGGCAGGTTAGGTGGTCTGGTATACCCAGCTCTTTCAAAATTTTCCACAGTTTATTGTGATCCACACAGTCAAAGGCTTTGGCATAGTCAATAAAGCATAAGTAGATGTTTTTCTGGAACTCTCTTGCTTTTTCCATGATCTAGCGGTTGTTGGCAATTTGATCTCTGGTTCCTCTGCCTTTTCTAAAACCAGCTTGATCATCAGGGAGTTCACGGTTCACGTATTGCTGAAGCCTGGCTTGGGGAATTTTGAGCATGACTTTACTAGCGTGTGAGATGAGTGCAATTGTGCGGTAGTTTGAGCATTCTTTGGCATTGCCCTTCTTTGGAATTGGAATGAAAACTGACCTTTTCCAGTTCTGTGTCCACTGCTGAGTTTTCCAAACTTTTGGCATATTGAGTGCAGCACTTTCACAGCATCATCTTTCAGGATTTGAAACAGCTCAACTGGAATTCCATCACCTCCACTAGCTTTGTTCATAGTGATGCTTTCCAGGGCCCACCTGACTTCACATTCCAGGATGTCTGGCTCTAAATAAGTGATCACATTATCATGATTATCTGGGTCATGAAGATCTTTTTTTTGTACAGTTCTTCTGTGTATTCTTTCCACCTCTTCTTAATATCTTCTGCTTCTGTTAGGTCCAGACCATTTCTGTCCTTTATTGAGCCCATCTTTGCATGAAATGTTCGCTTGGTATCTCTAATTGTCTTGAAGAGATCTCTAGTCTTTCCCATTCTGTTGTTTTCCTCTATTTCTTTGCACTGATCGCAGAAGATGGCTTTCTTATCTCTTCTTGCTATTCCTTGGAACTCTGCATTCAGATGCTTATATCTTTCCATTTCTCTTTTGCTCTTTGTCTCTCTTCTTTTCACAGCTATTTGTAAGGCCTCCCCAGACATCCATTTTGCTCTTTTGCATTTATTTTCCATGGGGATGGTCTTGATCCTGTCTCCTGTACAATGTCATGAACCTCATTCCATAGTTCATCAGGTACTCTGTCTATCAGATCTAGGCCCTTATATCTATTTCTCACTTCCACTGTATAATCATAAGGGATTTGATTTAGGTCATATCTGAATGGTCTAGCAGTTTTCCCTACTTTCTTCAATTTGAGTCTGAATTTGGTAATAAGGAGTTCATGATCTGAGCCACAGTCAGCTCCTGGTCTTGTTTTTGTTGACTGTATAGAGCTTCTCCATCTTTGGCTGCAAAGAATATAATCAATCTGATTTTGGGGTTGACCATCTGGTGATGTCCATGTGTAGAGTCGTCTCTTGTGTTGTTGGAAGTGGGTGTTTGCTACCCGAGGAGCAGTGGCTGTGCGGGCACAGGAGGGCCTAGAGGAGCTATCTCACATTGAAGGTCAGGAACAGTGGTGATAAGGAGATACCACTTGTCCAAGGTAAGGAGCAGTGGCTGTGTTTTGCTTTTAGCAGCCATGAAGCGATACCCCACGTGCAAGGTAAGATAAACCCAAGTAAGATGGTAGGTGTTGCAAAAGGGCATCAGAGGGCAGACTCTGTCTCTTGATAAGTGATCACATCATCATGATTATCTGGGTCATGAAGATCTTTTGAAGATCTATGAAACCATACTCACAGAAAACTAGTCAATCTAATCACACTAGGACCACAGCGTTGTCTAACTCAATGAAACCAAGCCATGCCTGTGGGGCAACCCAAGACGGGCATGTCATGGTGGAGAGGTATGACAGAATGTGGTCCACTGGAGAAGGGAATGGCAAGCCACTTCAGTATTCTTGCCTTGAGAACCCCATGAACAGTATGAAAAGGCAAAATCATAGGATACCAAAAGAGAAACTCCCCAGGTCAGTAGGTGCCCAATATGCTACTGGAGATCAGTGGAGAAATAACTCCAGAGAGAATGAAGGGATGGAGCCAAAACAAAAACAATACCCAGTTGTGGATGTGACTGGTGATAGAAGCAAGGGCCGATGCTGTAAAGAGCAATATTGCATAGGAACCTGGAATGTCAGGTCCATGAATCAAGGCAAATTGGAAGTGATCAAACAAGAGATGGCAAGGGTGAACGTCGACATTCTAGGAATCAGTGAACTAAAATGGACTGGAATGGGTGAATTTAACTCAGATGACCATTATATCTACTACTGTGGGCAGGAATCCCTCAGAAGAAATGGAGTAGCCATCATGGTCAACAAAAGAATCCAAAACACAGTACTTGGATGCGATCTCAAAAATGACAGAATGATCTCTGTTCATCTCCAAGGCAAACCATTCAGTATCACAGTAATCCAAGTCTATGCCCCAACCAGTAATGCTGAAGAAGCTGAAGTTGAACAGTTTTATGAAAACCTAGAAGACCTTTTAGAACTAACGCCCAAAATGATGTTTTTCTTATTATAGGGGACTGGAATGCTAAAGTAGGAAGTCAAGGAACACCTGGAGTAACAGGCAAATTTAGCCTTGGAATGTGGAATGAAGCATGGCAAAGACTAATAGATTTTTGCCAAGAAAAATCATACTTGTACATGAGTTAAAATGAAACTTTGCCATCTGGAAAATAGCTTTAGCTGCCCAGATACCAGTAGCTGCCAAAGTGGTCTAGGAGACCCGGGAAGAGACAGAAATGGGATCTGAAGTCTGAAGGAAGCTAGGGGCCCCAGAGCCAGGAGACAGTGATACAGAAGAGCGGATCAAAGTGGAGGGATGCAGCTTGTGCCAGACAACAAGGGCAGGAGTGAGACAGGAGGGAGGGGTGGTGGACGCTGCTCCGGCACTTCAGGGAGTGGACATACAGCAGCCCATGGCTTCCTCTTTCCTGTTGTAGTGCTGGTGTCCTACCAGACTCTGGTAAGGAATCAAAAAATGGGATATAAAGAGAGGTAGAGAAAAGGGAAAACAGAACAGCTGTGTTTTTGTACAGTAACAGTATCATTCTGTCATGATAAATACTCTCAGTGGGAAGGAACTTAACCTGTGAAAGACCATCCATGAACAACCAGCAGCTAATCTTATTCTTAATGATGAAGGATTCTTTCCCCTTAAGATCAGAAGCAAGAAAAGGTTGTCTTGTTTTCCCATTTCTATTAAAAATTGTGCTAGGGGACGTGACCAGTGCAATTAGTCAAGAAACAGAAAGAAAAGGCATATAGATTGGAAAGAAAAACTTGAAACTATCTGTATTTGCAGATGACTTGTAATTAGAAAAACAGCTTGAAAGAGAAGAAAAAGGTTGAAAGAGTCACAGTTTCTGATTTCAAAACTTAATACAAATCAACAATAATCAGGACAATGTTTTATTAGCATGAGGATAAACAAAGATCAATGAATGAAAACTGAGTGTCAGAAATAAACCTTCTTCGTTAAGATCAATTGATTTTCTAAGTAAAGTGAAAGTTACTCGGTCATGTTCTACTCTTGCTGAGTCCATGAACTATACAGTCCATGGACTTCTCCAGGCCAGAATACTGGGGAAGGTAGCCTTTCCTTTCTCCAGAGGATCTTCCCAATCCAGGTCTTCCACATTGCAGGAGGACTCTTTGCCAGCCGAGCCACAGTCTAAAGGGAGTGGCAAAGGATTCAATGACGTAAAAAGGTAAAGTTTTTCAACTAATAACTCTAGGGCAGCTGGTTAAACACATACAAAATAATGAAGTTGAACTCCTACCTCACAGTCTATACCAAAATTACCTCAAAATAGATCAAATTCATAAATATTAGAACTAAAACTATAAGAAGCTTAGAATAAAATTTTGGGGAAAGTCTTCATGACCCTGGATTTGACAATGATTTCTTTGATATGAGAGTAAAAGCACAAGGAACAAAAGAAAAAAATAGCTAAGTTGGATTTCATCAAAATTGATAAATTTTCTCCTTCAAAATATATCAAGAAAATGAAAGCCACCTAAAGAATGAGAGAAAATGCTTTTACATTATATATATTTAGATGACATATGAATATAGGATGAGCCTTGAGAATATCATATCAAGTGAAAGAAGTCAGCCACAAAGGACCATATATTGCGTCATTCCATTTATACGAAATGTCCAGAATTGGCAATTCCACAGAGACAAAGTGTAGGCTAGTGGTCACCCAGGATTGGGAGTTAACAGACATGAAGTTTCTTTCAGGGTGACAAGATGCCCTAAAGTTGAATGTGATAATGATTGCACAACTGTGTGAATATACCCAAAGTCACTGAACTGTAAGCTTTAAGTGCATTAATTGTGCAATATATGAATAATATTTTAATAATGCTGTTATTTAAAATAATAACCAATAATGACACACATTAACTGACTGCTGTGCTAATATCAGGCACTGTGGTAAGCTCTAAATTCTAACCCTAGGGTCAGGAGGGTTTTATTGTATTTATTTAGAGCGAAAAACCGTAAGTTCAGAGACAAGGATCATGCTCATGGACACAAAACCAGTAAGTACCATAATAGGAGTTAGGACTGACCCATTTTTGTCTGACTTTGAGTGTTAGAGTCTTATTAAAAGGTCATAGCTTAGATCTCATGAGTCTTCTTGTGCTCCAAGTCCTGTATTTACAATATAGCTAACCACCAAACTGCAGGAGTTAGTGAAAAGTCTGCTTCAAACTTTCTCAGCAGGGTGCTGTGGTGAGGTGTTGGGCCCCAGGTGCTGCTGGATACGAGGTGGAGAGGATTCTGTCCCCCCATTAGCTCTGTTCTCTGGCTTTCTAAGGACATGTGTTCTAGAGATGCCCTCAATTCCCTGCTCAGATGTGTCACAGCTGTAATTCTGGCAGTGAGACTGTTGACCCTCTCCCTTCATCCATCTGATTTTACAGATTCATTCTTGTGTATGAAACGAATTCCTGTTACTTTGCCTTTGTCCACTTCCTATTCCAGGAAATAAAACGTGAGAAGGAAGGAGTTAGGCTCACGAAGAAAAATATGTCACATAATTTTACCAAGGAAAACTTGGATGAGTTTTGTAGATATGACTATGAAGCACATGGATTCAATGTTCTTTGGGGGCTCAGCAATTAAGAAGAAATCAGGGACCCAAACCAATTATGCTTAGGATCTTCTCAAATTTCCAGTGTTGGAAATCTTGAAAAACTTTCCAGTATGTTTAACTGAGCTTGGAAAAATCAATACCTTGATTGTGTCTCTTCCAGACAAAGGTAACTGTGAACAGCTTAAAATGATTCAAGTAGAAAAGAAGCCAGAGGCATGATCACTTTTTTGTTGGAGGCAGTACAATGGTGGTACCACCATCAATGGAAATTTCATTGCAGGTATTAACTAAAAACATGGTTACAGTAAGAGTTTATTAGAGTGAAAATCAATTTAAGTAACAGAATGCAAATTCTAAAGGGAAGAAACGTATTCTTCCATTACACTATCTGTGATAAAGAGCAGAGGCTGGAAAGGAAATTTTGTCTTCCAATGACTGTCCTCTCTGCTTTCTGTGCATTCTAAAATATTCCCAGGAATTTCTGTGGCCTCATTTCATCCTTTGGTTTTTCGACTGGGTTCTTAGGAATCAGAGCAGAACATACTGCAGTGCTCAGGATAAGAGAGCCACCCCCTAGCTGTCCGTAAATCCAAGCCCTTCTTGATAGATTGGGTAGGTAACGGGAGGGCAATAATAATGCCAGGGGAGAACTTGAGTCCTTGTTGAAACTCTCTGTTCATAAGCAGATATAATGACTTCAAAATGGTTTCTCTCATTATTTCACAACACTTACTGGGTGTTAGCTACATTCTATGCATTAGAAAAAGCAAAACAAAACAAAAGAGTACAGTTGCTCAGTCATGTCTGATTCCTTGCAATCCCATGGCCTGCAGCATGTCAGGCCTCCATGTCCATCACCACCTCCCAGAGCTTGCACAAACTCATGTCCATCGAGTTGGTGATGCCATCCAACCACCTCATCCTCTGTCATCCCCTTCTCCTCCCACCTTCAATCTTTCCCAGCACCAGGGTCTTTTCCAAGGAGTCAGTTCTTTGCATCAGATGGCCAAAGTATTGGAGTTTCAGTATCAACATTAGTCCTTCCAATGAATATTCAGAAATAATTTCCTTTAGGATTGACTCGGATCTCCATGCAGTCCAAGTGATTCTCAAGAATCTCCTCCAACACCACATTTCAAAAGCATCAGTTCTATGGCACTCAACTTTCTTTATAGTCCAACTCTCACATCCATACATGACTATGGGAAAAGCCATAGCTTTGACCAGATGGACCTTTGTCGGCAAAGTAATGTATTTGCTTCTTAATATGCTGTCTAAGTTGGTCATAGCTTTTCCTCCAAGGAGCAAGCATCTTTTGATTTCATGGCTGCAGTCACCAACTACACTGATTTTGGAGCCCAAGAAAATAAAGTCTCTGTCTATGTCCATTGTTTCCCCATGTAGCCATGAAGTGATGGGACCGGATGCCCATGATCTTTGTTTTCTGAATATTGAGCTTTAAGCCAACTTTTTCACTCTCCTCTTTCACTTTCATGAAGGGCTCTGTAGTTGTCTTCACTTTCTGCCATAAGGGTGGTGTCACCTACATATTTGAGATTATTGATATTTCTCCCAGCAATCTTGATTCCAGCTTGTGCTTCATCCAGCTTGGCATTTCACATGACATACTCTGCATATAAGTTAAGTAAGCAGGGAGACAATATACAGCCTTGATTTACTCCTTTCCCAATTTAGAGCCAGTTTGCTGTTCCATGTCTGGTTGTAATTGTTTCTTCTTGACCTATACAGATTTCTCAGGAAGCAGCTAAGGTGGTCTACTATTCCAATTCTTGAAGAATTTTCCACAGTTTTCTATAATCCACAGAGTCAACAGCTTTGGTGTAATC
Organism: Capricornis sumatraensis; assembly: GCF_032405125.1. Taxonomy (NCBI): domain Eukaryota; kingdom Metazoa; phylum Chordata; class Mammalia; order Artiodactyla; family Bovidae; genus Capricornis; species Capricornis sumatraensis. The sequence continues at coordinate 56,595,644 of NC_091076.1, forward strand.
AATAAAGCAGAACTAGATATTTTTCTGGAATTTTCTTGCTTTTTCTATGATTCATCGGATGTTGGCAAGTTGACCTCTGGTTCCTCTGCCTTTTCCAGAACCAGGTTGAACATCTTGGAGTTCACAGTTCATGTACTGTTGAAGCCTGACTGGGAGAATTTTGAGCATTACTTTACTAGCGTGTGAGATGAGTTCAATTGTGCAGTAGTTTGAGCATTCTTTGGCATTGCCTTTCTTTGGAATTGGGATGAAAACTGACCTTCTCTAGTCCTGTGGCCACTGCTGTGTTTTCCAAAGGAGCTGGCATATTGAGTGCAGCTCTTTAACAACATCAGCTTTTAGGATATGAAATAGTTCAACTGAAATTCCATCACCTCCACTAACTTTGTTCACAGTGATGCTTTCTAAGGCCCACTTGACCTCTCATTCCAGGATGTCTGGCTCTATGTGAGTGATTACACCATTGTGGTTATCTGAGTGATGAAGATCTTTTTTTGTATAGTTCTCCTGTATATTCTTGCCACCTCTTCTTAACGTCTTCTGCTTCTGTTAGGTCCATACCATTCTTTATTGTGCCTATCTGTGCATGAAATGTTCTCTTGGTATCTCTAATTTTCTTGAAGAGATCGCTAGTATTTCCTGTTCTATTGTTTTCCTGTAGTTCTTTGCCCTGATCACTGAGGAAGACTTTCTTATCTCTCCTTGCTAGTCTTTGGAACTCTGAAATCAGATAGGTATATCGTTCCTTTCCTCCTTTGCCTTTAGCGTCTCTCGTTTTCTCAGTTATTTGTAAGGCCTCCTCAGACAACCATTTTGCCCTTTTGCATTTCTTTCTCTAGGAGATTGTCTTGATCACTGTCTCCTATACAGTGTCACAAACCTCCATCCATAGTTCTTCATGCACTCTGTCTATCAGATCTAATCCCTTGAATCTATTTGTCACTTCCACTGTATAATCATAAGGGATTTCATTTAGGTCATGCCTGAATGGTCTAGTGGTTTTCCCTGCTTTCTTCAGTTTAGGTCTGAATTTGGCAATGAGCAGTTCATGATTGGAGCCACAGTCAACTCCTGGTCTTGTTTTTACTTTCAACAAAGAGGGAACCAAAGCAAGAGCCAGCTTTTGGCAGGTGTTGGACAAGGACTGGGATCACAAGACTGCCATGCAATACTTCCTGATGAATATGCAAATTAGGTTATTTGAGTGGGAATATCATCCAAGTTTGTTTTGCAGCCATAATGACCACATCCCAGGACTGGGGCCCTGAAGCAGTCCAGCCAGCACTTTGTCATTTTATTTAAAATGTGAGTCATCAGACAAGCATCTCTCTACATCCAGGTGCTATATTTAGAATGTATGTAACACCGATTTCCTTGGCATCTGAGCCAGGAAAAAGTCTAGAAGAAATTGTCCTGGGCCTGGGGGGAATGCAGAAGTTAACATCTTAGCAGTTGAAACTAAGAAATCTTGGGAATATAGCTTAAAACTCTCTAGGACTCAGTTTCCTCCTACATAAATAGAATAATAAGAAGGTGGTACAGGTTGTTATTACCAGAAGCAAATGAAATGTATGAAAGGTGCTCAGAGGAGAGCATGGCACATATAAGACCCAAATGTGTGTTTGCAACCGTTTTATTTATTTATTTTTTCTTATTTTATTTTATTTTTAAAATACAAATTTATTTATTTTAATTGGAGGCTAATTACTTTACAATATTGTATTGGTTTTGCCATACATCAACATGAATCCACCACGGGTATACACGTGATCCCCATCCTGAACCCCCCTCCCACCTCCTTCCCTGTACCATCCCTCTGGGACATCCCAGTGCACCAGCCCCAAGCATCCTGTATCATGCATTGAACCTGGACTGGTGATTCATTTCATATATGATATTATACATGTTTCAATGCTTTCTTCCAAATCATCCCACCCTCTCCCTCTCCCACAGAGTCCAAAAGACTGTTCTATACATCTGTGTCTCTTTTGCTGTCTCTCATACAGGGTTATCATTACCATCTTTCTAAATTCCATATATATGTGTTAGTATACTGTATTGGTGTTTTTCTTTCTGGCTTACTTCACTCTGTATAATAAAGATCTAAACATAAGACCAGAAACTATAAAACTCCTAGAGAAGATGTAGGCAAAACATTCTCCGACATAAATCACAGCAGGATCCTCTATGACCCACCTCCCAGAATACTGGAAATAAAAGTAAAAATAAACACAGGGAGGGAGGAGGGATGTGGGTTCAGGATAGGGAACACATGTATACTTGTGGCAGATTTATGTTGATGTATGGCAAAACGAATACAATATTGTAAAGTAATTAGCCTCCAATTAAAATAAGTAAATTTATATCAGAAAATAAACAAATGGGACCTAATCAAAATTAAAGGCTTCTGCACAACAAAGGAAACTATAAGCAAGGTGAAAAGACAGCCTTCACAATGGGAGAAAATAATAGCAAATGATGCAACTGACAAACAACTAATCTCAAAAATATACAAGCAACTCCTGTAGCTCAATTCCAGAAAAACAAACGACCCAATCAAAAAATGAGCCAAAGAACTAAACAGACATTTCTCCAAAGAAGACATATAGATGGCTAACAAACACATGAAAAGATGCTCAACATCACTCAGTATCAGAGAAATGCAAATCAAAACCACAATGAGGTACCATTTCACACCAGTCAGAATGGCTGCTATCCAGAAGTCTATGAGCAATAAATGCTGGAGAGGGTGTGGAGAAAAAGGAACCCTCTTACACTGTTGGTGGGGATGCAAACTAGTACAGCCACTATGGAGAGCAGTGTGGAGATTCCTTAAAAAACTGGAAATAGAACTGTTTCATGACTTAGCAATCCCACTGCTGGGCATACACACCAAGGAAACCAGAATTGAAAGAGACATGTGTACCCCAATGTTCATCACAACACTGTTTATAATAGCCAGGACATGGAAGCAATCTAGATGTCCATCAGTAGATGAATGGATAAGAAAGCTGTGGTACATATACACAATGGAGTATTACTCAGCCATTAAAAAGAATACATTTGAATCAGTTCCAGTGAGGTGGATGAAACTACAGTTTTAATGATTATTATACTAAGGCCTTGGGGGTTCCAAAGGGCATCACATTCTCACCTTTGTTTTAATCAGGTTATATTCTTTTCGGAGAATAGATTTTATATATAACAAAAGAAATAAAGATACAGAGCTGTTTGGAATATATTTCAACTGAGCAATATCCTTATTTTCTAGGTGGCTTGGAATAATTCTCTTCAGGAGAAAATGATTAGAACTAAGACTTGCAGGGAATTTAAGAACTGTAGTAATTGAAGGCAATGGCACCCCACTCCAGCACTTTTGCCTAGAAAATCCCATGGACGGAGGAGCCTGGAAGGTTGCAGTCCATGGAGTCGCTCAGGGTTGGACATGACTGAACGACTTTACTTTCACTTTTCACTTTCCTGCATTGGAGAAGGAAATGGCAACCCACTCCAGTGTTCTTGCCTGGAGAATCCCAGGGACAGGGGAGCCTGGTATGCTGCCATCTATGGGGTCGCACATAGTTGGACACGACTGAAGCGACTTAGCAGCAGCAGCAGCAGTAATTGATAAGAAGGAACGAAAAGTGAGTAACTTGGTAAAAACTCTCCAACTTGTTCTGATGAACTCTGGGAGCTTGATTTTAACCAAATACGCACACACACAGACACACACACACATGCAAGGATTCAGTGTTTGCTCACAGAATCACCTAATTTCTACTATTGCATGCATCAATTCTTATTTTCATTTTCCTGATCTCTTGTACACCAGCTCACATGGCCTAGCTGTTATTTTATCCTAGTCTTGCCCCATAAGATCAACACATTGTTCAGTCTTTAGGGTTTTGATCCCAATTTGTCTCCAGAATATGGTTACCTCTAATTGACTCTTTGGGAATTAGAGAAACTTAATCCAGGTCTCTAGAACCCCTTTTCAAATATTACATCCATCCACAATGAGGCCCTACAAATCTCATGAAAAGTAACAGTGTAACTTGTCTTTGCCCTGTCATCTTTTAGGGACAATGAGCAATCTTTTTACTCCTGTGGTTACATCAGTAATAGGTAATAAAATCTCCTTAATATAGCACTTGTTGAAGGAACTTCCTAAAAGGACTTACCACTCATGGAACAGTCCCCCAAGCTCTGGTTGTCTCAGCAGTTGGAAAAAACCAGGGCCCTGGATTTCACAGAAGGATGGATCTTTCTCTGTGATGGACCCCACAGGTCTTCTCTGCTGACTTGCTCCTTCTCTGTCATGGACCCCAGAGGTTGTCTCTGCTGACTCTCTCCTTCTCTGTCATGGACCCCAGAAGTCTTCTTTGCTGATTCTCTCCTTCTCTGTCTTGGATCCCAGATGTCATCTCTGCTGACTCTCATGCAAGTTCTATCATCATTTGCTCAGTCTTCCCAGCATCTAGTTACAGGGACTTTGTTTTCTGTTTAGGATAGTGTCACTTATAGGCCAACCAGAGGGTCAATTTCTGGGTAGTATGAGTTTCATTGTTTTCGGGTTCATTTTTTTATGATTCAGAATAATAAATCTCATACTCCATATGTCTGGAGGACAGATAGAGGCACAACAAGAGCAATAACAACACAAATGCAAACAGAAACTCCATGAAGATCTCTGATTTTGGAAACCATAGTCAGAACTTACAGGCTCTAGTCCTGGACCCACAACTTACAAGCAGAGACATCTGGATTTGTCACACTTTCCAAGCTTCCTTCCCCAATCCATAAAATAGAGATGATGAAACTAACCCTGCTTACTCTAAGGGGTGCCGTGGTGCCAACAGACAAAAGATAGAAGTCATACCTAGTAAAACGTTCCAAATACATAAAAATGAGACTCAACTCAGTGTAGTCATAAGAATATTTTGTCTGTTTTAAGGAAAAATATGACTATTTCATGAAAGGAGAGGAAAAATGACAAAGAATTATTATTTTGAAGACTATGAAATGAAACCCCTAAATATTATTCTTTTCATGTCTAATTACACTTTCTGGTTTGGAAACAGAAGGAAAAGTATAGTTGTTTCTTTTTTTGTTTTTCACAAAATCTTCTTTAAGCCAACATATGACAAAATTACTGATGCAACATTCAAGGTTAGCTGGGCCTTTGCTCTCTTTGCATTCTTTCAATATTTCTTGGACACCACTGCCTTATCAGGTATTGATGGGAAATGTGTTGGAGCAGTTTCCTGATAACCAATTGGTTCAAATCTATTCTTCAAACATCTTGAAAACTGTACATTAAATGTCCTGGGGAAAAGTTTTGTTCTCTGAGGATATATGAGCTTTGCTTCATACTAGGACTGAACTCCTAGAATTCTGTTTTTCACTTCTCTTTGGACCTCTTCCTTTAGGATATTTCCTTTAGGAAATGCAAAGAGCAAAATGGCTGTCTGGGGAGGCCTTACAAATAGCTGTGAAAAGAAGTGAATAGCAAAGGAGAAAAAGAAAGATATAAGCACCTGAATGCAGAGTTCCAAGGAATAGCAAGAAGAGATAAGAAAGCCTTCTTCAGTGATCAATGCAAAGAAATAGAGGAAAACAACAGAATGGGAAAGACTAGAGATCTCTTCAAGAAAATTAGAGATACCAAGGGAACCTTTCATGCAAAGATGGGCTCGATAAAGGACAGAAATGGTCTGGACCTAACAGAAGCAGAAGGTATTAAAAGAGGTGGCAAGAATACACAGAAGAACTGTACAAAACAGATCTTCATGACTCGGATAAAAACAATACTGTGATCACTCATCTAGAGCCAGATATCCTGGAATGTGAAACAAAGTGGGCCTTAGAAATCATCACTATGAACAAAGCTAGCAGAGGTGATGGCATTCCAGTTGAGCTATTTCAAATCCTAGAAGATGATGCTGTGAAAGTGCTGCACTCAATATGCCAGCAAATTTGGAAAACTCAGCAGTGGCCACAGGACTGGAAAAGGTCAGTTTTCATTCCAATTCCAAAGAAAGGCAATGCCAAAGAACGCTCAAACTACCACACAATTGCACTCATCTCACATGCTAGTAATGTAATGCTCAAAATTCTCCAAGCCAAGCTTCAGCGATATGTGAACCATGAACTTCCTGATGATCAAGCTGGTTTTAGAAAAGGCAGAGGAACCAGAGATCAAATTGCCAATATCTGCTGGATCATAGAAAAAGCAAGAGAGTTCCAGAAAAACATCTATTTCTGCTTTATTGACTATGTCAAAGCCTTTGACTGTGTGGATAATAATAAACTGTGGAAGATTCTGAGAGAAATGGGAATACCAGACCACCTGACCTGCCTCTTGAGAAATCTGTATGCAGGTCAGGTAGCAACAGTTAGAACAGGTCATGGAACAGCAGACTGGTTCCAGATAGGAAAAGGAGTCCGTCAAGGCTGTATATTGTAACCCTGCTTATTTAACTTCTCTGCAGAGTACATCATGAGAAATGCTGGACTTTAAGAAACACAAGCTGGTATCAAGATTGGTGGGAGAAATATCAATAACCTCAGATATGCAGATGACACCACTCTTATGGCAGAAAGTGAAGAGGAACTAAAAAGTCTCTTGATAAAAGTGAAAGAGGAGAGTGAAAAAGTTGGCTTAAAGCTCAACATTCAAAAAACGAAGATCATGGCATATGGTCCCATCACTTCATGGGAAATAGATGGGAAAACAGTGGAAACAGTGTCAGACTTTATTGTTTTGGGCTCCAAAATCACTGCAGATGGTGACTGCAGCCCTGAAATTAAAAGACACTTACTCCTCGGAAGAAAAGTTATGACCAACCTAGATAGCATATTCAAAAGCACAGACATTACTTTGCCGACTAAGGTCCGCCTAGTCAAGGCTATGGTTCTTCCAGTGGTTGTATGGATGTGAGAGTTGGACTGTGAAGAAGGCTGAGCGCCCAAGAATTGATGCTTTTCAACTGTGGTGTTGGAGAAGACTCTTGAGAGTCCGCTGGACTGCAAGGGTATCCAACCAGTCCATTCAGATGGAGATCTGCCCTGGGATTTCTTTGGAAGGAATGATGCTGAAGCTGAAACTCCAGTACTTTGGCCACCTCATGTGAAGAGTTGACTCATTGGAAAAGACCCTGATGCTGGGAGGGATTGGGGGCAAGAGGAGAAGGGGATGACCAAGGTTGAGATGGCTGGATGGCATCACTGACTCGATTGACGTGAGTCTGTGTGAACTCCGGGAGTTGGTGATGGACAGGGAGGCCTGGTGTGCTGTGATTCATGGGGTCGCAATGAGTCGGACACGACTGAGAGACTGAACTGAACTGAATAACAATTTTATTTACTCTCAGCATTTTAAGATATTATGATAAGGTAATAGATATTAAAATGATTCCTGACAAAAAAGCAAATGTTCTAAATAGCTTAAAAGTATTGGAATTTGCTTTAGTCAGAGGGAGTTAAATCACTGAATTTTCTAGTGGAACAAAATGAATTCAAGAAAATTGCTATGCACTTAACAATTTTCTGAGCAACTTTCACTTCATTCACTAACAATTTTCTTAACTCTTATCTACTCCAGGGTCTTAACTCCTGAGAATGCTGAAAGGTGACTTAAAGTGAAAAATCAGCACACTTCACCAGTCTCTTCAGGCTAGATATTTGTTTCTATACAATTCAGCTGTCATCTTACTGCTTGGTTAATCACTGGCTTCATGCAGAATGTTTAAAAAACAAGGTCAGTCTCCTCTCCTGCAGTGCATTTTATCAACGTGGATTGGGTATCAGTCAGAGATTTACTATTTTATAAAAGACAGATTTCTCTTAAGCTTACCAGTAGAAAAGGTGATTAGGAGACAATGATTTTTTTTGTTCCCAGAGGAAATGGCAAGAATGAGAGTCCATCTTAAATCAATATCATAGATACAATTCTGATATTTATGTCAGCCTTGTCAGGCTTCAAGCAAGAAAGGAATAGAGAAGCTAGGACATCCCATAATGTTGATAGTTTCTATCATTAGAAATGTCTGAGTTGTATTCATTCTGTGCATGATTGAGAGCTCAGCCCTTCATGAACACAGCTGCTGTAAACACAATGGTTTTCAAGTAGCATTAGTGGTGATAATGGTGATGAAAAAAAGTCACCTTAACCCTTCAGCATGATTTTATTGCCCTACGGATTAAACTGTTGTTTACAGCTCATTTTTATAGGCTCCAGTATCGCCTAACTCCTTCATCAAAGGAAAGTTCTTGAATGAAGAGACTTCTACCATTAAAACCACGGTTCCCCCCTTTACTATGCTTCACATGTTCTGATACGCTTTGTTTTCCTGTAAAAGTATGTAAACTTCATTTTGAATACAGAGGAAAGTGCACCAAATGTCTTCTGAGTCATTAACAGAGTAACATTCATCCATGACCTGTGTGGGACTTAGGAACACAGGCCTCTTCTTCTTAGGACTCAATTGGGGATTCCCTTTCTCTCCATAAATTTACTTTTTATGATGGACCTGACAGGATTCCCCTGTGCCTTTAAATATATGGAAGGAAATAGACTATTTGATATTACTTCCACAAATGCAAAGACTGTAAAAGGGATATCAACATTACCATCTAAAAGTCAGAGTATATCAAGGTTCCTGTCCAGTACTCAAGTTTAGCTTGGAGACTTGCTATCTTAATCCCCTCTACCTTCAGCTAGTTACTTGAGACATGAGAGAATTTTCAAGAACTGAGGCGAATTTTCTTCATAGGGTTAGGTGTTGTTTCCTTCCCTTTTGCAGAGCAGAATATATAGATGGGGGTCCACTGTGGGCCGAGGTAGAATGTTTCCAATTATACAATGACTGAATGAAATGGTGGTTGAATTCCAGTAATGGAGTCATGCTTCCTGATGGTTTGTGTTTCCAATAGGCAACTTACCTTTTTCTGGTTCTGTGTAGTCCTGGACATCAGATGGTAGTTCTAAGGCAATGGTATAGTGGTAAATATCTTTCAATTTGCTTCTCTTAAAAAAAATTCTGATTTGTAGCATGCCTTAGGATTTTTTAAAGCGAAAGTATCTTTTCTTCCCTTTGACAGCTTTTAATTTTTTAATTTTGTTCCATTATTTAGAACTGTGATGAATTAAAATGTGTTTTATTGAAATTTCTTCTGCTTTTTGCTTGTAACAATTCTAAAATCTATAATTTGATATCCTCAGCAATTTTAGAAGTTTTTCTACCAGTGCTGCCGTATGCTAAGTCACTTCAGTCATGTCCGACTCTTTGCGACCTTATGAATTGTAGCCCACCAGACTCCTCTGCCCATGAGGTTCTCCAGGCAAGAATACTGGAGTGGATTGCCATGTCATCCTCCAGGGGATCTTCCTGGCCCAGGGACTGAACCTGCACCTCTTACATTTCCCGCATTGGCAGGTGGGTACTTTACCATTAGCTCCACCTGGGAAGCCCACCCATATTTCTTTAAACATTCTGCTTTATTATCTTCTCTCATTCTTATGATGTCATAATTACACAGATTTTAGAATTTTTTATAGTCATCTGTGTATTTCTTAGATAGTTCTGTATTTTCCAATATTCTGTTATCTCCATGACTATATATGTATCTCTAATAGACTTATTTTCACATGCTTTAATTCTCACCTCATGGAAGATGGCTAGATCTTAATGGACATTAGTTTGAGCAAACTCTGGGAAATAGTGAAGGACATGGAAGCCAGGTGTGCTGCAGTCGATGGGATCACAAAGAGTTGGTAGGACTAAGTGACTAAACAACAACAGTTGTGTTTACTTCATAATTAGGATCTTATATTGAGATGGCGAATTTCAGTTTTTTTCAGTTCCATAATTTTGCTTGCTTTAAAAAAAGAACATTTTCTAGTTTACAGCTAGAATTTTTCATCTATATATCATGCAATTCACAAGACATTAATTTCTGAAATGTCCAAATAGCTAATACAGCACAATATCAAACAACCCAATCAAAAATGGGCAGAAGACCTATGTAGAAATTTCTCTAAACATGAATAATCTTCTTTTCTAATATTTTGGACATAGAAATTCCAGTTTTCTAAAGTCTAGGCCTTTCATGGAACTAGAAATTTTTCTTTTAATTTGTATAGAAATACAAAAGAACTTGAAGAGCCAAAGCAATTAAAGAGTGGAGCTGAAGAAATCAGACTTCCTTACCTCAGATTACACTACAAAGCTATAGTCAGCAAAACAGTGCAGTACTGCCACAGAAACAAAATTGATATAGATATTGATATAGATCAACTGAACAGGATATAAACCCCCAAAATAAACCCACTTACTTTTGGTCAATTAATTTATGACAAAGGAAGCAAGAATACACAATGGAGAAAACAGAGTCTCTTCAAAAAGTACTGCTAGGAAAACTAGACAGCTACTTGTCAAAGAATGAAATTATAGCATTCTCTAAACCATACCAAAAATATGGTTTTTACAAAGTGGACTAAGGACCTAAATGTAATTACAGATGGTATAAAACTCCTAGAAGAAAACTCCTAGTCTTTGATATAAATCATAAATATTTTTTGGATCCATCTCCTATAGGAATGGAAATAAAAGCAAAAGAAAATAAATGGGACCTAATTAAACTTAATTAGACATTAATTTCTGAAATATACAAATAGCTCATATGGCTCAATATCAAACAACCCAATCAAAAATGGGTAAAAGACCTATACAGACATTTCTCCAAAGAAGATATACAACCTCCCTAATACCATCTAAGCTCTGTTTAGCTTCTCAGCTTCTTTGCCTTGACTTATAAATTAGTAAAAACCTTAAGAGGAAGTGTAAATCCTTGGTAACCTATTCATCAATTTGCATTTCTCCCTGTTTTTTTTAGCCCCTAGGTCACCACTTTCATTGTAGTTTTCCCATTCTTTAAAACAAATTGTGATAAATTTAATTGACCTTTCCTAGAGGAACTGGGAAACAAGCTAGTCTATCAGGGTCAAAAATAAAAACCCCTTTTGTTTCTCTGTGTGCATGGGTGGCAAGTGAAACGTTGAGAGACAATTTCACATTTTTCTCAAGTTGTGAATACATTCTGTGGATGTTTTTAATTGTCCATATGGATCTTCCCTTTCTTCAGTTCATTACTTAAATGGTGTTCATTAGGATTTCTTCTTGAGAGATATTATCCATGCAGTGCATGAAATGTTGCCCATATTCTGAAGAATCCCAAGTTTACTTCTCCTCCCAGAACATTCATCTGGCCTTCAACCTTAGACTTCAAACATTTTATTGAGACTCTCTTCCTGCAAATCCTCATTGAATCTAGAAATTTCACTCCCAATATGGAAATCACCATCATGATTATCTGGGTCATGAAGATCTTTTTTGTACAGTTCTTCTGTGTATTCTTGCCACCTCTTTTAATATCTTCTGTTTCTGTTAGGTCCAGACCATTTTTGTCCTTTATTGAGCCCATCTTTGCATGAAATGTTCCCTTGGTATCTCTGATTTTCTTGAAGATATATCTCGTCTTTCTCATTCTGTTGTTTCCCTCTATTTCTCTTCACTGATCGCTGAGGATGGCTTTCTTATCTCTTCTTGCTATTCTTTGGAACTCTGCATTCAGATGCTTATATCTTTCCTTTCTCCTTTGCTTTTCACTTCTCTTCTTTTCACAGCTATTTGTATGGCCTCCTCAGACAGCCATTTTGCTTTTTGCATTTCTTTTCCATGGGGATGGTCTTGATCCCTGTCTCCTTTACAATGTCACAAACCTCCGTCCAAAGTTCAACAGGCACTCTGTCTATCAGATCTAGTCCCTTAAATCTATTTCTCACTTCCACTGTATAATCATAAGGGATTTGATGTAGGTCGTACCTGAATGGTCTAGTGGTTTTCCCTACTTTCCTCAATTTCAGTTACAACATGAGGTTACAACGCCCTTTTGTTCATGGTAAGCTGAGAGATGCATAATATGTTTCCAAGAGTAAGGATTCCATGCTTCCAAGTAAACACCATTAAATGTGACTGCACATTTGTGCGTTTAATACAACTGAACGCTTGGGGAAAGGTCTTTAGAAACATCCCATACCATGATCATTCAGTTTTAAGTTTCAGTCGCTGGTGGAAAGTAGGGGGTTAGTGTGTGTGTGTGTGTGTATGTGTGAGAAATAGTGGAAAATGTATTTTCTTTGATTACAGTTGCATCATGCTTTTGGATTCATCAAACTGTGAATAGCACAGTGAAGGGTCTGTGTGTGATGAAGAGCCATTAAAATGAAAAAAACCAAAGCCAGCAAACATTGATTTCTAGGGGTCTACTGGTGACATTACTAATGAGAGTGTTTAACCTCTGGAGACTTCATCACTGAAGGGACAGGAGGAAGATAAGGAGAGACTAAAAATAGCTTGTGTTCACTTGGTAGGAGCTGGAATTTCTCATTTGAGCTCACACAAAGGGTCAAAATTCTGAAACATCTTTGAATAAACAAAGGAACGTGACTTCACCCTCTGTATACTTATTTATGTGACTTTCCCCACCTTCAATGATTTCCCCTCCCATTCCAACATTTGACATTCTCTGTATTTTTGCCAGTTTTTTCCACAATATAAAATGCACAATAAATCCTATTTTTAAGAACTAATGGGCAGAAAATCTTTAATGAGGGCTCAGATTTATATACATATATTTATTTTCTATTTTTGTGTGTGTGTTTTATTTTTTATTTATTTTTAAAAATTATTATTTTTACTTTATTTTACTTTACAATACTGTATTGGTTTTGCCATACATTTACACAAATCCACCACGGGTGCACATGCACTCCCAAACATGAACCCCCCTCCCACCTCCCTCCCCACAACATCCCTCTCGGTCATCCCCGCGCACCAGCCCCAAGCGTGCTGTATCCTGCATCGGACATAGACTGGTGATTCGATTCTTACATGATAGTATACATGTTTCAATGCCATTCTCCCAAATCATCCCACCCTCTCCCTCTCCCTCTGAGTCCAAAAGTCTGCTATACACATCTGCGTCTTTTTTGCTGTATTGCATACAGGGTCATCATTGCCATCTTTCTAAATTCCATATATATATATGTGTTAGTATACTGTATTGGTGTTTTTCTATCTGGCTTACTTCACTCTGTATAATCGGCTCCATTTTCATCCATCTCATCAGAACTGATTCAAATGTATTCTTTTGAATGGCTGAGTAATACTCCATTGTGTATATGTACCACAGCTTTCTTATCCATTCATCTGCTGATGAACATCTAGGTTGTTTCCATGTCCTGGCTATTATAAACAGGGCTGCGACGAACATTGGGGTACATATGTCTCTTTCAATTCTGGTTTCCTCGGTGTGTATGCCCAGTAATGGGATTGCTGGGTCATATGGCAGTTCTATTTGCAATTTTTTAAGGAATCGCCACACTGTTTTCCATAATGGTTGTACTACTTTGCATTCCCACCAACAGTGTAGGAGGGTTCCCTTTTCTCCACACCTTCTCCAGCATTTATTGCTTGCAGATTTTTGGATCGCAGACATTCTGACTGGTGTGAAGTGGTACCTCATTGTGGTTTTGATTTGCATTTCTTTAATAATGAGTGATGTTGAGCATCTTTTCATGTGTTTGTTAGCCATCCGTATGTCTTCTTTGGAGAATTGTCTATTTAGTTCTTTGGCCCATTTTTTGATTGGGTCATTTATGTTTCTGGAATTGAGTTGCATAAGTTGCTTGTATATTTTTGAGATTAGTTGTTTGTCAGTTGTTTCATTTTCTATTATTTTCTCCCATTCAGAAGGCTGTCTTTTCATCTTGCTTATATTTTCATTTGTTGTGCAGAAGCTTTCAATTTTAATTAGATCCCATTTGTTTATTTTTGCTTTTATTTCCAGAATTCTGGGAGGTGGATCATAGAGGATCCTGCTGTGATTTATGTCAGAGAGTGTTTTGCCTATGTTCTCCTCTAGGAGTTTTATAGTTTCTGGTCTTACATTTAGATCTTTAATCCATTTTGAGTTTATTTTTGTGTGTGGTGTTAGAAAGTGATCTAATTTCATTCTTTTACATGTAGTTGACCAGTTTTCCCAGCACCACTTGTTAAAGAGATTTTCTTTACTCCATTGTATATTCTTGCCTCCTTTGTCAAAGATAAGGTGTCTATATGTGTGTGGATTTATCTCTGGGCTTTCTATTTTGTTCCATTGATCTATATTTCTGTCTTTGTGCCAGTACCATACTGTCTTGATGACTGTGGCTTTGTATAGAGCTTGAAGTCAGGCAAGTTGATTCCTCCAGTTCCATTCTTCTTTCTCAAGATTCCTTTGGCTATTCGAGGTTTTTTGTATTTCCATACAAATCTTGAAATTATTTGTTCTAGTTCTGTGAAAAATATCACTGGTAGCTTGATAGGGATTGCATTGAGTTTGTAAATTGCTTTGTGTAGTATCCTCATTTTCACTACATTGATTCTTCCGATCCATGAACATGGTATATTTCTCCATCTATTAGTGTCCTCTGATTTCTTTCATCAGTGTTTTATAGTTTTCTATATATAGGTCTTTAATTTCTTTAGGTAGGTATATTCCTAAGTATTTTATTCATTTTATTGCAATGGTGAATGGAATTGTTTCCTTAATTTCTTTTTCTACTTTCTCATTATTAGTGTATAGGAATGCAGGGGATTTCTGTGTGTTGATTATATATCCTGCAACTTTACTATATTCATTGATTAGCTCTAGTAATTTTCTGGTGGAGTCTTAATGGTTTTCTATGTAGAGGATCATGTCATCTGCAAACAGTGAGAGTTTTACTTCTTCTTTTCCAATTTGGATTCCTTTTATTTCTTTTTCTGCTCTGATTGCTGTGGCCAAAACTTCCAGAACTATGTTGAATAGTAGCGGTGAAAGTGGGCACCCTTGTCTTGTTCCTGACTTTAGGGGAAATGCTTTCAATTTTTCACCATTGAGGATAACGTTTGCTGTGGGTTTGTCATATATAGCTTTTATTATGTTGAGGTATGTTCCTTCTATTCCTGCTTTCTGGAGAGTTTTTATCATAAACGGATGTTGAATTCTGTTAAAGGCCTTCTCTGCATCTATTGAGATAATCATATGGCTTTTATTTTTCAATTTGTTAATGTGGTGAATTACATTGATTGATTTGTGGATATTGAAGAATCCTTGCATCCCTGGGATAAAGCCCACTTGGTCATGGTGTATGATCTTTTTAATGTGTTGTTGGATTCTGATTGGTAGAATTTTGTTGAGGATTTTAGCATCTATGTTCATCAGTGATATTGGCCTGTAGTTTTCTTTTTTGGTAGTATCTTTGTCCAGTTTTGGTATTAGAGTGATGGTGGCCTCATAGAATGAGTTTGGAAGTTTACCTTCTTCTGCAATTTTCTGGAAGAGTTTGAGTAGGATAGGTGTTAGCTCTTCTCAAAATTTTTGGTAGAATTCAGCTGTGAAACCGTCTGGACCTGGGCTTTCGTTTGCTGGAAGATTTCTGATTACAGTTTCAATTTCTGTGTTTGTGATGGGTCTGTTAAGATTTTCTATTTCTTCCTGGTTCAGTTTTGGAATATTGTACTTTTCTAAGAATTTGTCTATTTCTTCCACGTTGTCCATTTTATTGGCATATAGTTGCTTTAAGTAGTCTCTTATGATCCTTTGTATTTCTGTGTTGTCTGTTGTGATCTCTCCATTTTCATTTCTAGTTTTATTGATTTGATTTTTCTCTCTTTGCTTCTTGATGAGTCTGGCTAATGGTTTGTCAATTTTATTTATCCTTTCAAAGAACCAGCTTTTGGCTTTGTTGATTTTTGCTATGGTCTCTTGTTTCTTTTGCATTTATTTCTGCCCTAATTTTTAAGATTTCTTTCCTTCTATAACTCTGGGGTTCTCCAATTCTTCCTTTTCTAGATGCTTTAGGTGTAGAGTTAGGCTATTTATTTGACTTTTTTCTTGTTTCTTGAGGTATGCCTGTAGTGCTATGAACTTCCCTCTTAGCACTGCTTTTATAGTGTCCCACAGGTTTTGGGTTGTTGTGTTTTCATTTTCATTCGTTTCTATGCATATTTTGATTTCTTTTTTGATTTCTTCTGTGATTTGTTGGTTATTCAGAAGTGTGTTGTTCAACTTCCATATGTTGGAATTTTTAAAAGTTTTTCTCCTGTAATTGAGATCTAATCTTAATGCATTATGGTCAGAAAAGATGCTTGGAATGATTTCGATTTTTTTGAATTTATCAAGGTTAGATTTATGGCCCAGAATGTGATCTATCCTGGAGAGGGTTCCATGAACACTTGAGAAAAAGGTGAAATCCATCGTTTTGGGGTGAAATGTCCTATAGATATCAATTAGGTCTAACTGGTCTAATGTATCATTTAAAGTTTGCGTTTCTTTGTTAATTTTCTGTTTAGTTGATCTGTCCATAGGTGTGAGTGGGGTAATAAAGTCTCCTGCTATTATTGTGTTATTGTTAATTTCCCCTTTCATACTTGTTAGCATTTGTCTTACATATTGCGGTGCTCCTATATTGGGTGCATACATATTTATAATTGTTATATCTTCTTCTTGGATTGATCCTTTGATCATTATGTAGTGGCCTTCTTTATCTTTTTTCACAGCCTTTGTTTCAAAGTCTATTTTATCGGATATGAGTATTGCCACTCCTGCTTTCTTTTGGTCTCTATTTGCGTGGAATATCTTTTTCCAGCCCTTCACTTTCAGTCTGTATGTGTCCCTTGTTTTGAGGTGGGTCTCTTGTAAGCAGCATATAGAGGGGTCTTGTTTTTGTATCCATTCAGCCAATCTTTGTCCTTTGGTTGGGGCATTCAACCCATTTATGTTTAAGGTAATTATTGATAAGTATGATCCAGTTACCATTTACTTTATTGTTTTGGGTTCGGGTTTATACACCCTTTTCGTGTTTCCTGTCTAGAGAATATCCTTTAGAATTTGTTGGAGAGCTGGTTTGGTGGTGCTGAATTCTCTCAGCTTTTGCTTGTCTGTAAAGCTTTTGATTTCTCCTTCGTATTTGAATGAGATCCTTGCTGGGTACAGTAATCTGGGCTGTAGGTTATTTTCTTTCATCACTTTAAGTGTGTCTTGCCATTCCCTCCTGGCCTGAAGAGTTTCTATTGAAAGATCAGCTGTTATCCTTATGAGAATCCCCTTGTGTGTTATTTGTTGTTTTTCCCTTGCTGCTTTTAATATTTGTTCTTTGTGTTTGATCTTTGTTAATTTGATTAATATGTGTCTTGGGGTGTTTCGCCTTGGTTTATCCTATTTGGAACTCTCTGGGTTTCTTGGACTTGGGTGATTATTTCCTTCCCCATTTTAGGGAAGTTTTCAACTATTATCTCTTCAAGGATTTTCTTATGGTCTTTCTTTTTGTCTTCTTCTGGGACTCCTATAATTCGAATGTTGGAGCATTTCATGTTGTCCTGGAAGTCTCTGAGATTGTCCTCATTTCTTTTAATTCGTTTTTCTTTTTTCCTCTCTGATTCATTTATTTCTACCATTCTATCTTCTATTTCACTAATCCTCTCTTCTGCCTCCGTTATTCTACTGTTTGTTGCCTCCAGAGTGTTTCTGATCTCATTTATTGTGTTATTCATTATATATTAACTCTTTTTTATTTCTTCTAGGTCCTTGTTAAACCTTTCTTGCATCTTCTCAATCCTTGTCTCCAGGCTATTTATCTGTGATTCCATTTTGATTTCAAGATTTTAGATCATTTTCACTATCAATATTCGGAATTCTTTCTCAGGTAGATTCCCTATCTCTTCCTCTTTTGTTTGGTTTGGTGGGCATTTCTCCTGTTCCTTTACCTGCTGAGTATTCCTCTATCTCTTCCTCTTGGTTATATTGCTGCGTTTGAGGTGGCCTTTTAATATTCTGGGAATTTGTGGAGTTCTCTTTATTATGGAGCTTCCTCAGTGCGGGTGGGGTTGTATCAGTGGCTTGTCAAGGTTTCCTGGTTAGGGAGGCTTGTGTTGGAGTTCTGGTGGGTGGAGCTGGGTTTCTTCTCTCTGGAGTGCAGTGGAGTGACCAGTAATGTGTTATGAGATGTCAAAGGTTTTGGAGTAGCTTTGAGCTGCCTGTATATTGAAGCTCAGGGGTGTGTTCCTGTGTTGCTGGAGAATTTGCGTGGTATGTCTTGCTCTGGAACTTATTGGCCCTTGGGTGGAACTTGGTTTCAGTGTAGGTATGGAGGTGTTTGATGAGCTCCTATTGCTTAATGTTCCCTGAATTCAGGAGATCTCTGATGTTCTCAGGCTTTGGACTTAAGCCTCCTGCTTCTGGTTTTCAGTTTTATTTTTACAGTAGCCTCTAGTTTTCTCCATCTATACAGCACTGATGATAAAATATCTAGGTTAAAGATGAAAAGTTTCTCCACATTGAGGGACACCCAGAGAGGTTCACTGAGTTACATGGAGAAGGGAAGAGGGAGGGGGTAGTTAGAGGTGACTGGAATGAGATGCAGTGAGATCAAAAGAGGAGAGAGCAAGCTAGCCAGTAGTCACTTCCTTATGTGCACTCCATAGTCTGGACTGCTCAGAGGTATTTACGGAGTTATACAGGGAAGAGGAGAGTGAGGAAGTAGACAGAGGTGGCCAGGAGGATAAGAGAGAGGAATCAGAAGGAGAGAGACAAATCTTGCCAGTAACCAGTTCCTTAGGTGTTCTCCACCATCTGGAGCACACAGAGATTTACAGAGTTCGATAGAGAAGAAATGGGGGAGGAAAGAGACAGAGGCCACCTGGTGGAGAAAAAGGAGAGTCCAAAGGAGGAGAGAGTGGTCAAGCCAGTAATCTTACTCTCAGGTAAAATTGGGTAGTGAAGTTTGGGTTTTTAAATATACAAAATTGATGACAAAACCCAAAAAGCAAAGATTAAAAATCTAGAGTAGAGGTTGGATTTTCAAAAATACAATATTAAAGAAAAGAAGCAGAAGGAAAGAAGAAAAAAGAAAAAAAAAAGCCACAAGAATTATTAAAAAAACTCCAACAACAACCACATAAAGACTATATATGGTGTTTGCCTTAAAAAATAGAGTCTTTTTTTTTTTGAAAAGTAATAGTAGGTTATAGAAATAAAAATTAGAGGAGAAATAGAAGACTTAACAATTTAAAAAAAGTTAGAAAAAAAAGCAAGGAAAAGAAAGCAAAAAAAAAAAAAGATGGAAAAAAAAAAAAAAAAAAGGAATGATTGTAGAAATAGTAAAGATATATCTGGCCCTTCTCTGATGTTGTGGGCAGTGTGGGGTCACTTCCAAGGAGGTTCCCTCTGTTTAACTTCTTCTGTTTGCTGGTTTTTTAGGCTCACTAGTTCAGTCGTGCTGTGGGGAGGAGGGGATGCTGCAAACAAATAGCACTGTCGTGTGCACACAGTGTCTCAGCCCCGCTGGACCTGTCCCTTCTTGCGGTGCACAAACCGCTCCGGTTCTACGATGCTCAGCTGGGAACCATCTGAGGCGAGCCCTAGGCTGCCTGCACCTCCCCAGTCTAAGCCGCTCAGGTTCAGTGCTCAGGTAGCCCTCAGAGGTGCAGATTCGGTTGGGACTGTGTTTTGTGCCCTTCCCAGGTCTGAGTAGCTCAGGAGTTTGGCGAGTGCAGTTGCTGTGACTTGTCGCCTTTTCTGTCTCTGCTGCTCAGTTTTCTGGGTGTACCGCTGGCGCCCCTTGTGAGGCAGATGGTGACTGTCCAGCACCCCCAGAAGTCTTAGCAAAGAAGCCTGCTTGCAGTTTGGTAAGTAAAGTCTCTCTGGGGCTGCAATTGCCCCTTTCCAGCCCTTATGGCTCTGGCTGCCTGTCCCTGGTGGGGGATGGTCTGCAGCCGGCTATTTCTGTTCCGTCCTTTGTTCTGTGCGTGGTCCTGGTGGTGTCTTATGTTTGAACTTTTTGCGTGGTGGCTATCCCACAGTCTGGTTTGCTAGCCCAAGTTACATCGTTCTGGTTACGCGTGGGGCGCTCCTGCCCGATTCTTACAAATCACTGCAGCCCACGCCTCCCGCACTTCCCTGCCCTGCCCCCACTTGCTAGTGGAGGATGCAGGCATCTGTGCTGCTTTTCCGCTGGGGGAGTTACTGTTGGGCTTGTAATCTGTTGGTTTTAATTATTTATTTATTTTTCCTTCCTGTTATGTTGCCCTCTGTGTTTCCAATGCTCGCCACAGACTCGGCAGGGAGAGTGTTTCCTGGTGTTTGGAAACCTCTCTTCTTAAAATTCCCTTCCCGGGACGGGCTTCCCTTCCTGGGACGGAGCTCCCTCCCCACCTCCTTTGTCCCTCTTTTCGTCTTTTATATTTTTTCCTACCTGTTTTTGAAGACATTGGTCTGCTTTTCTGGTTGCCTGATTTCCTCTGCCAGCATTCAGAAGTTGTTTTGTGGAGTTTGCTCAGCGTTGAAATGTTCTTTTGAGGAATTTGTGAGGGAGAAAGTGGTCTTCCCATCCTATTCCTCTGCCATTTTAGGACCGCCCCCATATACATATATTTATTATATAAATATTTATATATATATACAAATGTTAACGTTTATATATATAAAGGTATATTTAGATAAATGAATGTAAATGTATATAAATAGATAAAAATTTATATAAATATTTAAATGTATACATATATATTTATGATATTAATTTTTTAAAATTTTTATTTTTACTTTATTTTACTTTACAATACTGTATTGGTTTTGCCATACATTGACATGAATCCACCACGGGTGTACATGCGCTCCCAAACATGAACCCCCCTCCCACCTCCCTCCCCACAACATCCCTCTGGGTCATCCCTGTGCACCAGCCCCAAGCATGCTGTATCCTGCATCGGACATAGACTGGTGATTCGATTCTTACATGATAGTATACATGTTTCAATGCCATTCTCCCAAATCATCCCACCCTCTCCCTCTTCCTCTGAGTCCAAAAGTCCGCTATACACATCTGTGTCTTTTTTGCTGTCTTGCATACAGGGTCATCATTGCCATCTTTCTAAATTCCATATATATGTGTTAGTATATTGGTGTTTTTCTATCTGGCTTACTTCACTCTGTATAATCGGCTCCATTTTCATCCATCTCATCAGAACTGATTCAAATGTATTCTTTTAAATGGCTGAGTAATACTCCATTGTGTATATGTACCACAGCTTTCTTATCCATTCATCTGCTGATGGACATCTAGGTTGTTTCCATGTCCTGGCTATTATAAACAGGGCTGCGATGAACAGTGGGATACATGTGTCTCTTTCAATTCTGGTTTCCTCAGTGTGTATGCCCAGCAGTGGGATTGCTGGGTCATATGGCAGTTCTATTTGCAATTTTTTAAGAAATCGCCACACTGTTTTCCATAATGGTTGTACTAGTTTGCATTCCCACCAACAGTGTAGGAGGGTTTAATTTATTTATACATATATATATATATATAGAAACATTTCTGCAATAAAGCTTTTGTATATATATTTACGCATGCCCACAACAGGAGATTGGTTAAACAAATTATGGAACATACCTACAAAAGAATGAAGTGCAGCAGTTAAAAGTGCAGTGGTGGGGGTGAAGGAATAGGACTCCCAAGATGGTGGAGGAATAGGACTGGGAGACCACTTTCTTCCCCACAAATACATCAAAAGACCTTCTGCATGTGGAGCAATTTCCACAAAACAACTTCTAAACACTAGGGGAGGACCGCAGATACCCAGAAAAGCAAACCAATCTCTTCGAAATGAGGTAGAACAAAATATAAAGAAAAAAAGTGAAACGGATCACCAGTCCAGGTTTGATGCATGATACAGGGTGCTCTGGGCTGGTGCACTGGGATGACCCAGATGGATGGGATGGGAAGGGAGGTGGGAGGGGGGTTCAGAATGAGGAACACTTGTACACCCATGGTGGATTCATGTCAATGTATGGCCAAACCAATACAATTTTGTAAAGTAATTAGCCTCAAAATAAATAAATAAATGAAAAGAGAGAGAGAGAGAGACAAAGGATTTAGGGGCAGAGACCAATTCTGGTGACCCAGTAGTGAAAGAAGTTTCCACAATAGGAAATACTCTCAGAGGCTGGGTAAGTGTGGCACTTTGGAATCTCAGAAGACAAGGTAACTAAAAACGAAAAAGAAAAGAAATCAGAGCAGAATCCCTGTGAATGGCAATGACCAGTGGGAAGTGGCTCACATGGTTGCATCTGCCAGCAGCTGATGGGGGTGAAGGCATGGGCTGCATCATTGGACCTTCTGGTAAGGATCGGGGTTGAATGCCCTATGATCACTCTGAGGGGACTAATGTGATGTAGAAACCCCAACTGTGGGAATACCAGAGAGACAAAGAAAAACACAGGGCCTTTCCCACAGGAAGGCTTTAAAGCCACACTGTGACCCTGGTGTGCCTAGTGAATACAAAGGGAGAGCAAGCCAGCTACTCTTTATGGCCCTCCCCAGAGGCAGAGAGGTACAAGAATGATAGCCAGGGGCCACAGTAATCTTGGCCAGAGACCACGTGTCCCACCAAGCTGTGAGGAGACTGGCAGTCGCTAACTGAATCTTCCTGGAATCCTGGATGGTTTGTATCTGCTGGGAGTGTCACAAACTGAGGCCAGCTCCCCTATGAGACACATAGCCCACCTGGGACTGTGAGCTCACAGCCCACCTGAGAGCCTGAGGGGCTTGCCCTGGGAAGTGCATGAGATGCATGGCCCACCCGGGGCTGTACCCTCGTGGAGACAACAGGAACCTGAACAGCTTGGAACTGAGAAGTGCATGGCCCCTTGCTGCTGTTGCTCTTCAGTCACTCAGGCATGTCTGACTCTTTGAGACCCCATGGACTGCAGCTCGCCAGGTTTCCTTGTCCTTCACCATCTCCCAGAGCTTGCTCAGACACATCCATTGAGTGGGTGATGCCATCCAAGCATCTCATCCTCTGTTATCCACTTCTCCTCTTACCTTCAAGCATTCCCAGCATCAGAGTCTTTTCAAATGAGTCGGCTCTGTGCATCAGGTGGCCAAAGTATTGGAGATTCAAAGTGAGCATCAATCCTTTCAATGAATATTCAGAACATATTTCCTTTCGGATTCACTGGTTTGATCACCTTGCTGTCTAAGGAACTCTCAAGAGTCTTCTCCAACAGTTGAAAGCATCAGTTTTTCAGCATTCAGCCTTCACTAAGATCCAACTCTCACATCCATACATGACTACTGGAAAAACCATAGCTTTGACTACACGGACCTTGGTCAGCAAAGTGATGTCTCTGCTTTTTAATACGCTGTCTAGATATGTTATAGCTTTTCTTCCAAGGAGCAACTGTCTTTTAATTTCATGGCTGAAGTCACCATCTGCAGTGATTTTGGAACCCAAGAAAATAAACTCTCACCATTTCCATTTTTTCTCCATCTACCTGCCAGGAAGTAATGGGACCAGATGCCATGATCTTAGTTCTGTTAATACTAAGTTTTAAAGCAACTTTTTCACTCTCCTCTTTCACAGGCTCTTTAGTTCCTCTTTGCTTTCTGCCGTTTGTTGCTGTTCAGTTTCTCTTTCATGCCTCAATTCTTGGGACCCCATGGGCTGCAATACACCAGGCTTTTCAGTCCTTCACCATCTCCAGGAACTTGCTCAAACTCATATCCATTGAGTTAGTGATGCCATCAACCATCACATCCTTTGTCCTCCCCTTCTCCTCCTGCCTTCAATCTTTCCCAGCGTCAGGGTGTTTTCCAATGAGTTGGCTCTTACAATCAGGTGGCCAAAGTATTGGAGCCTCAACATCAATTCTTCCAAAGAATATTCAGAGTTGATTTCATTTAGGATTGACTGGTTTGATATTCTTGCCATCTAAGAGACTCTCAAGAGTCTTCTCCAAAACCGCAGTTCAAAAGCATCAATTTTTCTGCACTCAGCCTTCGTCATACTCCAACTCTCACATCTTCCAGCCATTAGGGTGGTGTCATCTGCATATCTGAGGTCACTGATATTTCTCCTGGCAGTCTTAATTCCAGCTTGTGCTTCATCCGGCCCAGCATTTCCCATGAGGTACTCAGCATATAAGTTAAATAAGTATGGTGACAATATAGAGCCTAAGCGTGTGGCAAACCCTGTGTGTTGATCCACTGCAAGAGCTTCCCACACATGCCAGTGGTGTGTGTTTGCAGTGTCCCTTCTCCACAGCACCACTGAGCAAGTGGGCCTGAATAAGTGGTCACTTTCACCCCTCATGTCAGGGTGGAGATTCAGTTCAGTTCAGTTCAGTCACTCAGTCTTGTCCGACTCTTTGCAACCCCATGAATCACAGTATGCCAGGCCTCCCTGTCCATCACCAATTCCTGGAGGTCACTCAAACTCATGTCCATCTAGTTGGTGATGCCATCCAGCCATCTCAGCCCCTGTAAACCCCTTGTCCTGCTGCTCCCAATCCCTCCCAGCATCAGGGTCTTTCCAATGAGTCACCACTTCACATAAGGTGGCCAAAGTACTGGAGTTTCAGCTTCAGCATTAGTCCTTCCAATGAAGAGCCAGGACTGATCTCCTTTAAGATGGACTGGTTGGATCTCCTTGCAGTCCAAGGGACTGTCAATAATCTCCAAAACCACAGTTAAAAATCATCAATTCTTTGGCACTCAGCTTTCTTTGCAGTCCAACTCTCACATCCCTACATGACCACTGGAAAAACCACAGCCTTGATTGACGGACCTTTGTTGGCAAAGTAATGTCTCTGCATTTGAATATGCAATCTAGGTTGGTCATAACTTTCCTTCCAAGGAGTAAGCATCTTTAATTTCATGGCTGCAATCACCATCTGCAGTGATTTTGGAGCCCCCCGAAAAAGTCTGACACTGTTTCTACTGATTCCCCATCTATTTTCCATGAAGTGATGGGATCAGATGCCATGATCTTAGTTTCTGAATGTTGAACTTTAAGCCAACTTTTTCACTCTCCTCTTTCACTTTCATCAAGAGGCTTCTCAGTTCCTCTTCATTTTCTGCCATAAGAGTGGTATCATCTGAACATCTGAGGTTATTTGTTGATATTTCTCCCAGCAATCTTGATTCCAGCTTGTGCTTCTTCCAGCCCAGCATTACTCATGATGTACTCGGCATATAAGTTAAATAAACAGGGTGACAATGTACAACCTTGACGAACTCCTTTTCCTATTTGGAACCAGACTGTTGTTCCATGTCCAGTTCTGACTGTTGCTTCCTGACCTGCATATAGGTTTCTCAAAGGCAGGTCAGGTGGTCTGGTATTCCGATCTCTTTCAGAATTTCCCACAGTTTATTGTGATCCACACAGTCAAAGGCTTTGGCATAGTCAATAAAGCAGAAATAGATATTTTTCTGGAACTCTCTTGCTTTCTCCATGATCCAGCAGATGTTGGCAATTTGATCTCTGGTTCCTCAGCCTTTTCTAAAACCAGCTTGAACATCAGTAAGTTCACGGTTCATGTATCACTGAAGCTTGACTTGGAGAATTTTGAACATCACTTTACTAGCATGTGAGATGAGTGCAATTGTGTGGTAGTTTGAGCATTCTTTGGCATTGTTTTTCTTTGGGATAGGAATGAAAACTGACCTTTTCCAGTCCTGTGGCCACTGCTGAGTTTTCCAAATTTGCTGGCATATTGAGTGCAGCGTTTTCACAACATCGTCTTCCAGGATTTGAAATAGCTCAATTGGAATGCCATCACCTCCACTAGCTTTGTTCATAGTGATGCTTTCTAAGGCCCACTTGACTTCACATTCCAGGATGTCTGGCTCTAGGTGAGTGATTATCTGTGTCGTGAAGATCTTTTCTGTACAGTTCTTCTGTGTATTCTTGCCACCTCTCCTTAATATCTTCTGCTTCTGTTAGGTCTATACCATTTCTGTCCTTTTTCGAGCCCATCTTTGCATGAAATGTTCCCTTGGTATCTCTAATTTTCTTGAAGTGATCTCTAGTCTTTCCCATCCTGTTGCTTTCCCCTGTTTTTTTGCATTGATCGCTGAGGAAGGCTTTCTTATCTCTCCTAGCTATTCTTTGGAACTCTGCATTCAGATGCTTATATCTTTCCTTTTCTCCTTTGCTTTTCACCTCTCTTCTTTTCACAGCTATTTGTAAGGCCTCCACAGACAGCCATTTTGCTTTTTTGCCTTTCTTTTCCACAGGGATGGTCTTTTTCCCTGTCTCCTGTACAATGTCATGAACCTCTGTCCATAATTCCTCAGGAACTCTGTCTATCAGATCTAGGCCCTTAAATCTATTTCTCACTTCCACTGTATAACCATAAGGGATTTGATGTAGGTCATACCTGAACGGTCTAGTGGATTTCCCTACTTTCTTCAATTCAAGTTTGAATTTGGCAATAAGGAGTTCATGCTCTGAGCCACAGTCAGCTCCTGGCCTTGTTTTTGCTGATTCTATAGAGCTTCTCCATCTTTGGCTACAAAGATTATCATCAATCTGATTTCGATCTTGGCCATCTGGTGATGTCCATGTGTAGAGCCTTCTCTTGTGTTGTTGGAAGAGGGTGTTCGCTATGACCAGTGCATTTTCTTCCAAAACTCTATTAGCCTTTGCCCTGCTTCTTTCTGTACTCCAAGGCCAAATTTGCCTGTTACTCCAGGTGGTTCTTGACTTCCTACTTTTGCATTCCAGTCCCCTATAATGAAAAGGATATCATTTTGGGGTCTTAGTTCTAAAAGGTCTTGTAGGTCTTCACAGAACTGTTCAACATCAGCTTCTTCAACTTTATTGGTGGAGCATAGGCTTCGATTACCGTGTTATTGAATGGTTTGCCTTGGAAACGAAGAAAGATCATTCCGTCTTTTTTGAGATTGCATCCAAGTCCTGCATTTCAGACTCTTTTGTTGACCATGATGGCTACTCCATTTCTTCTATGGGATTCCTGTCCTCAGTAGTAGATATAATGGTCCTTTGAGTTAAATTCACCCATTCCAGTCCATTGTAGTTCACCGATTGCTAGAATGTCGACGTTCACTCTTGCCATCTCCTGTTTGACCACTTCCAATTTGCCTTGATCCATGGACCTGACATTCCAGGTTCCTATGCAATATTGCTCTTTACAGCATCGGCCCTTGCTTCTATCACCAGTCACATCCACAACTGGGTATTGTTTTTGCTTTGGCTCCATCCCTTCATTCTTTCTGGAGTTTTTTCTCCACTGATCTCCAGTAGCATATTGGGCACCTACCGACCCAGGGAGTTCCCCTTTCAGTATCCTATCATTTTGCCATTTCATACTGTTCATGGGGTTCCCAAGGCAAGAATACTGAAGTGGTTTGCCATTCCCTTCTTCAGTGGGCCACATTGTGTCAGAGCCCTTCACCATGACCTGTCTATCTTGGGTGGAGACTAAACACTGAAAAGACTTGCAAGCAGAGGAGGCCAGCCTAAGCAAAGAAAAGAATAGGGAACCGTCCTGGAAGTGGCAGGTGCAACATATTAAAATCCTACAGTTAAGCTGAGACTGCACTTGAGGGGCAATTGTAGACTTTGATAACAAGTACAAGCCAGACCAAGCAATTATCTGGCACTGAACTGACCCCACAATATATTTTTTTAATAGTTGTGTTTGATTTTGTTTTGCTTTTTTATTGTAATTTTGAAAGTCTAATCTCTGTGATAGGTTTTTATTTTTTCTGTTTGATATTTGTTATTAATTGTATACCTTTAAGAGTATAGTTTTTGGTATCTGTTTTCACTTAGAAATTTGATTACTGCTTTGATTGCTCTCTTCCCTTTCGACTCTCTCTTTTCTCCTCCCAATCACCTCTATCTCCCACCTCCCTCTTCTCTTTCCTATATAACTCTGTGAGTCTCTTTGGGTGCTCCTGGCTGTGGAGAGTTTTTTCACCATTAACCTAGGGGTTTTGTCTTCTGTGCTGTGTGGACAGAGAAGTCTTGATGTTACTGTAAGAGGGGGACCAAAACCCAGAGTCAGGAGACTCAACTCCAGAAGTTTGGACCATCATAGAACTCCTGACCTCATGGAACATTAATAGATAAAAGCCCACCCAAAAGCCTCCATACTTACTATGAGACCAAGCTCCACCCAAGAGTCAGCAAGGTCCAGTGCAAGACACCACAATCTAATAATCCAGCAAAACAGGAACACAACCCTTTACATAAGAAGACAGTTAAAACCATACTGACAGCTTACGGTGAACAATGCTGTTTGTGATCGTGATCTCCAAAGAAGATTTAGCTTCAGGACCAGGGACAAGGCTTGATCACTCAAGAGTTGTGTGTAGCAGAGATTTATCAAACTATGAAATGGGACACAGAAAGCCTCTGACACAGACACCAGAAGGGCGACGGGGATGCCCCACTCGCTACTCTTCACAAGGGAGCTGTATACTTTTTCAACTCGTTATTACAGTACATCAAAAGAATGTCTCAAGTTTGTAAAGGTCTTGCCAAACTCTTGTGATTGACATTTTAAGATAACAGGATTAGAACTAACAATAGAAAGATCTTACCAGTACCCACTGACAGCACCCTTATGGCAAAAGTGAAGAACTAAAGAGCCTCATGATGAAAGTGAATGAGGAGAGTGGAAAAGTTGGCTTAAAGCTCAACACGTAGAAAACTAAGATCATGGCAACTGGTCCCATCACTTCATGGCAAATAGATGGGGAAGCAGTGGAAACCATGACAGACTTTAGTTCTGGGGCTCCAAGATCACTGCAGATGGTGATTGCAGCAATGAAATTAAAAGATGCTTACTCCCTGGAAGAAAAGTTAGGACCAACCTAGACAGCACATTGAAAAGCAGAGACATTACTTTGCCAATAAAAGTACATCTTGTCAAAGCTATGGTTTTTGCAGTAGTCATATGTGAATTTGAGAATTGGACAATAAAGAAAGCTGAGCACTTAAAAATTGATGCTTTTGAACTGTGATGATGCAGAAGAGTCATGAGAGTCCCTTGGACTGTAAGGAGATCCAACCAGTCCATCCTAAAGGAAATCAGTCCTAAATATTCATTGGAAGGACTGATGTTGGAGCTGAAATTTGAATACTGTGACCACCTGGTGTGAATAGATGAATCCTTGCAAAAGACCCTGATGCTAAGAAAGATTTAAGGTGGAAGGAGAAGGGGATGACAGAGGATGAGATGGTTGGATGGCATCACTGACTCAATGGACATGAGTTTGAGTAAAGTCCAAGAGTTGTTGATGGACAGGGAGGCCTGGGGTGCTGCAGTGCATGGACTTGCAAAGAGACAGACATGACTCAGCGACTGAACTGACTGTTCATGGGGTTCTCAAGGGAAGAATCTTGAAGCAGTTTGCCATTCTCTTCTCCAGTAGGCCATGCTTTGTCAGAACTCTCCAACATGACCCATCCATCTTGGGTGGCCCTATAGGACATGTCTCATACTTTCATTGCATTAGACAAGACTGAGGTCCATGAGGTCAGTTAGATTAGTTTTCTGTGATTTGGTTTTCAGTCTGTCTGCCCTCTGAAAGATAAGGATAAGAGGCTTATGGAAGCTTCCTCGTGGGAGAGACTGACTGAGGGAGAAACTGGGCCTTGTTCTGATGGGCAGGGCCATGCTCAGTAAATCTGTAATCCAATTTTCTGTTCATGGGTGGGGCTGTGTTCCCTCCTTGCTATTTGACCTGATACAAAACTGTGGTGGAGGTAATGAAGATAATAAGGACCTCCTTCAAAAAGTCCTGTGCATGTGCTGCCACACTCAGTGCCTCCAAACCTTCAGCCAGCCACTGCTCACCCATGTTCCTGCCAGAGAATCCTGGACACTCACAGGCAGGTCTGGGTCAGTCTCTCATGGGGTCAGTGCTTCTTTCTCCTGGGTCCTGATGTGCACGAGACTTTGTCTGTACCCTCCAAGAGTATGTTTCCCTACTCTTGTGTAAGTTCTGTAATCAAATCCCACTGGCCTTAAAAGTCAAATTCCCAGGTTAGGGAATCTGTTGTAGGTGCCAGAACTTTCTATCATTGTGGGAATTTATTTGGTAATTGTTCTGAAGTATGTGGGTTATCTACTGGTGGCTTTGTGGTGGGATTAATGTTAACCTGCTCCAAGAGGGCTATGCCACACACTGTGAAACCCAGGTCTGCTGCACCCAGAGCCCCTGCTCCTGCAGCAGGCCACTGCTGACCCATACCTCTGAAGGAGACACTCAAACACTCAAAGGAATTTCTGGCTGAGTCTCTATGGGGTCTCTAGGTCTTGGTGCACACAAGGTATTGTTTGAGTCCTCTGAGTGTCTCTGGTGGGCATGGGGTTGATTCTGAACATGATGTTACCCCTCCTACCATCTTGCTGGGGCTTCTCCTTTGCCTTGGACTTAGGGTATCTTTTTTTTTGTTAGGATACAACACTCTTATATTGATGGTTCTTCAGAGTGAATTGTAATTTTGGAGTTCTTGTAGGAGAAGATGAGTGCATGTCCTTCTACTCTGCCAGCTTTCATGTTAGTCAAGCACGGTACATTGTTTAAGGAAAAACATATCCTTGAGCAAGATAAGTTGTTTTGTTATGTTATCATTTTCCCTGGTCTTAAAGAAAAAAAAATGTCCTTTTTTTTTTCCTCCTTGAGAGCCCCAGACCTCTTTCTCCTCCTTGGAGATCCCAGTCTTCTTTTCAATCTACCTAAGACTTGATTCTCTCAATAGCAAACCCATAGACACCTCAAAACTCACTACTGGGCACACATTGCCCTCTGGAGAGATGAAATCCAGCTCCATCCACAAGAACACAAACACAAGTTCCCCCAACCCCAGAAATCTTCATAAGCCACGGGTCCAACCCCACCCACAGGGATCAGACTCCACAATTAAGAGGAACTATAACTCTCCAGCCTGCATAAAGGAGACCCCAAACAGAGCAAACTAAGCACAATGAAATGGCAGAGAAATATGTAGCAGATGAAGGAGCATGATAAAAACTCACCATAGCAAATAAAAGAGGAAGAGATAGGGAATCTACCTGAAAAAAATTCAGATTAATGATAACAAACATGATCCAAAATCTTGACAATAAAATGAAATTACAGATAAATAGAGGTGAGGATTGAGAAGATGCAATAAATGTTTAACAAAGGCCTAGAAGAAATAAAGAATAGTCAATCAGTAAAGAACAATGCAATAACTGTACTAGAAACACTCTAGAGGGAACCAAGAGTAGAATAACAGGCAGAAGAAAAGTGAGCTGGAAGATAGAATTGTGAAAATAAATGAGGCGGAGCAAAAAAAAAAAAAATTAAAGAAATGAGGACAGCTTCAGAGACTTCTGGGACAATGTTAAATGCCCCATGATTTGAATCATAGATGTCGCACAAGAAGACCAAGGAAAGGGCATGAGAAAATCCTTGAGATAGTTGCTGAAAACTTCCCTAAAATGGGGAAGGGAATAGCCACCCAAGTCCAAGTAGCCCAGAGAGCCCCATATAGAATCAACCCAAAGCAAATCATGCCAAGACATCTATTAACCAAATTTAAAAAATTAAACAGAAAGAGAAAATATTAAAAGCAGCAAGGGCAAAGCAACAAATAACACACAAGGGATGCCCATAAGAATAGAGGCTGATCTTTCAACAGAAACCCTGCAGTCCAGAAGGAAATGGCAGGATTTACCTAAGGCAAGGAAAGTAAAAAAGCTCAAACCAAGATTACTCTACCCAGCAAGGATCTCAATCAGTTTTGAAGGAGAAATCAAAATCTTTATAGACAAACAGAAGCTGAGAGAATTTAGCAGCAGCAAAGCAGCTTTTCCACAAATGCTTAAGGATCTTCTCTAGACAGGATACACAGAAAAGGTTTTTAAAAATGAACCCAAAATAATAAAGTAAACGGTAACAGGATCATACTTATCAATAATTATCTTAAATGTAAATGGGCTAAATGCTCCAAACAAAAGACAAAGACTGGGTAAATGGATAAAAAAGCAAGACCCCCATTATATGCTGTCTGCAAGAGACCTACCTCAAGCCTAGGGGCATATACAGACTGAATGTGAGGGACTGGAAAATGATATTTCATGCAAATGGAGACAAGAAGAAAACGGGAGTAGCAATAGTCATATCACACAAAATAGAGGTTAATTACAGAGTGTTATAAGTGACAAAATAAGACACTACATAATAATCAAGGGATCAATCCAAGAAGAAGATAAAACAATTATGAATATATATGCACCCAACATAGGAGCACCTCGATACATAAGGCAAATGCTAAACACTGTTAAAGTGGAAATTAACAGTAACACAATAATAACACAGGCTCGAATCCCCTGCTCATACCCCTACTCTCATCCAGACAGAAAATTAACACATAAACACAAGCTTTAAGCAACACATTGGACCAGTTAGACCTAATTGATATCTACAGGGCTGTTGCTGCTGCTGCTAAGTCGCTTCAGTCATGTCCAACTCTATTCGACCCTGTAGATGGCAGACCACCAGGCTCTGCCGTCCCTGGGATTCTCCAGGCAAGAACACTGGAGTGGGTTGCCATTTCCTTCTCCAATGCATGAAAGTGAAAAGTGAATGTGAAGTTGCATTTCACCCCAAAACATGGATTTCACCTTTTTCTCAAGTGCACGTGGAACATTCTCCAGGATAGATCACATCCTGAGCCACGAATCTAACCTTGGTAAATTAAGAGAAAAAAAATGAAGTCATTTCAAGCATCTTTTTGATCACAATGCTATAAGACTGATGTTGAAGCTGAAGTTCCAATAATTTGGCCACCTGATGCAAAGAACTGACTCACTGAAAAGACCCTGACGCTGAGAAAGATTGAAGGCAAGAGGAGATGGGAATGACAGAGGATGAGATGGTTGGATGGCATCACCGACTGAATGGACATGAGTTTGAGAAAGCTTGGAAAATTGGTGATGGACAAGGAAGCCTGGTGTGTTGCATGACTTGGAGTCATAGTCAGACTGAGTGACTATGAACTGAGTAACTGAAATGAACTGAACAGGAAAAAAAAAAAAAGCTATGAAAAACAAACATATGGAGCTTAAACAACACTCTTCTGAATCACCAATAGATCACTAAGAGATCAAAAAGGAAGTCAAAATATGCATAGAAACAAATGATAATGAAAACATGACACCCCAAAACTTATGGGATTCAATAAAAGCAGTGTTAAGACGGAAATTCATAGCAAATAAGCCTACCTCAAGAAACAAAAGAAACGTCAAATAAGCAACCTAACTTTAAATGTAAAGCAACTAGAAAAAGAAGAGCAGAAAGCCTCAAAGTTAGTAGAAGGAAAGACATCATAAAAATCAGAGCAGAAATAACTGAAAGAGATGAAGACTGTAACCACGATCAATAAAACTAAAAGCTGGCTCCCCAAGAAGACAAACAAAATAGACAAAACATTAGCCAGATTCATCAAGGAAAAAAAAAAAAAAAAGAGAGAGAGAAAACTCAAATAAATAAAATTAGAAATGAAAATGGGGAAATACAACACAGAAATACAAACGATCATAAGAGATTACTCTGAGCAACTATATGCCAATAAAATGGACAACTTGGAAGAAATGGACAAATTATTCAAAAATATAACTTCCAAAACTGAATGAAGAAGAAATAGAAAAATTGAACAGACCAACCACAAGCACAGAAATTGAAACTCTAATAAAAATATCTTCCAACAAAAACCCGGAACCAGATGGCTTCACAGGTGAATTCTACCAAAAATTTATAGGAGTTAACACCTATCTTTTTCATATTGTTTTTTTCAGTAGTCATGTATGGATGTGAGAGTTGGATCTTCATGAAGGCTGAATGTCGAAAAACTGATGCTTTCAAATTGTGGGGTTAGAGAAGACTCTTGAGAATCCCCTGGACTGCAAGGAGATCCAACCAGTCAATCCTACAGGAAATAATCCCTGAATATTCTTTGGAAGGACTGCTGCTGAAGTTGAAACTCCAGTACTTTGGCCACCTGATGCAAAGAAATGACCCATTGGAAAAGGCCCTGATGCTGGGGAAGATTGAAGGCAGGAGAAGGGGATGACAGAGGATGAGATAGTTGGATGGCATCACCAACTTGATGGACATGAGTTTGAGCAAGCTCTGAGAGTTGGTGATGGAGGAAGCCTGGTGTGTTGTAGTCCATGGGGTCTCAAAGAGTTGGACATGACTAAGCAACTGAACTGGATTCCAGAACATTGCAGAGGAAGGAAAACTCCCAAACTCATCCTACAAGGCCACCATCCCCTTGGTATTAAATCCAGACAAACATGCCACCTAAAAAGAACACTAAAGGCCAATAACTCTGATGAAAATGGAAGCAAAAATCCACAACAAAATACTAGGAAACAGAATCCAACAACATATTACAAAGATCATGCGTCAGATCAAGCGGGCTTTATTCCAGGGATGCAAGGATTCTTCAATATGGCAAATCAACGTGATTCACCATATAAACAAATTGAAAGATAAAAGCCATATGATTATTTCAATAGATGTAGGCAAAGTCTTTGACAAAATCCAGCACCAATTTATGATAAACTCTCCAGAAAATAGGCATAGAGGGAACATATCTCAACATAATAAAAGCCATATATGACAAACCCACAGCAAACATTATCCTCAATGGCAACAAATGGAAAGTATTACCTCTAAAATCAGGAACAAGACAAGGGTACCCACTCTTACCACTACTAGTCAACACAGTTTTGGAAGTCCTAGCCACAGCAATCACAGAAGAAAAAGAGATTAAAGGCATGTATATTGGAAAAGAAGAAGCAAAATCCTGTTTGCAGATGACCTGATCCTCTACATAGACAACCATAAAGGTGCCACTAGAACATTACTAGAGCTAATGAATGAATACAGTTTCAGGATATAAAATTAACACAGAGAAATCCCTTGCATTGCTATACACTGACAATGAAAAATCTGAAAGTGGAAAAAAGGAAACAATCCCATTCACCATTGTGACAACAAAAATATAAGATACTTAGGTATAAATTTACCTAAAGAAACAAAATACCCATATACAGAAAGTTATAAAACACTGATGAAAGAATTCAAAGATGATATAAGTAAATGGAGGAATATACCATGTTCTTGGATTGGAAGAATCAATATAGTGAAAAGGAGTGTACTACCCAAATCAATCTATGGATTCAATGCAATCTCTATCAAAATACCAATGGTATTTTTCACAGAACTAGAACAAGTAATATCACAATTTGTATGGAAACACAAACCCCTGGATAGCCAAAGAAATCCTGAGAAAGAAAAATGGAACTGGAAAAATCAACCTTCCTGACTTCAGACTATACTACAAAGCTACAATCATTAAGACAGTATGGTCCGGGCACCAAGACAGAAATAGAGGTCAATGGACTGAAATAGAAAGTCCAGAGATAAACCAACACACCTATGGACAACCTATCTTTGACAAAGAAAGTAAATATATACAATGGACAAAAGACAGGCTCTTCAATGAGTGACGCTGGGAAAACAGGTCAACTACATGTAAAAGAATAAAACTAGAACACTTTCTAACACCATACACAAAAATAAACTCGAAATGGATTAAAGACCTAAATGTAAGACCAGAAACTATTAAACTAGAGGAAAACATGGGCCAAACAAGCTCCGACATAAATCACAGCAAGATCCTCTATGACTCACCTCCTGGAGTAATGGGAGAAAAAACAAAAAGGAATGAATGGGACCTAATTAAACTTAAAAGCTTTTTCACAACGAAGAAAACTAAGCAAGGTTAGAGATAGCCCTTAGAATGGGAGAAAATAATACAAATGAGAGAACTGACAAAGAAATAATCTCCAAAATATACAAGCAGCTGATGAAGCTCAATTCCAGAAAGGCCAACAACCCAATCAAAAACTGGGACAAAGAACTAAACAACATTTCTCCAAAGAAGGCATGCAGGTAAGTAATGAACACATGAAAAGATGCTCAACATCACTTTATTCAGTTCAGTTCAGTTCGGTTGCTCAGCTGTGTCCGACTCTTTGCAACCCAATGAATCACAACATGCCAGGCCTACCTGTCCATCACCAACTCTTGGAGCTTACCCAAACTCATGTCCATTGAGTTGGTGATGCCATCCAGCCATCTCATCCACTGTTGACCCCTTCTCCTCTGGCCCCCAATCTCTCCCAGCAGCAGGGTTTTTTTTTTTTTTTTTTCCAATGAGTCAACTCTTCCTGTGCGTGGTCAAAGTACTGAAGTTTCAGCTTCAGCATCATTCCTTCCAATGAACACTCAGGACTTATCTGCTTTAGGATGGACTGGTTGGACCTCCTTGCAGTCCAAGGAACTCTCAAGAGTCTTCTCCAACACCATAGTTCAAAAGCAACAATTCTTCAGCACTCAGCTTTCTTCACAGTCCAACTCTCACATCCACACATGACCCCTGGAAAAACCATAGCCTTGATTAGGTGGACCTTAGTCGGCAAAATAACGTCTCTGCTTTTGAATATGCTGTCTAGGTTGGTCATAACTTTCCTTCCAAGGAGTAAGCATCTCTTAATTTCATGGCTGCAATCACCATCTGCTGTGATTTTGGAGCCCCCCAAAATAAAATCTGACACTGTTTCCACTGTTCCCCATCTGTTTGCCATGAAGTGAAGAGATCAGATGCCATGATCTTCGTTTTCTGAATGTTGAGCGTTAAGCCAACTTTTTCACTCTCCTCTTTCACTTTCATCAAGAGGCTTTTTAGTTCCTCTTCACTTTCTGCCATAAGAGTGGTGTCACCTGCATATCTGTGGTTGTTGATATATCTCCTGGCAATCTTGATTCCAGCTTGCGCTTCTTCCATCCCAGCGTTACTCATGATGTACTCAGCATATAAGTTGAATAAGCAGGGTGACAATATACAGCCTTGACGAACTCCTTTTCCTATTTGGAACCAGACTGTTGTTCCATGTCCAGTTCTAACTGTTGCTTCCTGACCTGCATATAGGTTTCTCAAAGACAGGTCAGGTGGTCTGGTATTCCCATCTCTTTCAGAATTTTCCACAGTTCATTGTGATCCACACAGTCAAAGGTTTGGCATAGTCAATAAAGCAGAAATTGATGTTTTTCAGGAACTCTCTTGCTTTTTCCATGATCAAGCAAATGTTGGCAATATGATCTCTGGTTCCTCTGCCTTCTCTAAAACCAGCCTGAACATCTGGAAGTTCATGGTTCACATATTGCTGAAGCCTGGCTTGGAGAATTTTGAACATTACTTTACTAGCGTGTGAGATCAGTGCAATTGTGCAGTAGTTTGAGCATTCTTTGGCATTGCCTTTCTTTGAGATTGGAATGAAAACTGACCATTTCCAGTCCTGTGGCCACTGCTGAGTTTTCCAAATTTGCTGGCATATTGAGTGCAGCATTTTCACAGCATCATTTTCCAGGATTTGAAACAGCTCAACTGGAATGCCATCATCTCCATTAGCTTTGTTCATAGTGATGCTTTCTAATGCTCACTTGAGTTTACATTCTAGGATGTCTGGCTCTAGGTGAGTGATTATCTGGGTCATGAAGATCCTTTTTGTACAGTTCTTCTGTGTGTTCTTGCCACCTCTTCTTAATATCTTCTGCTTCTGTTAGGTCCATATCATTTCTGTCCTTTATCGAGCCCATCTTTGCATGAAATGTTCCCTTGGTATCTCTAATTTTCTTGACGAGATCTCTAGTCTTTCCCATTCTGTTGTTTTCCCCTGTTTCTTTGCATTGATCGCTAAGGAAGGCTTTCTTATCTCTTCTTGCTATTTTTGGAACTCTGCATTCAGATTCTTATACTTTTCCTTTTCTCCTTTGCTTTTCACTTCTCTTCTTTTCACAGCTATTTGTAAGGCCTCCTCAGACAGCCATTTTGCTTTTTTTTGCCTTTCTTTTCCACAGGGATGTTCTTGATCCCTGTCTCTGGTACAATGTCACGAACTTCTGTCCATAGTTCACCAGGCACTCTATCTATCAGATCTAGGCCCTTAAATCTATTTCTCACTTCCACTGTATATCCATAAGGGATTTGATGTAGGTCATTCCTGAATGGTCTAGCGGTTTTCCCTACTTTCTTCAATTTAAGTCTGCATTTGGCAATAAGGAGTTCACTCTCTGAGCCACAGTCAGCTCCCAGTCTTGTTTTTGCTGATTCTATAGAGCTTCTCCTTCTTTGGCTGCAAAGAATATCACCAATCTGACTTCAGTGTTGATCATCTGGTGATGTCCATGTGTAGAGTCTTCTCTTGTGTTGTTGGAAGAGGGTGTTTGCTATGACCAGTGCATTTTCTTGGCCAAACTCTATTAGCCTTTGCCCTGCTTCTTTCTGTACTCCAAGGCCAGATTTGCCCGTTACTACAGGTGTTTCTTGACTTCCTGCTTTTGCATTCCAGTCCCCTATAATAAAAAGCACATCATTTGGGGGATGTTAGTTCTAAAAAGTCTTGTAGGTGTTCATAGAACTGTTCAACATCAGCTTCTTCAGGATTACTGGTTGGGGCATAGGCTTGGATTACTGTGATATTGAATGGTTTGCCTTGGAAATGAATTGAGATTATTCTGTCGTTGTTGAGATTGCATCCAAGTACTGCATTGCAGACTCTTTTGTTGACCATGATGGCTACTCCATTTCTTCTATGGGATTCCTGCCCTCAGTCGTAGATGTAATGGTCCTTTGAGTTAAATTCATCCGTTCCAGTCCATTGTAGTTCACCGATTCCTAGAATGTTGACGTTCACCCTTGCCATCTCTTGTTTGACTACTTCCGTTTTGCCTTGATTCATGGGCCTGACATTCCAGGTTCCTATGCAATATTGCTCTTTACAGCATCGGCCCTTGCCTCTATCACCAGTCACATCCACAACTGGGTATTGTTTTTGCTTTGGCTCCATCCCTTCATTCTTTCTGGAGTTTTTTCTCCACTGATCTCCAGTAGCATATTGAGCACCTACCGACCTGGGGAGTTCCCTTTTCAGTATTCTATCATTTTGCCATTTCATACTGTTCATGGGGTTCCCAAGGCAAGAATACTGAAGTGGTTTGCCATTCCCTTCTCCAGTGGACCACATTCTGTCAGACCTCTCCACCATGCCCGCCCATCTTGGGTGGCCCCACAGGGCCTGGCTTAGTTTCATTGAGTTAGCCAAGGCTGTGGTCTGTATGATCAGATTTGCTAGTTTTCTGTGATTATTATTTCAGTGTGTCTCTCCTCTCATGCCCTCTTGCAACACCTTCCGTCTTACCTGGGTTTCTCTTACCTTGGACGTGGGGTATCTCTTCACGGCTGCTCCAGCAAAGCACAGCTGCTGCTCCTTACCTTGTACGAGGTCGCCCCTTCTGACCTTGAACGTGGATTAGCTCCTCCTGGCCCTCCTGCACCTGCACAGCTGCTGTTCCTTGGACATGGCCATCTCCTGGCAAATCAGCACAGCAGTAGATTCTCATATGTGTGGGAATCATACTGGGAACTGTTCATGTGAGGGATTTAGGTTTTATGCTCCTTATGTTAATCAATCCTCAACCTGGTACCCATGGAAAAACGGTCTTCCACAAAACCAGTCCCTGGTGCCAAAAAGGTGGGGATCACTGCTTTGGAAGGAAGTCACTAGGTCCAGCTCACACACAGGGGAGAACGTCACAGACATGAGTCCCAGGAAGCAGATGCCTGGCAACCTGTTAGAGTGCATCCCACCACAGGAGGGCGCTGTCCACAGATCTGGGGGAAGGGCTCTGAAGATGTGGAGAATAGCAGATGCAAGGAACAAGATGTGTTTGATGGACAGAGAAAGGCTGGAAAGAAAGAAGAGGGGGTGGAGCTTATGGGGTAGGCAGGGCTCAGATCCTAGGTCACATGGCACTTTTCAGGTCTTGGTAGTTCGGTTTTGAATACGAGTGTGAAGAAAATTCCTTGGAGGGATTTGAGTTAAGGAGATTGGAAATAACCTTTCTTTTATGAGATCACAGGGATAGCAAATTGCCATCTATTCTACTTGTTTATTTATTTGTTATCATTTATTCTTAATGACCTTCCTAAAGGTAAGCTGGCAATTCCATGTCTACAAAACTTCTTAATAAAAATTATGTTACTTTATTGATTCTTAACACCCTGAATCTGACAGGCTAGTTGTCCATAATGAGATGATTTGTAATTGGGTATTTTAGTATTTGAGCTTCCCAGTGTTTCAAGGGGGAAAAGGATTAGTGGATTTATTATTCATAATTATGATTATTTTATTATTCTTTGTAATCAATTGAGCTTGTCCCACTTCAACCACAGGTGAAGTCAGGAAAACAAGGAGCTGGGATGAGAAGCAATATGGTGAATCTGATTCTGATTGTGCATGGGGAGCCACGGGGGAGGGTCTTCTAGAGATAGTCAGGAAGTGCAGGGTACAACTCATCCTGGAGAGCACATTTAAATTGCTGATTCCTTCTTCCTGGTTATCTGGGTCAGTTAATGCCAGCACAGAGCTGCCAGTAGAACTCGTGCCTGGCCAAGCTGCTCTGCTTTGAATTCTCCCACAGGTTACCTTGCCCAGTGATGTCAGAAGGCATGCGTGCCCACCAACCCTCCCCTAGCGCAAGATGCTGTGCAAGCTCTCTTTGCTCAGGAAACATCTGCTTGATCCAGTTTGTCACTTGCTCTTTCATAAATTAGTGTCCAGAATCAGATGGGGAAACAGAGCTTCAGTGATTACTCAACCCCACCAGCAAGTTACAAACTGAAATGAGAAGAGAGGAAATGGGCTCCCTGGGCCACAGTCTCCAGAGATCCAGCACCTTGGCTGCACAGGCACATTTCCTAGCTTGTGATAGGAAAGGACTGCTGTTTAAAGAGCTTGAAGTAGCTTGAAGGGGAGAGGAGCCAAACAGCATGGTGGAGGGACAACTCCTACTTGCATGCTTTCAGCAGTCCAGCAATTATTCAACACCAGCCTGAAAACAGGCTCGTAATGAAGACTGTTATTCACTGTCCTTGGAAAATGAAACTCCACATTTATTGGTAAGCAGAATCCATGATGCCTTGGGAACAACCCAGCCCCTCCGAAGCTGTTTGACACAGAACAAAAGTTGTTGTATGTCCTTTACTGAGCTCTAAGCATTATTTTTATTCTGCTTGGTTTCTGTTGGTTTTCTTCTCAGTTTGTGAACCACTAGGGGTTTTCTTAGTGGCTTAGCTAGTAAAGAACCTGCCTGCCAATGCAGGAGATACAGGTTTGAGTCCTGGCCCAGAAGATTCCCTGGAGAAGGAAATGGCAACCCATTCCAGTATTCTTGCCTGGAAAATCCCACCCCCAGAGGAGCCTGGCAGGTGACAGCCCATGTGGTTGCAAAGAGTCAGACGCGTCTGAGCACTCACTCACACATACACATATGAACCACTAGAGAGGAACTGAGCAAAATAGACAGGAAACAATGGGTATGGAACTGCCCCCCAGCCCCACCAACCTCCATGTCTGTCCCTGAGGCAAGCAGTTTAACTTCCAGCACCCTGGCTGTAGATTAAAAGCTCTTTCCTTTTTGAACTGCTTTGCTTCCTGCCTCTTTCACCTCCCCTAGTTATACCAAAAATAACTTTCTAGTGTGTCAACTTCTAGACAGTCATCATAAATTCACCAAATGTGTTCAAACATAATGGAGAAGCACATACACACACACAAATGCTGTTTAAATTTTAATAATAGTAAGCAAAAAATTACTAAAACACAAAACAATTACAGTTGTTAAAAATTCTAAGAGTTCATTTCTAAAAGCTCACCCTTTTTTCTAAGAAATAAATGGAACACAAGATAAAGTGTAAATTTTTATATCGATCTTTCTGCTGTAGGTTCAGATTGAGATCCTGGTGCTTTAGGGTTGCTGTGCCATAATTGGTTCATTCACTCCATCAGCAGATAGTTTAAATACTGTGTGTGTTCTCTATATTGAGTGCATAGCTGGGAACAAGACAAAGGTCCCCACCTTCTTGGAGTCTTTATACCTATAGATGTGTTAGGATGAAATGATCTAAAATGTGTGAGGTGCTCAGACTGTACCTGCCATTTAGAAAGTGGCCAGTAAATATTCACTATTATTCATTGTTACCCACCTCTGTGCTTTAGACTCAAGCCATTCCTTTTCTCTCCCCAAATTTCCATGGAAATCTTCTTCACATTTGGTCAAATTTCTGTCCAAATTCAATTTTATCACAAGGGATTGGCTCACACACACAATTATGAGGACTGAAAAGTCCCCCAAATATTTGTAAACTATTCATAAGTAGACATGGCATGAAATCTAACTGTTGTGAAACTTTTAGTTATATACTTTTACCTGCTTTACATCTATTTGATTTACTTCTTCTTAACACTTACGTTTAGATCACTCATGAAAATTACATAAGATACTAAACAGCTAACCATCAGCTTGTTATCTTTCCTTTTCTTTCTTGGCTGTGCTGTGTCTCGGTTGCTACTTGTGGGCTTTCTCTATTTGTGATGAGTGGGAGCTACTCTTTGCTGCAGCGCACAGGCTTCTAACTGTGGTGGCTTCTCTTGCTGTGGAGCCCCCAGTCCTGGAGCATGTGGACCTCAGGAGCTGTGGCTCACGGGCTCAGTAGTTGTGACTCACAGGCTTAGTTGCTCCGTGGCATGTGGAACCCTCCCGGGTTTGGGTATGTCCAAACCCATGTCCCCTGCATTGGCAGGTGGATTCTTAACCACTGGACCACCAGGCAAGTCCCGCTTCTCATCTTCCTTGCTACAAATTCTGTAATAGAGACAACATAAACTTATTTGACTTTTAGCAAACATGGGTAGAATAAAATGCTGAAAACTCTAAAGATATACCTGTTTTAATTAAACTGGCTAAACTAAAGCTAGCTTTTCTTCTTTGATAAGTGGACACAAACCTTCATGGTGGTGAATCTTGCTTTTCTTTCATGATAGACCACAATGCCACACACCATGACTTACACAAAGCCATATTTCTTTATGTGTACTTTTCAAAATGACCCTCCATTGAAAGGGGGATCTTAGGGGTGCAGAAAACTTTGGAGTTGTTTTTCGTCCAACCCTCATGAGCACTTAGGTACAATGACTTCCTTGAATGATGTAGGATATCAGAGATGGTGGTACAGCTGCCTATCAAAAATGAGGGCATTTTATTTAAAATTTTTAGTCTAAAGGTGTTGACTAAAAAAAAAAAAAATGCACAGGACGAGAATTGTGAGTTAAACTCATTTTGGGGCAAAATAGGGACTAGAGTCCTGGAGAAAGTTTCTCAGATCGCTCTGAGGAACTACTCTGAAGAGGTAGGGGCTGAGAGCAAGCCAAAGGGCCTTTACTAATTATAGTAAGCTAGGTGACTTTTTTTTAATTGCCTTACCAAGAAATTAAGTATGCTTAGTATTCTGTTTTTATCACATTATTAAACACTGTTAAAGATACACTTTGCATGACACCATTTCATGTGGTGTTTTTGCTCAAAGACTATAATTCTAGTGTTTCTGTTTCAATGACTTTATACATTTAAAAAATCACCTTGACCTCTATTACATAAGACATTCAGATTTACTTTAACTAAAATTAAATTCCAGCTACATTACTGATAGTGATATTTTAATGATACATTTATGAAGCAGTCCCTGATGTGTGTAACTCTACTCCTATGACCAGTGTCCAGGGCAGGGATTGATACATGGTTTAAAGGGAATAATGGGAAGGTTCACAGTCAACTGAAAGAAACACTGTCTTTTATTGACTCGGTGTGAACTCGGGAAGACGCAGGTCTTTCATTTTCTGTTAGCAGCGATCTTGCCACCAAACACGGCCCAACATTAAAGAAACCTTAAAGAAAGATAGAGTTGATTCCTAACGTCAGTTTGAGCACCTGTATCAACCCCTACCTAAGGCCATTCTATACCTGGCCTTGCATATAAGTGAGCCTAAAATTCCTTTTTATGTTC
The DNA here is from genome assembly GCF_032405125.1 of Capricornis sumatraensis. NCBI lineage: Eukaryota > Metazoa > Chordata > Mammalia > Artiodactyla > Bovidae > Capricornis > Capricornis sumatraensis. The sequence goes on from NC_091076.1 coordinate 56,639,563, forward strand.
AGGGCTATGAGTTAGGTTGGATTTCACTTGCAAACCAGAGAGAACTAACAGTCTAATTCACAGGGAACAAGGCAGAGAGGAGACTGCAGACAGGACAAGTATAAGTCATTCTGTATTTATTTGGTATTTCTCCCTTTCCAGAGAGAAAAGACACAGTCTGAGGTATCCCATTTCAATAAATCTCCCACATTCAGCTTTACATCCTAAATTTTTATGCTCCGTTATTAAGATTTGGTATCATCACACAGAAGTGATTAAAAATTTACCCTGAGATTATAAGGCTGTGCCTTTGTCTACAGAATACCTTTCCTTCCAAAATTCAACAGAAAAATAGGAAATGGGAAGTCTGTTGGTGGCAGAGGCAGATAACTTAGATAAAATTCCTGAGAAAAAGGCATAGAGACAACCACATGACTAATAAATTTTCCCTGGCTATGGACCCTTATCCTTTCAATGTCTCCAAACATTTTAGAAGGGAAATTCATTTACTGCATATAAAGACACTTTAGCTCAATGCTATGTTCGAAGCAGTTTGCCTTCTGTTAATTTCTACAGTTGCCTTAATGCCTCAGTGTCCAGTAAAATGCAGAGCTAGTGAGGTATGGACAGCCTTCCCCTGGGGCATATAAGAAAAAGAAAAATCCAAACATTTATGATGAGAAAAAAATGTTACCATACTACACAGTTAGGCCTGCAATGTTAATCAAAGTGGTTTGAAATCAAAACCACACTTCATGGAAAATAGATGGGGAAACAGTGTCAGACTTTATGACTTGGGGCTCCAAAATCATTACAGATGGTGGTTGCAGCCATGAAATTAAAAGATGCTTACTCCTTGAAAGGAAAGTTATGACCAACCTAGATAGCATATTCAAAAACAGAGACATTACTTTGGCAACAAAGATCTGTCTAGTCAAGGCTATGGTTTTCCCAGTGGTCATGTATGGATGTGAAAGTTGGACTGTGAAGAAAGCTGAGCTCTGAAAAATTGATGCTTTTGAACTGTGGTGTTGGAGAAGACTCTTGAGAGTCCCTAGGTCTGCAAGGAGATCCAACCAGTCCATTCTAAAGGAGATCAGTCCTGAGTGTTCTTTTGAAGGACTCATGCTAAAGCTGAAACTCCAGTACTTCGGCCACCTCATGCAAAGAGTTGATTCATTGGAAAAGACTTGATGCAGGGAGGGATTAGGGGCAGGAGGAGAAGGGGATGACAGAGGATGAGATGGCTGGATGGCATCACCAACTTGATGGACATGAGTTTGGGTGAACTCCGGGAGTTGATGATGGACAGGGAAGCCTGGCATACTGCAATTCACGGGGTCGCAAAGAGTTGGATAAAACTGAGCGACTGAACTGAACTGAACTGATGATCCTCCCCAACTAGGAATGGGAAGAGATTTAGCGAGTGATTATTTCAAATTAGGCAATCGAAATCAGCAAATCATAAGGCAAATATACATGAGTCTTCCCCTCTTGGAACGATGACAGTCAGCTCTGTAGGCAATGCAACTTCGGCAGGAAATCACCCTCTCAGATTGCAAGAACTCACATGTGGGAAGGAGCCAGCTGACTGGGATCACTCCCTCTTAGGCAGTGTTGTCAGCCCTCCATCTACCATTTGCCTAGAATGGCACAATGGAATGACTGTGTTCCCTACTGAGGAGTCCACTTTTTAAGAATAAACAAACCAAGGTTTCTATAATCTGACCCACATTCCACAGTGGAGAAAGGCACTGGGTCCTGGGTTGGGGAGACTGGGAAAGGGAGCAGATATCAGGCAAACACGCTTGGGGACAAAGTGCTAGAGAGCATGCAGGCCTCTGAGCACGGAAAAGAAAAGGCAGGCTGAGCATCAGTGTCCGTCGCACTTCCTGGAACAGCATTCCATGGACACAAGCTCCCAGTTTCCTGTCCTAGGTTCTCCTATAGTTCTGACAGGCTTTCACCAAGTTGTTCAAGAAGTTAGGAACTCCATTCTGCAAAGGAAAGGAGACTGTCATTTCTGTATCCTCACAGCGATGACCCCTGATTCTTCAGGGTGTGGCCAAGGTGAAAGATGGAGGCTTTGGGAATCTAAATATGACAATAGGGACCCTGAGCAGATTTTCACAGAATGTTGCCACCGATGATGACAAAAGGGCAGATGCAGGACACGGATAAGGCAGAAGCCACTGTTTTAAGACGTTGTTACATATTTTGGCTTTTGCTAATAAAAAGCTAAGATATTTATGAGATATCATTTTTTGAAAGGAAAGATAAAATAAGAAGTGGCATGGCAGGGGAAAGAAATGAGAGGAAAGGCTTGCTTTATGAAATTAGACAATGGTAAGGATTGGGGGGCAAGAGTGGGTATGTCATCCTTTAGTTAGTGTTGCTCACTGCTTAAGAAATTCCCCACATGTTGTTCTGTTTACTCCTTCTCTACAGGGTGGGTCTATCCATCTCCATTTCTAAGGGGGAAGAAATTGATGGTTTCTCTAGATTACACAGTCAGAAGCAGGGCCAAGGTTCAAACCATCTTGTGTTTGATTCAAAGCCTTTTCACTCTCCCAGGGAACTGGTGAGCCCTCTCACCAGTAAGTAGGACCTTACAAAGCAGGCTGAATGGTCAGCATGATTCTAGGTTCTAGGCAGTCTCGAATGACCTGGTACCACTGGGGTTCCCTCTCCTTACAGAAAAACAATATAACCACAAAGAACCTGGAGACTTCTCCAGGCTTGAATATGGTTAGTTGTCTCCCAAGCTAGGTCAGCCTAACTCCTCCATGAGCAGATACAGGGTCCACAGGCACCCTTGTTCCTACAAGGAACAGGCTATTGTTGGGAGGTTCCAGAGAGTGATCCTGGAGGGGTCTTGGTGCAAAGCAGGGTGGGGGTGGCTTTCCTCCTAAAGTTTGTCTTTTGTCCCAGCCTCTATTGTGGGTATTGGCCACCACAGGCCTAACATAGTCCATCAACCAAGCAGTTTCATAAAAGAGCATCATGAGGCCTAGGACAGCGCATCTCTTCAAGCTGACAGCCCCACAGGCTAAGTGAACAGCTGTAAACACACCTCCCCTCCTGCTTCCTGGGGTCTCACCTTAGCAGCCCAGTTAACGACCCAGGACGGAAGCTGGCCACGTGGATTATCGAAGTAATACATGAAAACTGGAGAGAGAGAGAGAGAGAGAGAGAGAGAGAGAGAGAGAGAGAGAGAGAGAGAAAGAACAATTCAGGAGGGAACCTGTTAGGAAGATACAGTACAAACCTTGCAAACCTCCCACTTTCATATCCATCCCAGAAAGTAAGGATGTGGGTTACATAGGACTCCAAGAGACTGTCCCCTCTGCCTTGCCTTGCAGGAGAGTTACATAGAAACATTGTGGAAAACAGCCAAGGCACCTTCTACAGCTATTTATTAATCACCTGGCAAGTGATACACTAAGATACAGTATCTAACTGTATCATTTGCCAGGTGATTAATAAAAATGCAGCAGATATGGCTTTCATTAATTATGTATATCCTCAGAAGTTGTTAAGATTGAAACCCCATTTATAAATGATGAAGTGAAGATTCAGAAGAGTGGGATGACTTGCCCAAAGTGGCACAGTTTAACACACATCACAACTAAGTTTAGATTTCGCCTCAGTTCGAGCCCACACCCGCTCCAGGCCAGCAGGTGGCTGCATGGAACTCCTGCACCCAGTGTCTCTTCTGAGGCTGGAACTCAAGGCAGACAGGTTCTGAGTCCCTGGCTTTTTGCTGAGGAGGAGCTGCCTTGCAGAGGTGGTCCCACCAGCCCTCCTGCCCACCCCTGTCCAGCTTGTGCATGTGCAGGACCTTCCTGAAGTGAGTTTTGAACTTTCTGATTCCCTTGGTGTGTGTCCTAATTTCATCTAGACCATGCAAGAGTCAGGAAAGAATGAACTAATCCACATGCTAGTCTACCCAAGCTTCTGGGGGTGAATTGATTCTCTCTTGTTTCTTTTGGACACATGGCCAGTCTCTGACTTCAGGGAATAAGCATCCTGCATTTTACATGCCTGCAGTCAGTGCAGTCTTCACACGGGGGGCCCTGACAAGCACCCCAACCCATGCCCCATTTTACCTTTGCTCCCCCACTTGCCATCACTCTGGATCACCAGCCTTTGCTTGTATTGCTTCACCCCGATCACACCTGACTTCTCTGGAAACTCTGGATCAGAGGTGCTCTGGGCCAGGATCACGTGGACCTTCTGCCCTTCAAAGTCCAGCTCTAGCCGCTGCCACACAAAAACATACTACACCGCCAGTCAAGGCTCAACAGAAAGGCCTGTATCTCAGCTAAGCGGAAGGGAAGCCCACAACAGAAACAAGGGCACATGGTTCCACCCCTCCACTCGGTGTCTGCTCCCTTGCTGTTATCTCAGGTCCTGCCCGTCTGCCTACCCACCTTACAAAAGTCTGGCTCCTCCCACCTGGTGTTGTCATTTGAGAGGATGCATTACCCACTGGAGATTGATTCCCTGCCACTTTCATTATGTGGGAACCCACTCCTTCTTTCTCCAAGAAGGCAATGAGATCTCAGACGACTGGTCACTTACCAGCTGTGTCATCATGGGTGTGCTAGTCAACTTTTCTGCTATTGGTTTCCCTCTACAGGAAAAAAAGGTAACACTGCCTGGTACATAAGCTTGGTGGGAGCATGGGAGAGAGACTGAAGCAGATTCTCACTCACTAGACAATGGGGTCATTGCTCTCTGTCCTCCCCCAAAGGCCCTAATCATTGACCTCTGGGCACAGAGGACAGTCAGGCAAGGGTGCTTACACCTGGCAATCATAGGAAGACACATGAATAACCCTCACTGGGTCTAGCTCACCAAGAATCACAAAGCCATTTCATCTCAGTAAACACTCCCAGACCAGCCACTGTGTCTATGGCACTCTTACAGGGAAGGTAATTTGATTTTAAGAAACAACAGGAGTCATCACTTATTGAGTCCTTATCACGTGCATATATCATGGGCTCTATGTTTAGCATCAGCTTTGAAATTGAGAATGTCACTGTGAATTCAGTATAAATATTCCCATCTTATAAATGATGAAATCGAGACTCAGAGCAGTAAAGAAAGTTGCAGAAGATCCCACTGCCCAGCTGATGTGAAAGAGTCTGTATTTGAAACAAGATGAGTTTCCAAAACCTGGTGAGACTTTCATAGCCGCAGAGGGCTCAGCTCTCTAATACATTCATTGGACTTTCCAATGGTGGAAATGTAGGCTTCATAGTAGAAGGAATTAAAGCTTAAAAATAATCCAAAAAAATCAGTAAAAGTATAATATAGCTTCACTTACTGCAACAGCCACGGCCACGGCTGCAGGCCACTCAGAGTCTCTGCGGCAGCCACGGTGGTCTGGCCCTCCTCAGGCGTGCTGCGGGACGTCTGTCGCCCCCACACACTACTCCCTGTCAAGTAAAGTGCTTACATGCTTTCAGGAAGGGATGATAATGCCTTGCTGCTGATGCTGCTGCTAAGTCACTTCAGTCATGTCCGACTCTGTGCGACCCCATAGACGGCAGTCCACCAGGCTTCCCTGTCCCTGGGATTCTCCAGGCAAGAACATTGGAGTGGGTTGCCATTTCCTTCTCCATTGCATGAAAGTGAAAAGTGAAAGTGAAGTCGCTCAGTCTCCATTTCCTCCCTCCCAAGCCTTCTATTTTTTCCTCAGCAAATACTGTCCCACAACTTTCTCAGTTCACGTGACAGATATCGCCTGACACTCACTGCAGAAACAACTTGATATATTAACTGCGATTTCACAAGGTACTTTCAACACTTGGTAGGTCCAGTGTGGCACCCAGGCTACGACTGGAGAACCAACCTTCTCTGAAGCCCAGGGAAGTGAACGGCCTTTTCCAAGGTCACACAGCAAACCGCGAGTGAGCACACACTCACCCTGGGAGCCTACTTTCCAAAACTAATGTTCTTTCCTTCTATACCATTCTCTGTTCTCAAAACCTGAACAGCCCTGTAGATACAAAGACTGAGATACTCATCATGGGATTGTGTGGCATTCGAAAGACAACACAACAGAACTGCAAGGAGCCCCAAGCGCTGCTCCTGAGAACAGCCCCCAGCAGGGCCCTGTGAGGTCAGAGCGGTTGGTTTGTTCTGGTCCTGATCACCGTCTCTGGACACAGCTGGACCTGGGTCCATGCCTGCATCTGCTGCCCATAATGGTGAGACCCTGGCAAGAAGCTGAGCAGGGTTCTGAACGTCCCTCTGCCTCAGTTTTCTTCCTTGTCTGAGGGGGACGATGGCTCCTAGCCTGCACAGTTTTGGCAGGATAAGAGAAAACCACATAAAATCTCAGCGGTTAAGCATCCACAATTGGCTGAAATACACACCACCTGTATTCAAGCTACCTAGCAGTCTGTGGTTTGTGCCAAGCAATAACCCCTTATGGAGTCTGTGATGTGGCGAGGCCAGGGTCCAGCAATCACACAGGAACAATACCCGCACACACTCCCACACTCCCATGCCTTCTCTCTTTCTAGAGCACAATTATTCAGGAGTATACAGGCTTACAGAATGTTACAGCTGGAAAAGTTCCAGCAGTCATCCAGCAGTGGTTTCCAAGCATTTTCTTTTTTAATCTCCAAGATCCTTTATTTAAAGGATCCTTTATGGAAATTCAGTGTGTAAGACAGTCAGCTGCTATGATTGAAGACAAGAGTGAGGTCAAAATCACACCTACCCCCACCCCTATTTCACCCAATCTGTCTACTCAGCAAATGTTCATCAAACCCTCCTAGCCTGGCCCTAAGGGGGCTTCACAGAACCCCGGAGTGTCAGCTAAAACTCCCCACATCTATTCAACTGCTTCATATCACAATCAAGGAGACTGAAGGGGCAATACATAACACACAGAGTCCAGAGCCAATAATCGGGAAGGAGCGGAGGTGGAGAGGGCTGGAAATGTGGGGCTTGAGTACAGCCCCAAGTTGGCTGCTACGTAAGTCAACCTCTGTCGCCTGACTTCTCTGGGTCTTAGCTTTCTGGGAATGTACTGAATACTCTTTGTGAAAAGTTATTCTCAGATGCCCAATTCTGTGGCACAAGGGCTTCCCAGAAAAGGTTCAAGAAAGTATAAGCCACCTTCCTCTGACCCCAGTTAAAGATGCTCCATGTTGTCAGGCCCAGAAGCCACACTCTGAGGTCTCTGAAAGCCACACAAGAAGGGAGAGCTTTAGCAGATGCTCCTGCAAGACTCAAAGACAACGTTGTCCATACCTGCTGGACACACCACCATTGGGTAATGGTCACAGGGCACAGAAACACTTTAGAAAGCTGAGTAACAGTTCACCTTTGGAAAGGATACATCTCTGTTAGACATGGGAAAAGGGTAATTCACTTGCCAGTAGACCACTGTTTCTCCATTGCATTCTTTTCCATAGAGTTCTAAGAAAAGAAACAAAACAAAGAAGTTACTGAATCTGGAAGTCTCTGGTTTCAATTAAGAAAAAGCTTTGATATGCTGCCGACCCTTTAGGGATGATTAAACTCTAACTCATAAGGCACAAAATTCTAGAAAAAGTCTAATACATTCATTACCACTGAAAGCTTGTTGCCAAGAGGCAGAGTCTAATAGATATAAAAATGCAGTAAAAAACAAAAACAAAAACAAAAACAAAAGGTGTTTGTCATATAGCACACACACTCTTAAAATTCAGTGAAACAAAATTCGGCATTAAAAATAAAATTTCAGGTTTAAAAATCAGGGTAACCATTAGATGCTGAAGCTGAAACTCCAATACTTTGTCCACCTGATGTGTAGAACTGACTCATTTGAAAAGTCCCTGCTGCTGGGAAAGATTGAAGTCAGGAGGAGAAGAAGACGAGGGAGGTTGCAATGGTTAGATGGCATCACAATTCCCCTTACATAGGAAGCCTATTTGATAAAACTAAGGGTCAGAAAGTGAAGAGAAACTAAAAAGCCTCTTGATGAAAGTGAAGGAGGAGAGTGAAAAAGTTGGCTTAAAGCTCAACATTCAGAAAACGAAGATCATGGCATCTGATCCCATCACTTCATGGCAAAAGATGGGGAAACAGGGTCAGACTTTATTTTTGGAGGGCTCCAATATCACTGCAGATGGTGATCGCAGCCATGAAATTAAAAGGCACTTACTCCTTGGAAGGAAAGTTATGACCAGCCTAGACAGCATATTAAAAAGCAGAAACATTACTTTGCCAACAAAGGTCCATCTAGTCAAGGCTATGGTTTTTCCAGTGGTCATGTGTGGATGTGAGAGTTGTACTGTGAAGAAAGCTGAGTGCTGAAGAATTGATGCTTTTGAATTGTGGTGTTGGGAGAGTCCCTTTGACTGCAAGGAGATCCAACCTGTCCATCCTAAAGGAGATCAGTCCTGGGTGTTCATTGGAAGGACTGATGTTGAATCTGAAACTCCAATATTTTAGCCACCTGATGTGAACAGTTGACTCATTGGAAAAGACCCTAATGTTGGGAGGGATTGGGGGCAGGAGGAGAAGGGGACAACAGAGGAAGAGATGGTTGGATGGCATCACTGACTCAATGGACATGGGTTTGGGTGGACTCCGGGAGTTAGTGACGGACAGGGAGGCCTGGCATGCTGCGATCATGGGATCACAAAGAGTTGGACATAACTGAGAGACTGAACTGAACTGAACTGAAGGGACCCAAAATCATGATAAATGTCCCCAGTAAATAAGTACATGATTGATGCTGAGGCAATTAGAGCCTGTCCTGTGACTCTGAATGCAATGAGTAGGAAAATTCCTATTCCTCTGGGGGTGATGAACTTTGTTAGAACGTAAGCCTGCATCATCTGGTGGCGTCTTTGTCATGACACAAGAATCTGCCCGATAATGTGGCCCCACAGAGAAGGAAACAGAGTCAAGCAAGGAGAAATGAAGTACTGAATGCAGCTGATCTGGAACGAGACACACACGCCGTTTCCAATGTCAGAAACCAAAGCAAAACAAGCTTTCTCCTTTTCTCACACTGGTATTTGTTATCTTTTGTTTCGTGCAACCAAGATTCCTGTCCACAGCAAGGATCTGTCAAGGTTTCTGGCCCCTGGGGTAGCTGTATTTATTTCACTGTGACTGACTGGGAAGGCAGAAACTACTCCCTGCTGTAAGGGGCAGGAAGATCTTCTATCTATCACTGCTCATAACTCTCCATTACTTCCAGGGAAAAATCGAAGAACCCTAGTCTGGTGGTCAGCTTAGGTCTTGGGGCTCTTCTAGGCCCACCTTCCAGCCTAGTTCCAGATTCTGCTCCCCAACTACTCAACAGCACCCAACTGCTCACACTTTTCTAACATTTTATGTTGTCTCATGCATTCGCTACTTTACTCATGCCATCCCCTCAGTCTTGAATGCCCTTAAACCTCTCAGCCCCTTCACCTACACACACACACACACACACACACACAAACACATATACACATATATATAATCTTGTTGCTTATAAAACGTTGATTCAACCTCTAAAACAAAGCTTCGGTACCACCTTTTCCAAGAAGCCTTCCATGATCACCTAGGTTTATGGGATGACAACAAAACTTAAAATAAGAAAAAAACAGCCCTCAGAGCGAACTGGAGAGTGACTTTAATATTATGCAAGGAACAAATCCTGAGAACAGCAAAATCATATTTAACTTAGCACTTTAAGATGCTTTGGCTAAAATTTAAAATGAAAAATATAGCAAAGATATACCTTTTGCGTACTAATGGCTAGAATAAAGAACATGGGATTCTACTTTCTAATTGGTTTTTGAAAACTGTGTCACTCACCTTTACATACTGATCCCACTTTTTCCTATAGGCCAAGTCCATATAGACATCTGCAAGCACATCTGGTAAGCAGTCCTCCAGAACACCAAAGACCTTATACGCATACAATCCAGTTTGCTACAAAAACAGAACAGGCAGAAACAACCTGTTGATCACCATGTTAAGACTATACAGCATCTGAAAAACACCTGTTCATGTAACATCATTATTGAGTGCTCTTCCTTGGTCCTGGTGACACAATGGTGAAGAGGCAGATGGGAGCCTGTGCCGGGGTCCAGCCCCGGTGGATCCAGGGAATTTGAAGGGTGGACGGCGTTGGCGTGGAAAAACTCGTTTATTTATTAATATAAGATTAGATTAAGAAACTATAGTGTAGTAGGAAGATTAAGTGGAGGAAGAAGGCTGAATAACTTGGTTTACGCGGAAGACCAATAAAATTCCAGACAAGGAATTTGCACCATCTTCGTTGGGCCACCGGTGCCCGCTTGAATATCTAAGGGTGCCTCGCCTTAAGCTCCCTTTCGCGCGGATCTTAATAACCAGGGCAAATAAGTAGACCTGGAGAGCCTCCGCGCCCCAGATGGAAATTCAGCCTGAAATTAAAGTAAAGAGCAGAGGGAAGAAAAGGGAGAGAAAATGAGAGAGAGAGAGACACGGGGGGAGCCAGATTCCCCAGAGACCAGGCCGAGAGACTAGTTCAAGAAACTGGCCGAGAAGCTGGTCCGAGAAACTGGTCCGATCCTTTATTGTTCAGAAGGCCTTTTATACTTTTGATAAAACATGGAGATCAATGGGTAACACAAAATTACGTAGCGTTCACAGCCCAGACTCTTTCTATACATCATTTTGTATACAAAAGGTCTCAGGTGATTTACATTATCTTCTGGCCAAGAGGCTTGTTAACACTTTTTGGCTCTCTTCCTCAATGAATGTTAATTTTGTTTCCCCTGAAGTGTTTTTCTTTAATCTGCATCTCCTTAAAGCATTAAAGTTGCATCTCTATAGAACAAAGGCGCAGTGGGTTATAACAAAGAAGGTACTTAACTCAAAGGTCTAATGTTGCTAATACAAGGTCTACTACTTGTTTTTCTATATACCAACTATATCTAAAAATAAAGGATATGAAAATTTGACAGCAAGCATTGACTCAACAAATGAAACTTTTAATCAGTCCTATTCTAAAGATTTTGACTCTTTGGAAGCCCCTACATTCCTAGGATGTTTTAAGCTTCCTGTGCCTCCTGCGGTCAGGAGGCCTCAAACAATCACATGCACAGCTGTACGAGTCCTGCAGGCAGGTTAGAAAGCCATCAGAGGGGTATTTTGGATTGAAACACTCTTTCAAATGCAGAAGACTAAAGCCCTGAATTGACTTTTTCCAGAAAATGTCAGAAGAGTGGAAAAGCAGAGCACAAAATCCAGCAGATTTTTGTTGGGGTACATGCTTAGGAATTTCCAGAGGGGTCCCTGAAGTCTGAGCACGCCTTGCGTATGTCAGCTTCCTTCCTCATGACCTTGTCACGGGCGGGATTCCTCACACTGGCTTCCGGCAAGCCTGTCCCCATCGGTCCTATATATTTGGCCTTAGGCACTGGTGCTGGTGACACCTATATGTTACCCTGGCAACTTAAAACCCAGAGGGATGGTATAGGGAGAGAGGTGGGAGGGGGGTTCAGGATAGGGAACACGTGTACACCCGTGGTGGATTCATGTTGACATATGGCAAAACCAGTACAATATATAAAAAATAAAATAAAATAAAATATATTTATATAAAAAATAAGAAAGAGTTATGTGACAAATGGTGCCTGAGTTGCAGGGGGAGCAGAGCTAGTGGACCCTCCTATCTTATCAGGTGTTCAGGAAATATCTCCATGAGGAATTTATCCAAAGAGTCTGTTCTAAATTCTAGAAGGAGTTCAGCTTGGGAAAATGAGGAAATCCCATTCTGGCTTGGAAGAGGGCCCTTAGGTTGATGGGCTGGCTTACTCAGCGAACCGAAAGCCAGGGGTTCCAGAGCACTGTAATGAGGGAGAGCTGGAGCAGCTGAGGCCAGAGAGGTAGCAGGCCTGGGTCCAAAGGGCTTTGCGACTCAGGGTAAAGGGGCCAAGATTTCAGTTTAACTACTGTGGAAAACCAACCCACGACTTCAAACAGGGAAATGATTTTAAATGGGGGTGGACAACCTTTAAAAGATGATTCTTGCTGCTTGGTAGAAGACAGATCATGAGGGAGCATGCAGATGGGTCAGAAGACCCAGACAGTGGTCCAAAAAAGAAATGACGGTGACTGGACAGGGAGGCAACAACAGTGATGGGGAGAGCTCAGAGATTCAGTGACACATTTTGGAAGTAGTATCAGTAGGAGCTGCCTCATGGGCCGTGGGGACAGAAAGAGCCAAGAATTGAGGATAACTCCTGGGGTCTTTCTTGAGCAACCACGTAGATGGGAGAGGAGGTTCTTTGTGGACTGTGGGGTAACCAAGAGCCCTACCTTGGGCAAGTGGAGTTTGAGATGCTTATAAAATACCCACTTGGGTGTATCATATAGGCAGCTAGCACCCAGGATTCAGACTACTGTTTTAAATAACCACGGACATAATGAAACCCAACACATTGTTTTACCAATTCCAAGACACAAATTTTCACTAACTGCTCCTTTTTTCCTTAAATGATTTAGGTATAAAAGAAATGAATGGGGAAAGAATCATTAGCTTTAAATCATGCTAGACCCTTTTATTCAGAAAAGGGTCATTTCTATACTCTTAATTACAAGAGATTTCTCTTCATGTTAATCTCTTCTGTGAGGGTTCTGGGCTGGAGTTGGTGACACTCTACACTTCACTCTGGACAATGGCAGCTTGCAATTCCTGGCTCCCACCTTGTCAAAGGATGTATTATTAAGATAAAATCAATGGCTCAGATGAATTTCAATGCAAAGGCAAACAAAAAAAAATGAAAGTTTAGACATACTCATACTTTCATGTGTGAAAGAAACCCTTTGACAAATCAAACATGAGTGAACTTGTCTTTTTAAACACTGTTCCCAGTTTTCCCAGCACCAGTTGTTAAAGAGATTGTCTTTTCTCCATTGTATATTCCTGCCTCCTTTGTCAAAGATAAGGCGTGCATAGGTGCATGGATTTATCTCTGGGCTTTCTATTTTGTTCCATTGATCTATATTTCTGTCTTTGTGCCAGTACCATACTGTCTTCATGACTGTGGCTTTGTAGTAGAGCCTGCAGTCAGGCAGGTTGATTCTTCCAGTTCCATTCTTCTTTCTCAAATTGCTTTGGCTATTTGAGTTTTTTTGTATTTCCATACAAATTGTGAAATTATTTGTTCTAGTTCTGTGAAAAATACCATTGGTAGCTTGATAGGGATTGCATTGAATCTATAGATTGCTTTGGGTAGTTTACTCATTTTGACTATATTGTTTCTTCTGATCCATGAACACGCTATATTTCTCCATCTATTAGTGTCCTCTTTGATTTCTTTCACCAGTGTTTTATAGTTTTCTATATATAGGTCTGTAGATATATTCCTAAGTATTTTATTCTTTTCGTTGCAATGGTGAATGGAATTGTTTCCTTAATTTCTGTTTCTATTTTCTCATTATTAGTGTATAGGAATGCAAAGGATTTCTGTGTGTTGATTTTGTATCCTACAACTTTACTATATTCATTGATTAGCTCTAGTAAATTTCTGGTGGAGTCTTTAGGGTTTCCTATGTAAGAGGATCATGTCATCTGCAAACAGTGAGAGTTTAACTTCTTCTTTTCCAATTTGGATTCCTTTTATTTCTTTTTCTGCTCTGATTGATGTGGTGATAACTTCCAAAACTATGTTGAATAGTAGTGGTGGAAGTGGACACCCTTGTCTTGTTCCAAACTTTAGGGGAATTGCTTTCAATTTTTCACCATTGAGGATAATGTTTGCTGTGGGTTTGTCATATATAGCTTTTATTATGTCGAGGTATGTTCCTTCTATTCCTGCTTTCTGGAGAGTTTTTATCATAAATGGATGTTGAATTTTGTCAAAGGCTTTATCTGTATCTATTGAGATAATCATATGGTTTTTATTTTTCAGTTTGTTAATGTGGTGTATTACATTGATTGATTTGCAGATATTAAATGAGACACGTGTACCCCAATGTTCATCGAATCACTGTTTATAATAGCCAGGACATGGAAGCAACCTAGATGTCCATCAGCAGACAAATGGATAAGCAGGCTGTGGTACATATACACAATGGAGTATTACTCAGCCATTAAAAAGAATACATGTGAATCAGTTCTAATGAGGTGGATGAAACTGGAGCCTATTATACAGAGTGAAGTAAGCCAGAAAGAAAAACACCAATACAGTATACTAATGCATATATATGGAATTTACAAAGCTGGTAATGATAACCCTGTATGTGAGACAGCAAAAGAGACACAGATGTATAGAACAGTCTTTTGGACTCTGTGGGAGAGGGCGAGGGTGGGATGATTTGGGAGAATGGCATTGAAACATGTATAATATCATATGTGAAACAAATAACCAGTCCAGGTTTGATGCATGATACAGGATGCTCGGGGCTGGTGCAATGAGATGATCCAGAGGGATGATATGGGGAGGGAAGCAGGAGGGGAGTTCAGGATGGGGAACACGTGTACACCAGTGGTGGAATCATGTTGATGTATGGCAAAACCAATACGATATTGTAATGTAATTAGCCTCCAATTAAAAAATACATTTATATTTTAAAAAACCAGTCTTCCAGAGAATTATGTGAAATCAAGGTGTAAACATGGAGAATCTTTCTAAAGACCCCGAGGCCTCAAGGGTCTCCTGTCTCAGGTGGGACAAGTACACCCCAGTTTGGAAATCTCAGATGTACATGAAAGTACCTGGCAGGTAATGGAAGGTAAAATTGAAACTTAATTCATAAAGTTTCAGCTCTAAAATTATGTGGCTTTATACCAAGGGTTTCCAACCACCAAATGATAAACTGGTATGCCTTACCCCCTCCGTGCTGTGCCATGGATGCCCCACAGGAAGGGCAGGACTAGGGAGAAATATCTTCTCTTCCTGCTCTCTCCCCTCAAACTCACACATGGAAAGATAGTGAGGGGTTATACACAATGCACATCTATGCCCACACACACTTAAATCAGCACTGACAGAGATGGAGACAATGTGCTTCTGTGCGGGAATATTGGGTCCCCATTTTCTATACTATTAACCTTGGGTCTAAGACTAACATTGGGTCCAATGCTAATAATATTGGGTCCCCATTTTCTATACTATTAATCTTAGGTCTAATAATAATCTTGGGTCCAACACTAATCTTAGGTCCAACACTAATAATATTGGGTCCCCATTTTCTTGATATGGATATCCCTTGTGGCTCAGCTGGTGAAGAATCTGCCTGCAATGCGAGAGACTTGGGTTCAATCCCTTGGGTTGGGAAGATCCCCTGGAGAAGGGAAAGGCTACCCACTCCAGTATTCTGGCCTGGAGAATTCCATGGACTGTATAGTCCATGGGGTCTCAGAGTCAGACAAGACTGAGTGACTTTCACTCTCACATTTTCTTTATATAGAGAAATATTAATAACTTCAGATATGCAGATGACACCACCCTTATGGCAGAAAGCGAAGACGAACTGAACAGCCTCTTGATGAAAGTGAAAGAGGAGAGTGAAAAAGCTGGTTTAAAACTCAACATTCAAAAAACTAAGATCATGGCATCTGGCCCCATCACTTCATGGCAAATAGATGGAGAAACAATGGAAACAGTGACAAATTTTATTTTCTTGAGGTCCAAAATCACTACAGATGGTGACTGCAGCTGTGAAATTGAAAGGCCCTTGCTCCTTGGGAAAAAGCTATAACAAACCTAGACAGTATATTAAAAAGCAGAGACATTACTCTTCCAACAAAGTCTGTCTGGTCAACGCTATGATTTTTCCAGTGGTCATATATGGATGTGAGAGTTGGACCATAAAGAAGGCTGAGCACTGAAGAATTGGTGCTTTAGGACTATGATGTGATGTGATTTTGTGATGTGATGTGATGTTGGAGAAGGTTCTTGAGAGTCCCTTGGACTGCAAGGAGATCAAACCAGTTAATCTTTTTTTTTAAATTAATTAATTAATTAATTAATTTTAATTTTAAAATCTTTAATTCTTACATGTGTTCCCAAACATGAACCCCCCTCCCACCTCCCTCCCCATAACATCTCTCTGGGTCATCCCCATGCACCAGCCCCAAGCATGCTTAAAGGAAATCAGTCCTGAATGTTCACTGGAAGGACTGATGCTGAAGCTCCAATACTTTGGCCACCTGATGTGAAGAACTGACTCCTTAGAAAACACCCTGAGGCTGGGAAAAGATTGAAGGTAGGAGAAAAAGGGGATGACAGAGGATGAAATGGTTGGATGGTATCACTGACTTGATGGACATGATATTGAGCAAGCTCCAGGAGTTGGTGATGGACAGGGAAGCCTGGCGTGCTGCAGTCCATGGGGTCGCAAAGAGTTGGACACGACTGAGTGACTGAAATGAACTGATTTTCTATACAGTGAGCAAAAGGGATAATTATGTATAGAAATAATGATCTTCTCATCTTTACATGAGTTAGCTTTGGTTATCTGGATACATTAAGACAAAGTGTTTCTTGGAGTTAGTCCCCTTCCCTTCTGAATGCAGTTTCTGCTCTTAGTGACTTCATTCCAGTAGTATCACAGAAAAGAAAACAGAAAGCCCTCTAGGAAGAGAAAAATAGAGTGATGTGACTTAGTGAATACCCAAGAATGAACTACTATGACAACTTCCTTTAAACATTCCCTTCATGGCAGGACTGAGAAAAGCCAGAACACCAGAGAAGCAAAATGCTTGGTGACACCTTTCCTAGTCCATCAATAATTCTTTTCAAGCACCAAGTAGCCCCATTCAAATTCTATGTCAAAGCACTTTTTTTTTTTTACCCCTCATTTCTTTCAAAAGACAGTTTCAGTTAAAAAAACCTCACATTTTCATTATGTCTCTTAAAAATGAAATTTTCATAATTATACAAGTAAGATATATTCATTGAGAAAAATTAGAAGATGCCAAAAATAATAAAGAAAATTAAAATGACATGTAACTTCATAATCCTCAAATACCAACTGATAATATTTTGCATATTTTTTGAGTAAATAAATAGTTCTGTCTTATAAAATGGAAGTAAGATAATATAAACAGACTGTATTCCTATTTTTAACTACCCCATTTTGAAACTGAGTGATCACAGCTAATTTTATTATTCTGTAAGTTGTTTCTGTTTCCATATATTTGCACAATTATGAACACTGCTGGAAAAATTATTCCACATGGACAAACCTGGTTCATAATTCTAACTTTTTCATTAGGAAATCAAAATGCTTCTTCAGAGATAAATTTTAGGGTAAATGACATTAACATTTTGATGGACTTTATACTTTTTATAAATCTTTAAGAAAAAATTTTATCTATTTATATTCTCACCAGTAGCAAAGAAGCATCTCACCAGGACCGGGTACCACTGTTTGTACAAATAATTTAGTAGGAGGATGCATAAATCTTAGTTTTATTTGGGCAATGTGAAGTGAAGTGAAGTGAAGTCGCTCAATCATGTCCGACTCTTTGCGACCCCATGGACTGTAGCCTACCGGTCTCCTCAGTCCATGAGAATTTCAAGGCAAGAGTACTGGAGTTGGTTGCCATTTCCTTCTCCAGAGGATCTTCCTGACCCAGGAATTGAACCCGAGTCTCTGTCTGATGTGTAATTCTCTTTCAAATTAGAGATATAATTCTGGTACAATATTTTTTGCAGATATGTTTTGAAATGTTCTAACATTTCAATCAGTTCAGTTCAGTTCAGTCACTAAGTCGTATCCGACTCTTTGCGACCCCATGAATGACAGCACGCCAGGCCTCTGTGCATCACCAACTCCCAGAGTTCACTCAAACTCACGTCCATTGAGTCAGTGATGCCATCCAGCCATCTCATCCTCTGTCCTCCCCTTCTCCTCCTGCCCCCAATACCTCCCAGAGTTAGGGTCTTTTCCAATGAGTGAACACTTGCCATGAGGTGGCCAAAGTATTGGAGTTTCAGCCTCAGCATCAGTCCTTCCAGTGAACAGCCAGGACTAATCTCCTTCAGAATGGACTGCTTGGATCTCCATGCCATGCAAGGGACTCTCAAGAGTCTTCTCCAAAACCACAGTTTAAAACCATCAGTTCTTCGGCACTCAGCTTTCTTCACAGTCCAACTCTCACATCCATACATGACTACTGGAAAAACCATAGCCTTGACTAGACAGACCTTTGTTGGCAAAATAATATCTCTGCTTTTCGATATGCTATCTAGGTTGGTCATAATGTTCATTCCAAGGAGTAAGCGTCTTTTAATTTCATGGCTGCAAGCACCATCTGCAGTGATTTTGGAGCCCCCAAAAATCAAGTCTGACACTGTTTCCACTGTTTCCCTATCTATCGGCCATGAAGTGATGGAACCAGATGCCATGATCTTAGTTTCTGAATGTTGAGATTTAAGCCAACTTTTTAACTTTCCACTTCACTTTCATTAAGAGGCTTTTAAATTCCTCTTTACTTTCTGCCATAAGGGTGGTGTCCTCTGCATATCTGAGGTTATTAATATTCCTCCCAGCAATCTTGATTCCAGCCCAGCATTTCTCATGATGTACTCTGCATATAAGTTAAATAAGCAGGGTCAATAAATGGCTCTAAACAAGTTTACTCAAGAGGTGCTTGGCTTTTCCTGAAGGTCCTCCAGAAGAACACTTCTAAGAATGGCTCAATTTCTTTATCTAAAGTAAAATGCTGTGCATACTTTTCTTTTAAAATAACTTTTAATTGCAGTATAGATGATTTACACTGTTGGCCTAGTTTCTGCTGTACAGCAAAGTGAACTAGTTATACATATACCCACTCTTTTTTAAGACCTTAATGTTGGGGAGATTGAGGGCAGAAGGAGAAGGGGGTGACACAGGATGAGATGGTTGGATGGCATCATTGACTCAATGGACATGAGTTTGAGCAAACTCTGGAAGACAGTGGAGGACAGGAAAGCCTGGCATGCTGCAGTCCATGGGGTCACAAAGAGTTGGACACGACTGAACAACTGAAAAACAACATACTTTTCTAACGATCCATTGATTACAGGATACTGTAATTTCCTACACTACAGGTGGTAAAAGAACTATTCAATGGTAGAGGATCGGTTAACATCATATGTAGAATATAATTCCCAGAAGAAACAGGAGATTCATTAGAGCATATACTCTCTTTCTTACTAAGAAAATTCCACAGCTAATAATCATCCTCATCTCTTGTACAGGTAGAGGCAGCCATAAGACAATTCCTTCTTCTTTTGAATATGCGTATGATGTCTAGAGCTGCAGCAGCTATTTTGTGATTAAGAGACAACAAAAATGAGAAAGCAGAGTGAAAATATTCAGTTTTACTGACATTGTTGATCAACTGATTCAATGCCAGCAACTGCTGACCTCTGGACTACTTGCTAGGTGAGAAATATAAACCCTCTTTGGGGACTTCCCTGGTGACTCAGCTGGTAAAGAATCTGCCTGCAATGTGAGAGACCTGGGTTCGATCCCTGGATTGGGAAGATCCCCTGGAGAAGGAAACGGCTATTCACTCCAATATTCTGGAGAATTCCATGTACTGTATAGTCCATAGGGTCCAAGAGTGGACACAACTGAGCAACTTTCACTTTTCACTCGTTTAAGACTTTGTTAATCTAGTTTTCTGGATTAATCCAGTTAATCCAGCTAAAAGAAATCCTAATTATTATAGTGGTTCTTATTGAGAATTTTAACTGAGTCCTGTGATCTTAGAAAACAACAGAGATTAAGAAACTCTTCCATGCTTTCTGTTTCAAAAAACAGCTTATCACAAAAAAATCCACTTTTACACAGACACACACCCTTTGTTTACCTATCGCAAGGTCAGACACAACACCTCTAAATTCCCATTGGCAGTGCCACAAATGATCCGCTAAGTTGTTTATTTCAAGGATCAATAGGTACAAAATGCTTGTTAACCAAACTAGTTAAGCATCTCCTTCCTCCAGACTGGGGCCCAGCCTCAGCCTAAGCAGCATCCAGCCCTGCTGAGAATGAACTGCCCTCAGGGTAAGATATTCTGTTCTATTCTCCAGCAGATCACCTTCAACTCACTTCCCCACACGTGGCTTCAGTCTTGCTGACTCCTCTCTCTTTCTGTTAAAAAAAAAAAAAAAAAAAAAGACTTTTCTGCCTCACTCCTGAGAAACTCGTGGATCTTATGGTCAAAGTATTCTTCCTAATACAATAACCTCCAACTCTAAGTCCAGGTTTATTTTTTATTTGACATTAAAGTAGACTGACAAAATAGTACTGATCAGACTTCTGAACATTTCCAAGCAAATATGACTATGTCAATTCATTAAAATAGTACAAAAATACATAAGCATTACTAAAATGAATAGTCAAGGAAGAGAAGTAAGAGATAATGGGCACAATTAATGGACATTAAACTGCAGTATATTTAATTTTGCATAGAAATCTGAAACTTCAGACACTCTGTTACAGAAAGTTCCACCTCCTCCTACTATGTACCACAAAGAAGGGGGGAAAAACATCACCATGGGCCCACTATATTCTTGGGCCTGAGAAAACAGTCAGGCAAGGTTTACACTTGGCTTTTCAGCTTGGAATGGATTTGCCTTGGTGATCTGTCAGTGTCACTACAACTGTCATGAATTCTGCAATGGAAGCTGTCCAATCACTTTGACCTGCTATAAACTCTTTCAGTAATACTAATATTTATTTCTCTAAGTGCATTGCAGTTTCCAGTTTTATGTTCACTATCTTGTGTAATCTCAACAGAGCCCTGTGGCATCAATAGGGACATTGGAGTCATGTCCCTATGACATGAAGCTCAGAGAGGTGACATACTTGCTTGAGTTCTACAGTTAGCTCTTGGGACAGCCAGAGAGAGGAGGACACTGTCCCCTTCTTCTTGCCACGATGGCTCCTAATACGGCTCTACTCTGTCTGCACACTTGCTCCAAGCCCCTGTTCCAAATGACAAGCTAAGAATGTCAGTAAAGATGGCACAGGCTCTCAGAGCTGGAAGGAGTCTTAGATCCTTATGCAAAAAATGACAGCGATGCATCAAAAGGCAGCTGATGACTCCTGCTGGCAAAGCCTGGATGGGAAACTTTCCTTCCAGGCCCAAACCCAGTGTTTGGGCCCAGACTACCCAGAAACACGCAAATCTGTAGCTTGGTGGTTGTCTGAGATTGAGAATAGGAACAGGAGATGATTGCAAATGGGGAACAGGTTTTTTGGGGATAACACAAATATTCAAAAATTAGACTCAGGGAAGGATGCGTGACTCCATAAGCTTACTAAAAATTAGTGAACTATACACTTAAAATGAGTAAATTTTGAGGTGCTTAAATGATATCTTAATAAACACAGCTGTTGACACTAAAAGATTATGAAACTCACCCAAGGTCACACAACTAATGAGCTTGACCTGAAGTTTGCAAAAGAAACTGAACTTTAAGCCAATGATGTGACAGCAGAGTTCACAGCCTATGATCCTGCCTCAAAGCATCTCTGGCCTCTCCCAACATATTATTAGAGAAATAACAAGCCGTCAGAGTATACAGAGCTATGGCCAAGATGACCATGTAATTGACCATTCTAGTGGACAGTTCTGAGTGAAAGAGTTTTGTAATATGTTTTATCAGGACAAGCATAAAGCAGGTCTTGAAGGGTAGAGTAGAACATAGATCACCCTACTCACAGCAAACACCATTTAATTCACTAGGGCCTTCAAAATGTATTCTCTCATTGGATCCCTGCACAAATCTGGCAGAAAAGGAATTATCTCCAGCTTACAGATGAGGAAGCTGAGACTCAGCTAGGGCCCTAGATTCATAAATCCCAAAACCTCAGAGCAATTAAGCATCAATAGACCAGGAGTTACTGAATCTGTTATGTTGGCTATTTTTCACAGTCCACAAGGAAAGAATAGTTTTTAGATTTCTAAGTGGTTATGTAAGTCAATATATAGCGTCTTCACCTATAAAGCCTAAAATATTTTCTATTTGGCTCTTTACAGGAAAAAATTCACAATCCCTGCTTTAGACCATTGTCACCATCACTTTTAAAAATATAATTCCACAAAAGCTCTGGATTCCTAGAGTCGTACTGCAACTCCACATGCAAGAGAGGAATCTTTGTATCATAAACCCCAAACATGTCATATTTTACTTTTAATCACATGTGGGTTTACCATTTAAGCTCAAACCACCCTTCAAAGTAAATTTGTCAATCTAGAGCACGCCACACAGGATAAATAACAACAATCTTAAACAAAACATATTCAAACTCAGAAAAGCAAAGAGAAAAAGAAAATCTTAAAAGAAGCTAGCAGGAAGGAATAGGCGATTGCTTTACTTATAGAGGAATACAGATGATAATTATAGCAAGCATCACATGAGAAACGACTCTGCAAAAATAAAAGGGGGGTGTAGGGTAAAATATATACTATTTTCAATAAAATAAATCACTGACCTAGAATTCCATATGCAATGAAACTCTCCTTCAAAAGTGAAGAAGAAATAAAGACTTTTTCAGACAAACAAAAACAGGGAATTCATCAGCAGCAGACTTGGCTTTGGAAGAAATGTTAAAAGAAGCTTTTCAGGGAGAAAAACATATGGTACAGGCCAGGAACTCAGATGTACACTGCATAAAAAGTGTCTGTTTTCTTGTCTTAAAGTTTCTGAAAGGTATGAACTCTCTGTCTTATTCATCAGGCATCACCAAAATGCAGGCACACAATAAGTTCTGAAAAACTGCTTGAATGGATCATGGAGCAGTATTTTGGAGGTTTCTTCTTACTAGGGTGTATTCAATCAGCCCCAAACCAGCTGTGGAATACAAGGTCTGACTCACACTCACAGACAGGTGTGGGGGATCCTGCTCCCCCCTCCCCACTAAGGCATGCCTTCAAATTTTGGACCAGCACCTTGTGATCAGTCAGCATCTTCATTCTGCCTCACACCACAAGCTCATCCTGAGAGAAGTGAAGAGAGAGAGAGCTGAAGCTCCAACATTATCTATCCAGTTACACTGAGTGGCAATGGGGCAGGAGAAAGATAGAGAGTGGACCTCGACCAGTGGCAGAAAGTAGAAGGAGACTACACGTGGTGCTCAGCTTTAAGCCACAACGGTCCTACCCACTAGTAAATATGGCTCCATAAGTGTCCCAAATGCATCAACTGCTCTATCAATCATGTTGGTACCTAGAAGGATGGGAAAAGGGAAAAGAGTCCTGTCATCCAGAAGTGAAGAGGTCCATGATGCAAGTTGGATTACAATCCTATCTGGGAAATCAGAGTGAAGCTTCTCACCCACTGAGGTAAGTCTGTTTCCATGGCAGTTTACTTTCTGCTTTCTTTCAAAAGGCCAAGCTATCTCTGATGCAGCACGGCTGAACCTAGTTTTCCAGTAAGGCCAGGCTCTCAGTGGTTCAGCAGGGCAACAGCACAGGAAAGAACAGTCCCTGGGAAAGTACTGTCTGCTCTTCACCAAACTCACTGATGAAAAGATGTTTGCAAGGACAAAGGCAGCCACTTCGCACAGTGCCAGACACTTGGTTTCAAATCATAAGAAGTCAAGCCCTCAGTCATATCTTTCCAGACCAACATTTTCTCGGTCTAAATCAATGATGTGAACCTCTGCATGCCTGTTTCACACTATCTACTGGCAGGTCACAGTGTCTACTGCAGAGTATCCAGCCTAAAGCTCCAGGGAGACCTGACTGCAGATCTCTGGGAAAGCTTTGCAAGTGACCCACGACCCTTCTCTCCCGGGGAACCTTCTCCCTGCTGTTCAGGGGACCACACCCACTCTCAAGCGGCCACTAATTTAAAAACCAGGAAGAGCTGGTCTTCAAGTGGACATTACTTTCACCTTAAAATAGTCTTCCTTCTCGCTCTCCCCTCTCCTGCCTCTTGGTGCCACCACGTGGGGTGGTGCAACTTGAGCACCATGTGAAAAGCTCCCCTTACTTCAATGGTTCACCAAGTATCATCCATAGAGCTTCGGTATCACCTGGCCATTCGGTAAAAATACAATTTTAAAAAGAAGAAGGAGGAGAAGTAAAGAAATGTAAAGCCAACTCTCAAGTCCCACCCAGATACACTGAATCTGAAATGGAGTAGTATATTAATTATGAATGTTAACAGGCTTTGCAGATGAGTCTAGTGTATGCTCAGGGTCAAGAATCACTCTGCCATGTCTCATTCCATTCAATGTTTGTAAGAAGCCAATGATCCTAAAAAGCAAGAATTATACTTGTTGGAGCGGAGCCACCGGCGGGAGGGCGGACGGACTGATTGACGGGAGGGACGGGAGGTGAGCAAGATGGCGCAGATTCAGGGCACCAAGAGGAAAGTATGTTACTATTACAACGGGGATGTTGGAAATTACTATTATGGACAAGGCCACCCAATGAAGCCTCACCGAATTTGCATGACTCACAATTTACTCCTTAACTATGGTCTCTACCAGAAGATGGAAATCTATCGCCCTCACAAAGCCAATGCTGAGGAGATGACCAAGTACCATAGCGATGACTACATTAAATTATTACGCTCCATCCGCCCAGATAACATGTCCGAGTACAGCAAGCAGATGCAGAGATTCAACGTCGGTGAGGACTGTCCGGTATTTGATGGCCTGTTTGAGTTCTGTCAGCTGTCTACTGGTGGCTCTGTGGCAAGTGCCGTGAAACTTAATAAGCAGCAGACGGACATCACTGTGAATTGGGCTGGGGGCCTACACCATGCAAAGAAGTCCGAGGCATCTGGCTTCTGTTACGTCAATGATATCGTCTTGGCCATCCTGGAACTGCTAAAGTATCACCAGAGGGTGCTGTATATTGACATTGATATTCACCACAGCGATGGCATGGAAGAGGCCTTCTATACCACAGACCAAGTCATGACTGTGTCCTTTCATAAATATGGAGAGTACTTCCCCAGGTACTGGGGACCTACGGGATACTGGAGCAGGCAAAGGCAAGTATTATGCTGTTAACTACCCTTTCCAAGATGGGATTGACGACGAGTCCTATGAGGCCATTTTCAAGCCAGTCATGTCCTAAGTAATTGAGATGTTCCAGCCCAGTGCAGTTGTCTTGCAGTGTGGCTCTGACTCCCTGTCTGGGGACTGGTTAGGTTGCTTCAATTTGACCATCAAAGGGCATGCCAAATGTGTGGAATTTGTGAAGAGCTTCAACCTGCCTATGCTGATGCTGGGAGGAGGCGGCTACACAATTCGTAATGTCGCCTGGTGCTGGACATATGAAACAGCTATGGCCCTGGACATGGAGATCCCTAATGAGCTTCCATACAATGACTACTTCGAATACTTTGGACCAGATTTCAAACTTCATATCAGGCATTCCAATATGACTAACCAGAACACTAATGAGTACCTGGAAAAGATCAAACAGCGGCTGTTTGAGAACCTGAGAATGCTGCCCCACGCACCTGGGTTCCAAATGCAGGCCATCCCTGAGGACGCCATTCCAGAGAAGAGTGGTGATGAGGATGAAGAAGACCCTGACAAACGCATCTCAATCTGTTCCTCAGACAAACAAATTGCCTGTGAGGAAGAGTTCTCCGACTCTGACGAGGAGGGAAAAGGCGGGCACAAGAACTCTTCCAACCTCAAGAAAGCCAAGAGAGTCAAAACAGAGGATGAGAAAGAGAAAGATCCAGAAGAGAAGAAAGAAGTCACAGAAGAGGAGAAAACCAAGGAAGAGAAGCAAGAAGCCAAAGGGGTCAAGGAAGAGGTCAAGTTGGCCTGAAGAGACCTCTCCAGTTCTGGCTTCTTGCCAAATCTCCACCTTTATCCCACAACCCTTCAGATTTTATATTTTCTATTTCTCTGTGTATTTATATAAAAATATATTAAATATAAATATCCCCAGGGACTAGACAGGAACCAGGGCCCTGAGGTCAGGGCACACATTACTTTTCTAGTAGCTGCCTTGCAACCCATCCCTCCCAAACTCTTGAACCCTAATGGGTACTGGGTAAAAGGGATCCGCTTAAGCAGCCATAGGACAAAATCTTGAAGTGCCTGCTTCGTAGCTTTGAAAAGGTGCCTTGCTGACCATTTGAGAAGGGTGGCTGGATCTTCAAGGACTCCCTGTTGTTTTTAGGCTCTTAAGGTAACATCAGCCATTTTTAGATTGGTTCTGTTCTCATGCCTGCCCTCTCTGTCTTCCCCCAATTCTGCAGGTGAAGATTGGTAGTCTAGTTTCCATTTTGAGATACTATATTCATTTTTGTGAGAATCTTTTTAATAAAACGGTACATTTCTATTAAAAAAAAAAGAATTATACTTGTTTTGCAAATGAGGAAGCTGAGATTTTAAAATGAAACAGCAGCCGGCCAATATCCCCCAAGCAGTAAGTGGGCCCTGACTCCTGGCCACTCTCCAACATCAGGTTCACCCTGGTCCTGCATCCTTCTGGCTCCTCCTGGAAAAGGAGGGAAGGTCAGCCTGGCTCCGGACCTTAGCATTCAGTGTTCTCTCTACTGCAATGGTTTATAACACAGCATGCTCATTAATATCTCTTGGGAGCTTTCACATTAAAAAACAAAAAGAAGAAAAAAAAAACCCATATTTTATTTTGAAGCATTTCAAACACACTAAAGTAGACAGGACAGAATAATCAGCCTCTATGTGAAAGGGGAACTTCTCAAAACGACCATCCAAGCACCACTCCAACTCAGTTCAATATGGGGCTCTAATAGGGCTGAGAGGTGTCCTGAGAGCCCCCCAAGCAGCTCTTGAGCTTTGAGGAAAACTCTCTGGCCCATTTCTCCTCTGATATTTGCAGGATGCAATCTCTTATTTCATTTATATCTCCACTCAATTGTTACCTCTGGAAGAGGGTTTTCCCAGATTCCCTATATCTAAAGCACACCTGATGTCCCCACCTCTGCCATAACATCTCTGCATCCCTTCATCCCACTTTACTTGTTTTTGTAGCATTTTTCAGCTGCCATTTCATTGTATACTATATTTATTATCATCAGGGAATACTGTTTAATGTTTAAGAAGCTCATTCATTGAACCAGCAGCTCCAGCTTCTTGCTCCCTCCTTACGCCCAGTGCCTGTCAAGGCACTACGACATGGGAGGCATGCAGTGAATATCTCCTGAATAAATAAATGATAGTGGAACAGAGCAGAGATTGTAACCCAAGACTATGGGCCTCCAAAATCCATGCTCTTTTCCACAGCACCACACAGAATAGCAAAGCACATAGCAGCGCTGCACTAGCTTTGCTTTCAGTTCAGTTCAGTCACTCAGTCGTGTCCTACTTTATGCAACTCCATGGACTGCAGCACACCAGGCTTCCCTGTCCATCACCAACTCCCAGAGCCTACTCAAACTCATGTCCATCATGTCAGTGGTGCCGTACAACCATTTCATCCTCTGTCATCTACTTCTCCCACCCTCAATCTTTCCCAGCATCAGGGTCTTTTCCATTGAGTTGGTTCTTTGCATCAGGTGGCCATAGTATTGGAATTTCAGCTTCAGCATCAATCCTTCCAATGAATATTCAGGACTGATTTCCTTTAGGATTGACTTGTTTAGCTTTGCTTAGCTTGCAGAAAAAGAAGTAGTTCTGAGTTGAAACAAGCTATATATTTGGTACTGAGTTTTCCCAAGTACACTGGTTCATGTCTAGTTACTAGCTATGAGGTCTTGTGTGGCTCACTCTGGGTCTTACCACCATCAATAAAACAGAAAAATAAACCTGTCTCTATCTATCTTCTATATTTGTTGAGAGGGATGAATGAAAACTTATATAGCATTTTTTCTGTTAAGGGGCCACGTAAAGATAAGTTAGCAGTAAAACTATGGGAGAGAAAAAGAAGGTGAGAACAAGGAAATAGGGTAGGCAAAGAAAGTACGGAAAAAGAGAAAATAAAGGGTGATGGTAATTGGACAGAATGGTTTCAAAGAGACTTTCTAAGTCTAAAATTCTGTGATTTAATAGGGAAAGAGAAAATGGAAAAGTATCAAAAGATGTATATCAAAAGTAGCCATTTGTTCAAGAACAAGATTCAGAATTATTCCTGTCTACTAAAAAGAAGCCACAATCTTTTCTTTTTTTTAATACAGTTTATCTGTTACACTGCAAACTCTTTCAAGTACTTCTATGCTTATATCAGTCTTTTCAGAACATGTGATAGTAACTTTGTTACAGCATGATCACACCTCCCTGATTCAGACTCACAGCAGGTTATTGCCTGTGGAACAGTCAGCCTGGTTCAACTGGATAAAAGTCATTGAAAAGTCTGAGAAGGGGGACTGTCTGATTCCATAAATTCCAAATGGCACACCCCTGATGAAACAGCTAATATGATTTGTATGCAAGCCATGATGGACTGTGTTTATCATAATCAGGACATTCATCCATTGAACATGTCCCTTACTCAGCAAAGATTTAGTAAGAACTTTGATGGAAAGGGTTATTTTTGTATGGGTACCAAACATAACCTTACTGAAACAAAATCAAGCATTTCAAGAAGCCTTATTAGATTACCTGTCTCAGCTTTTGCTTATGGGTTTCACATTAACAAGAAATAGGGAGAGACAGGAAGAATCAAGGGACTCATTCCAGCAGGGTGGACATCTGTAAATGGTTATTAAGAAATGAATAAGGTGTCTATTGGTGGGACCGAAGTAAAGGTCTTAATGGAACTCCATCAAAAGTCGGGTGGATCAATAAGACCCCCTACTAGTCCCCTACCATTAAAGGGCCCCAAATAAGTCCATTCTATGTACCTCAGTTGGAGGAATTTAAAAAGTCAGATGATAACACTTGCAATGAAAAACCTGACCTGGAATGACCTAGGCAATAGTCTGGATTGTAAACCAAGGTGAAAAATTAACAGAGCAGCCAGGATTCTCTGGTTTGACCTCCAGTCAGAGACCTGGGGACCTGAGGCTATATGCACAATGGCTCTGGGCAGGGAAGTGGGTAGAGGAGGAAACAGAGTCACACAATATCAACAACATGCATGGTGGATGAAACCACACTGGATCATAAGACAGAAGAGGGCACAGGGTTTTAGGGGAGATAAGTGCAGGTGTAGGCAGGGTAGGACAAGCTGAATTCACTTGGACATGGTGTGGCATTCAGAAGACAAGATTTACTAACCAAGGGATTCGAGGGAATTCTCTTCCAGGAGGAAAGTAAAGGATGGGAGTCAATCTGGAATGAAAATGAGGCTCTAGAAAAAGGGTCAGGCAGCAAATAACATTGGATGTGCAACTAAGGTTCTAGGAAAGGGCTTGCACCTGACACAACAGGGTCTCTAGACACTGAATACACGTGCAGATCACGGTGGCCATGGGCAGTGGCCCCCAGCCTATCTGCTGAGGCTCAAGGCCACACCTATGGGAAGCATATGGCCTCCAACTTACAGGAGCTCTCTGGAAAGACTTGTAGCTCACATCAATGTACTATAACTGCCCTCATGTCCAGAACAGGTGGAAATAACACTTATATTATGGTTCAGAGGGATAGGAACAATTCTGAATACCCATCCTCCCCCCAGGAGGGAGGTGGGCCCTGCTAAGTCTCTTCAGTCGTGTCCGACTCTATGTGTGATCCCATAGATGGCAGCCCACCAGGCTCTACTGTCCCTGGGATTCTCCAGGCAAGAAAACTGAAGCGGGCTGCCATTTCCTTTTCCAACGCATGAAAGTGAAAAGTGAAAGTGAAGTCGCTCTCCATATCAAAACAGAATGGAAACAATACAAAGCCAGATATTCTGCCTCAGCTCAGGCAGCGGCTGTTGTGGGATAATAGGCACAAAAGCAAAAGAGCACAAGCCCTTCAAGGGACGTGAGGGGAGTGGTCAGGGCTGACGGGAGAACAGGATCAGTGTGGAGGAGCCATGGGCCCTTGACCAGCCTCGTTCCCTGAGCACAGCCCACCTGGCACACTGTCCTCTCTCAGAGTCAGTGAAGGAGTGTATCATAGCATAGGTCTGGACCTAGAAAGCTGAGTTCCAACCCCAGAGTGAGTCTTGAGCCATCAACTTACCTCTTCCATATATCCATTTCCAAACTGGTAATAAGGTGATAGCCTATATAGTGCCAGAGAAGGCAATAGCACCCCACTCCAGTACTCTTGCCTGGAAAATCCCATGGACGGAGGAGCCTGGTAGGCTGCAGTCCATGGGGTCACTGAGCGTCAAACACGACTGAGCAACTTCCCTTTCACTTTTCACTTTCATGCATTGGAGAAGGAAATGGCAACCCACTCCAGTGTTCTTGCCTGGAGAATCCCAGGGTCGGGGGAGCCTGGTGGGCTGCCGTCTATGGGGTTGCACAGAGTCGGACACGACTGAAGCGACTTAGCAGCAGCAGCAGCAGCTATATAGTGCCTGACAACATGGCACCGATGTGAGGACTAAGTCAGTGTCTGCAGAGCACTTAAGACCGTGCCTTGAGCATAAGACAGCATGCAATGAGTAGCGTCTTACTGTAGGTATTATTTTTTACACAATCAACAGGGCCATTGGAAGGGGTATGATAAGATCACAATCTCTTTAAGGTGCTTGATTTCAGGTGTGCAGGATGGCAGGGAAAGGGTGGAAGGCCAAGAAGTGAGTCAGAAGATCACTGCAATTCTAGGTAAGAGGTGGCACTCAGAGTGATGAAGGTCAAGGAAAAAAGGGGAAGGGAAAGGGGCCAGACATCAGATATATCTGAGCAGTGAATTGCCAACATCTGGCAAATGCCTGGATGTGGCTGGTGTGAAAAATGAAACGATTTTATCCAGAAGATAACAGGATGTTTTCTGAAAATATGTCAATTTTTGCATTAGGTAAATGCTTAAATGACACTCAGAAATTAATTCCGCCTGCTCTACACTGAGCTTCCTGCTCATCCTGTTGTACCCAGTGACCCTGGGATACACAGACTCAGAGCTCCTCCCTACTCTAACAGTTTAATACTTTGGTCTCTGCCAGGAAACCTGCACTTCACTTACCTTGCCTAATGGTGACTTTTAACCTAGTCACCATGCAGCATCTAGCACACAGAGCAACCGACAACAGGCCATCATTCCACCCGGACATTTACCTGGCTCCAAAGGCCTGCAGGCACACTCGTAACTCCATTCTTCCTACCCTTTAACTTTTCCCCAGACTTTTTAAACTTTTTCTTCAGGCTGAACTTATATGCAGAGTACCTCATGAGAAACGCTGGGCTGGAAGAAGCACAAGCTGGAATCAAGATGGCGGGGAGAATATCAATAACCTCAGATATGCAGATGACACCACCCTTATGGCAGACAGTGAAGAAGAACTAAAGAGCCTCTTGATAAAAGTGAAAGAGAAGAGTGAAAAAGTTGACTTAAAGCTCAACATTCAGAAAACTAAGATCATGGCATTCGGTCCCATCACTTCATGGCAGATAGGGAAACCGTGGAAACAGTGGCTGACTTTATTTTTTGGGCTCCAAAATCACTGCAGTTGGCAACTGCAGCCATGAAATTGAAAGAAGCTTACTCCTTGGAAGGAAAGTTATGACAAACCTAGACAGCATATTAAAAAGCAGAGACATTACTTTGCCAACAAAGGCCCATCTAGTCAAGGCTATGGTTTTTCCAGTAGTCATGTTGGATGTGAGAGTTGGACTATAAAGAAAGCTGAGCACTGAAGAATGGATGCTTTTGAACTGTGGTGTTAGAGAAGACTCTTGAGAGCCCCTTGGACTGCAAAGAGATCCAACCAGTCCATCCTAAAGCAGACGAGTCCTGAATGTTCATTGGAAGGACTGATGTTGAAGCTGAAACTCCAATACTTTGGCCACCATATGCGAAGAGCTGACTCATTTGTAAAGACCCTGATGCTGGGAAAGATTGAGGGTAGAATGACAAGAGGAACACAGAGGATGAGCTGGGTGGATGGCATCACTGACTCAATGGACATGGGTTTGGGTAGACTCCAGGAGTTGGTGATGGACAGGGAGGCCTGGTGTGCTGTGGTTCATGGAGTCACAGAGTCGGACACAACTGAGCAATGGACTGAATTGCACTGAAAGTTATTCGGTGCAATTTGCAAGTAATGGGGCCCCACTCAAAAGGAGCAAGTTAGTGAAATGACTGGAGACGATGGTAGGTGGGTTCTCAGCAACACTCCTCAGCCACACATACCACCTGCACATCCACTCTCTGAAGAGCCCAGTCGCTTTTCTTCCTAGACTCAATCTGAACATACTCTCTGCCACACAGAAACCACTGGTACCCACCTTGGAGCGAGGCTCATGTCCTTTGCAGGCAAGTGCGTGGGGCTAAATAAGAATCCGCAGACCCATGTTTTCACTCTGTCATTAACTTGTAACAAACCACCCGCCCTGTCTGGTCTCAGACCTGGGACTAAACTCTGATAACGTGCCCACTCCCTGCGACTCGCAGAAGTCAAAGTCAGCTGGAGGCACCCCCACCCCAGAGTTAGCTCTCTGAGCTCCTGAAGACCCAGAGGTTCCGGACCGCCAGCTGCAGCCCCACACTGTTTATCCTAACCGCCGGGAGCACCCCCCACCCTACCCCCAGGAGCACCCCGCACCCCGCACCCCGCAGACGGCCGCCCTGCGGTCCTCCAGGGGCGGACAGCTACCTGGTCCAGCAGCCGGTAGACTCTGATGCCCTGGGTCTCCACCAGCAGCTCCCAGGCGGCCCCGGAGAGTGCCGGCCGCTGGAGCTCGGCGCAGGCCTCCCTGAACTGCTCCTCAGAGAAGGTACCGGCCCCACGCGCCATCCTTCCCCAGCGGCGGACCCTGGGTACAGGGGGAAGGAGGAGGCAGGGCTCGTGTTCGGAGGCTAGAGGAGAGAGTGGCTCAGCGCGACTGGCAGGGACCAGGGAGGGACCGGACCCGGCTGGGGGCGGGGCCTCGGGGGCGGGGCCATGAGAAGCCTGCCAAGAGTTTCGGGCGGACCAAGCGCTGCGCGGGGAACCCAAAGGAAACAGAACTGGAGAAATGTTGAACTTGATCTGGGGAAAGATGCAGGATTTAGGAAATGGGGAGGCTTTCATTAGGAAGAGAAAAAGAAGACACTACTGCCATCTCAGAAACAAAATTTCCAAACCTGCTTGCATGTCTCTCCTTTATTGTCTCTGAAGAAGGTTAGGGAAGGCCTCAGAGCAGTTTAGTAGAAGTGGGAGGTGAGTTGAACAGAGTGGAAATGCTTGAAAATCTCAGGGGTCAGATGCTACAGCAGTGTTCCCTTTGGAACACTGGTAGGGTGGGGGGTGTTAAGCACTTTAAAACATTGTTCTGAGAAGAGGTCCATGGGACTGCCCAGAAGGCTAAATTAGGGGTCCATGGTACAAAAAAGATTAAGAAACCTATTCCATAATAGCATGTTGCCAACATCCAGAGGGTGAAAGATGATCTAGAAAGGTATCATGGTGGAATCAAGAATGCTGGGAAAAATATCAATAACCTCAGATATGCAGATGACACCACCCTTATGGCAGAAAGTGAAGAAGAACTAAAGAGCCTCTTAATGAAAGTGAAAGAGGAGAGTGAAAAACTTGGCTTAAAGCTCAACATTCAGAAAACTAATATCATGGCATATGGTCCCATCATTTCATGGGAAATAGATGGAAAAACAGTGGCTGACTCTATTTTGGGGGGCTCCAAAATCACTGCAGATGGTGACTGCAGCCATGAAATTAAAAGACGCTTACTCCTTGGAAAGAAAGTTATGACCAACCTAGACAGCATATTGAAAATCAGAGACATTACTTTGCCAACAGAGGCCCATCTAGTCAAGGCTATGGTTTCTCCAGTAGTCATGTTGGATGTGAGAGTTGGACTATAAAGAAAGCTGAGCACCGAAGAATCGATGCTTTGGAACTGTGGTGTTGGAGAAGACTCTTGAAAGCCCCTTGTACTGCAAGGAGATCCAACCAGTCCATCCTAAAGCAGATGAGTCCTGAGTGTTCATTGGAAGGACTGAAGTTGAAGCTGAAACTCCAATACTTTGGCCACCGTATGCGAAGAGCTGACTCATTTGAAAAGACCCTGATTCTGGCAAAGATTGAGAGCAGGAGGAGAAGGGGACGACAGAGGATGAGATGGGTGGATGGCATCACCAACTCAATGGACATGGGTTTGGGTGGACTCCGGGAGTTGATGATGGACAGGGAGGGCTGGCGTGCTGCAGCTCATGGGGTCACAAAGAGGCAGATTTGACTGAGCAAGTGAACTGTCCATCCAAGATTTCTGCTGCTTATATGATTTAGATCTTTTGTAACTCAAAGACGGTTTCGTTCTGTCAAGTCCCTTTCTTTTACTGTATTTCTTACCACCACATTTTCCTTTGGTTTGGATAAAGTGGACAGTTTAAACGTCAAATCAGCTAATACCACGTGGATGCCAGCCCTTTCCTAATCTGTAAAGTGGGGTAAAACTGTGCAACCAGATAGAATTGAGGCGGTGACCACATAAGATAAACAGAACATGTTTGCACAGTGCCTATCAAAGTAAATGTTTAGAAAAATTTCCACTTGGCTTACATTACTATATTGAAATGTTTCTCTTTCTGTACTTGAAAGTAAGACTTGAAGTTGATGGCAAACTCTACATTTATGCCCATTTCCAAGAAGAGAAATAAAATGAGACTTGGGAGCTAAATAAGTTATGCCTTTATTCAATTCAATGCCAGTTCTGTTCTGTTTCATGAGAATGGAAAGAGGGATGTGGTAGTTCTTGACACAAAATGCGCAAAAGATCAGAGACTGCTGTTCTTATAATGCCTTTTAAGTTTAGTCATTAAAAAAAACATATTTAGACTAAATTTCAACTGTCTTAAAGAAGGATTCTTTTTTAAAAAACCATTGACTATGAAGTATTTTCATATATTGTCAAGGACTTCTATTTTTAAGGTGGGCATTGATGAGGCTCCACCTTTATACTTTATACCAGTTGATTAATGAAGAAAACCATGAGCATATAAATAATATTATGAAAGGTATAAGGCAGGAAGTTTAAACTGTATTTATTACATGTGTTTAAAAATATGCTTATCTACTAAATTCAGAGGGTTAATGTATATGTATTTAAGTATGTAGAGATTTACAACCATATTTATTTTATTGCAGGTAATGAAGGAAAGAATCATATTAGAAAATAATTTCTATTTTGTGGAAAAAGTCTGAAAAAGACTTGGAAGGGGGTCCAGAAAGACCTGTTTTTCTACAGGACTTGTCTGTTGTAATAGGCCAGCCTGTTTCCTTTGTGAAAAACACTTTCTAGAGGAGTTTCCAACAACAAGGCAAGTGAGGATAAATATATTTGGGGCTGTCGGGTGGCTCAGATGGTAAAGTATCCACCTCAATGCAGGAGACTCAGGTTCAATCCCTGGATTGGGGAGGTCCCCTGGAGAAGGCCATGGCAACCTACACCAGTATTCTTGCCTGGGAAATCCCTTGGACAGAGGAGCCTGGCAGGCTACAGTCCACGGGGTCGCAAAGAGTCAGACACGACTGAGTGACTGAACTGTAGTGTAAACTGTGTGTTAAAATCGTGTCACCTATAAATGGAAATGTAAAGGTGATAAAAACAACTGAATAATTTAGGTAAGGGTAGCAGTATTTCCTTTTCTATTCTTTCAAATTTTTTGTATACATGAAATTATTCAAATTACAAATTTTGAGAAAACCCAGCTGTACGTGTTTATATGAGATATAACTAAAATAAGTTACACAGAAAACGTAGAGGTAATGGTATGGAAAAAGTACACACGTTAGCCTCAAAGTAAAGAAAACTGATATGGCTGTAAAAATATCAGACAAAACAGGCTTTAAGGCAAGAAAAGAAGTTCATGAGCTAACATTTAAAGGACAGGATTTTTCAGGAGTTCTGAATGCCTAAATTTATATTCATTTCACAGTGTCATCACAACTACCTAAGGGGAAAATGTCACCAGTACAGTCTTCCCTCAGTATCTGGGGAGATTGATTCTAGGACCATCGAAGATACCCCAATCCACAGATACCCACATCCCTTACATGAAACGGTATAATATTTGCATATAACCTATGCACATCCACACATACACCTCAAGTTATCTTTCAGTTAGTTCAGTTCAGTTCAGTCTCTCAGTCGTGTCCAACTCTTTGCAACCCCATGAATTGCAGCACGCCAGGCCTCCCTGTCTATCACCAACTCCCGGAGATCACTCAGACTCACGTCCATTGAGTCGGTGATGCCATCCAGCCATCTCATCCCCTGTCGTCCCCTTTTCCTCCTGCCCTCAATCCCTCCCAGCATCAGAGTCTTTTCCAATGAGTCAACTCTTCTCATGAGGTGGCCAAAGTACTGGAGTTGCTGCAATGTGTATTTTACTGAATTTGGAAGAAATAATGCATGTCACAGAGCTTCCCTTGTCTTTCTGAGGGTGAAGAGTCTGCCTGCAGTGTGGGAAACCTGGGTTCGATCCTCAGATTGAGAAGATCCCCTAGAGGAGGGCATGGCGGCCCCCTCCAGTATTCTTGGCTGGAGAATCCCCATGGACAGAGGAGCCTGGTGGGCTACAGTTCACGGAGTCTCAAGGAGTCAGACACGACAGAGCAACTGCCCACAGTACAGCAATCCATGTCCCAAGAGTTCCCGGTGCTGGAGAAGAGACTACGGCAGGCCCTGGGCACCCCACACTGGGACCGCTGGTGTTTGAGGCCAGGAGCCAGCAGAGGGGTCTGGCAGTGGCTGTGGTGGCCTGGCACGCAATGTGGTCTCCCTTCAATGTCATCTCCCCAGGGGATGTGCTACCCCTTCACTGATACCCCTGTGAGTCCTACAAGATCTCCTCTCCCCCTGGCAGGACTCACTTGTCTGATGTATTTTTGGGTGCTGGATTCTCATCCCCCGAACCTCAGCCCCAACCTCCTCACAATGTGTGGTTTCCAGGTGATGCATGGTGCTTGACAGTAAAAGATTTTGTCTCTTAAAAAATAAAGAAGAAGAAGTGAAATAAAGTGAAATGAAATGCTACTTGGTCATAAGAAAGAAGGAAATGTTGCCACTTGCGGCAATATGGATGGACTTGGAGGGCATTATGCTAAGTGAAATAAGTCAGAGAGAGACTGGCTGACTGTATCCAATCACTTACATGTGGAATCTACAGTATAACAAGCTAATGACTCTAATGAGAAAGAAGCAGATTTACAGATACAGAGAACAAACTAGTGGTTACTAGTTTAGGGAGAAAAGTGGGGAGGGCAATGAAGAGGTACAAACTATTAGGTATAAAATAGACTACAAAGACATATTGGACAGCATATGGGACGCAGGAAATGTTTTATAACTAAAAAGGGAGTATAAGCTTTAAGACTGTGAATCAGTGTCGTGTAGACCTGTGACTTACATAGTATCATGTGTAAACTATACTTCAATATAAAATATTAATCTCACCCCCCAAAGGAAAAAAAAATAGTGATTTTATTATAACTTTCACTCAGCTATTACTGTTGTGGTTTACAAAATCAATCCTCTCCTTAAAGAATTATATTTTTACATTTGCAGAATACTTAAAAACCATGCTTTTATTGTTCAGTTTTAGCTTTTTAAGCTATGTCTTTACCATTCTTACAAAAAGGCAAAATGGTTGTCTGAGGAGTCCTTAGAAATAGCTGTGAAGAGAAGAGAAGCAAAAGACAAAGGAAAAAAGGAAAGATATACCCATTTGATGCAGAGTTCCAAAGAATAGCAAGGAGAGATAAGGAAGCATTCCTGAGATCAATGCAAAGAAAGAGGAAAATCATAGAATGGGAAAGTCTAGAGATCTTATCAAGACAATTAGAGATACCAAAGGACCCTTTCATGCAATGATGGGCTCAATAAAGGACAGAAATGGTATGGACCTAACAGAAGCAGAAGATATTAAGAAGAGGTGGCAAGAATACACAGAAAGACTATACAAAAAATATCTTCACGACCCAGATAGTCACAATGATGTAATCACCAACCTAGGGCCAGACAT
This sequence comes from Capricornis sumatraensis, assembly GCF_032405125.1. Taxonomy (NCBI): domain Eukaryota; kingdom Metazoa; phylum Chordata; class Mammalia; order Artiodactyla; family Bovidae; genus Capricornis; species Capricornis sumatraensis. The sequence continues at coordinate 56,677,504 of NC_091076.1, forward strand.
CCTGGAATGTGAAGTCAAGTGGGCCTTAGGAACCTTCACTATGAATAAAGCTAGTGAAGGTGATGGAATTCCAGTTGAGCTATTTCAAATCCTAAAAGATGATGCTGTGAAAGTGCTACACTTAATATGTCATCAAATTTGGAAAACTCAACAGTGGCCACAGAAATGGAAAAGGTCAGTTTTCATTCCAATCCCAAAGAAAGGCATTTCCAAAGAATGCTCAAACCACTGCACAATTGCACTGATCTCACATACTAGTAAAGTAATGCTCAAAATTCTCCAAGCCAGGCTTCAACAGTACATGAATTGTGAACTTCCAGATGTTCAAGCTGGATTTAGAAAAGGCAGAGGAACCAGAGATCAAATCACCAACATCTGTTGGATAATTGAAAAAGCAAGGAAGTTCCAGGAAAACATCTGCTTTATTGAATATGCCAAAGCCTACAACAAACTCTGAAAAATTCTAAAAGAGATGAGACTACCAGAACATCTGACCTGCCTCTTGAGAAATCTGTATGCAAGTGAGGAAGCAACAGTTAGAACTGGACATGGAACAACAGACTGGTTTCATATAGGGAAAGGAGTACGTCAAGGCTGTATACTGTCACCTTGCTTATTTAATTTATATGCAGAGTACACCATGAGGAATGATGGGCTGGATGAAGCACAAATGGAATCAAAATTGCTGGGAGAAATATCAGTAACCTCAGATATGCAGATGACACCACCCTTATGGCAGAAAGCGAAGAAGAACTAAAGAGCCTCTTGATGAAAGTGAAAGAGGAGAGAAAAAATGTTGGCTTATAAGTCAACATTCAGAAACTAAGATCATTGCATCTGGTCCCATCACTTCATGCAAATAGACGGGGAAATAATGGAAACAGTGATAAAGTTTGTTTTCTTGGGCTCCAAAATCACTGCAGATGGTGACTGCAGCCATGAAATTAAAAGACACTTGCTACTTGGAAGAAAAGTTATGACGAACCTAGACAGCATATTAAAAAGCTGAGACATTACTTTGCCAACAAAGGTCTGCTTAGTCTAAGCTATTGTTTTTCCAGTAGTCATGTACAGATGTGAGAGTTGGACTATAAAGAAAGCTGAACGTGGAAGAAATGATTCTTTTGAACTGTGGTGTTGGAGAAGACTCTTGAGAGACCCTTGGACTACAAGGAGATCCAATCAGTCCATCCTAAAGGAGATAAGTCCTGAATATTCATTGCAAGGACTGATGCTGAAGCAGAAACTCCAATAATTTGGCCACCTGATGTGAAAAACTGGCTTATTTGAAAAGACTCTTATGGTGGGAAAGATTGAAGACAGCAGGAGAAGGGGCCAACAGATGATGAGATGGTTGGATGGCATCACCGACTCAATGGACGTGAGTTTGAGTAAGCACCGGGAGTTTGTGATGGACAGGGAGGCCTGGCGTGCTGCAGTCCATGGGGTCGCAGAGATTCAGAAACGACTGAGTGACTGAAGTCAACTTACTATCCTTAAATTCTTAATTTTGACCCATTCTCAAAATTTTATAAATATTGACGATAGGCCTTTAGCTTTAGGGAGAGCAACTTAATTGTGCTCTTCTCTAGAATGCATGATTATCTCTGTTTTAAAAGCTTCAATTCATACAAAAAGATTGGTTTGTCTTTTATATTCAAGAATTTTGCGTGAGTATACCTAGGCATGTGTTTCATTTATTTTTAGTGACCCTTTTTAAAGATTATTTATTATTTTGGTTGCCCTGGGTCTTTGTTGCTGCATGCGGGCTTTTTCTAGTTGTGGTGAGTGGGGGCTACTCTTCATTGGGGTGAGAGGGCTTATCATGCAGTGCTTTCTCTTGTTGCAGAGCACAGGCTCTAGATGCACAGGTTTCCGTAGCTGCAGCACACAGGTACAGTAGTTGCGGCTCCTGGGCTCTAGAACAAGGCTTCAGAAGTTGTGGCGCATGGGCTTGGTTATTTCCCAGCACTTGGAATCTTCCTGGAGCAGAGATGAAACCTGCGTCCCCTGCATTGGCAAATGAATTCTTATCCACTGGGCCACCAAGGAAGTCTTAGTGAAAATTTTTAAAGCTTCAAACAAATATTTCTTTAGCTCAAAAATTTCTTCTCTCATTTAATTGTTAATTGTGTTCTTCTGGTTTCATTTCCTGCTCTGGAATTTCTGTTTTGCATAATTACATCTGTTGGACTCCTTATTTCTCATCTTTCTTTCATTATTTTCAATTATTTGTTGTTTTCCTGTGAGTCTTGAGAGAATTCTCACTTTTTTTTTCATCGTCATTAATTGATTTTTCAGTATGATTTAAGGCATTCATTCCTTCATCAGGGGGTGAACATGACAAAGACATTCCTAATTTTCACTCAGTTTTTCCAGACCTCAGATTTTCCCTTATTCAAGATAATCAATCCTCATTTTGGAGATGAAATATCTTCTTGGGTCCTATCGCAAATGAGATTTTAAATCTTTTAAAATGTTTACTCTTTGCTTGTGATATATTTTGGTTCAGTTTAGTAGGAAAGGATCAGCAGTGTTGGGAATGGAAACTGACGGGAGAAATATTTGACAATACTGTGTATTGTGATTCTGAATACTGATGTATCTGTTTAGATTTCAAGGTTAATTATGAAGTGTTACCAGTTTTGGCTCTAGGTTCTAACATAACTTCACGGAGAATATGAGACATAAAAGGAAACTTTAAAAAAATAGCAATGAGAAAAGCTGAGGCAGACTCAATATGCTTTCATAAGGATGGGACATCCTTGCAATGCAATACCATGTAGCCGTTATGATGATACATTTATTGGCATGGAAAGATGTTTGCCATATACAAATCGTGCTAAAAGCAAGTTTTTAAAAGCATATGTAGCTTGATCCTATTAATAAGGAAATATAGGCCTTAAATGATACTTTAGATGAGTTGGACTTTATTGATATTTATAGAGCATTCCATCCAAAACAGCAAAATGCACATTTTTCTCAAGTCAGTTCAGTTCATTTGCTCAGTCATGTCCAACTCTGTGACACTTTGGACTGCAGCACGCCAGGTTTCCCTGCCCATCGCCAACTCCTGGAGCTTGCTCAGACTCATGTCCATTGAGTTGGTGATGCCATATATCTCAATCTCTGTTGTCCCATCTCTGACTGTCTTCAATCTTTCCCAGCTCAAGTGCACACAACATATTCTGACCACATCCTGGGCCACACAGAAAGCCTTGGTAAATTTAAGAAATTCAAAAAAATATATATATATTTTTTATCACAATGCTATGAGATTAACAAACTCCAAGAAAACTACTCTAAGAAACACAAACCTGTGGTGATAAACAGTATGCTACTAAACCACCATTGAATCACTGAAGAAAACAGAAATGAAATTTTAAAAAAAACAATACCCAGAGACCAATGAAAATAAAAGCATAATGGTCCAAAACTTACGGGATGCAGTAACAGCAGTTCTAAAGGGGAAGTTGATAGACGTACAATCTTACCTAAAGAAACAAGAAAAATCTCCAATAAACAACTTAACTTTACAACTAAAACAACTAGAGAAAGAAGAACAAATAAAACCTAAAGTTAGTAGAAGGAGGAAATCATAAAGATCAGAGCAGAAATAAATGGAATAGAGAGAAAGCAAACAACTGCAAAGATCAATGAAACTAAAAGCTGGTTCTCTGAAAAGATAAACGAGACAGATACACCTTTACCCAGACTCATCAAGAAAAAAAGGAAGAGGATTTAAATCAGTAAAATTAAAAATGGAAAAGGAGAAGATACAACTGACTCCACAGAAATATGAAGGGCCATAAAAGATTGCTATAAACAACTGTATGCCAATAAAATGGACAACCTGGAAGGAATGGACACATTCTTAGAAAAATACAGTCTCTCTAGGTTCAACTAGAAAGAAATAGAATATAAAAACAGACCAACCATAAGCACTGAAGTTGCAACCATGATTAAAAATCTCCCAGCAACCAAAAGTCCAGGACCTGACAGATTCACAGATGAATTTTATCAAACATTTAGAGAAGAATTAACACCTACCATTCTGAAACTGTTCCAAAAATTTTCAGAGGAAGGGAAACTTCCAAAATAATTTTCTGAGGCCACTATCACTCTGATACCAGAACTAGACAAATACACCAGAGAAAAAGAAATTACAGATCAATATCCCTGATGAACATAGACACAAAGATTCTCAACAAAATACCAGCAATCTGTATCCAATAATACTTTGAAAATATCATGCCTGGGGGTCAAGTGTGATTCATCCCAGGGATGCAAGGATTTTTCAACATTCACGCATCTATTAATGTGCACCATATCAACCAATTGAAGAATAAAAACCATGTGATCATCTCAATAGATGCAGAAAAGACTTTTTACAAAATTCAGCACTCATTTATGATAAAAACTCTCCACAAAGTGGGCATAGACGATGCATGCCTCAAAATGGTAAAGGACATATGTGACAAACCTACAGCTAGCATCAAGCTCAATGGTGAAAAGCTGAATATATTCCCTCTAAGATCAGGAACAAGACAAGGATGTCCACTCTCACCACTTTTGTTCGGCATAGTTATAGAAGTCCTAGCTTCAGCAATCAGAGAAGAAAAAGAAGTAAAGGGAATCCAGCCTGGAAAGAAGTTAAATTGTCACTGTTTGCAGATGACAGGTTACTATACACAGAAGACCCTAAAGATGCTACCAGAAAACTGCTAGAACTCATCAATGAATTTGGTAAAGTTATAAGTTACAAAATTAATACACAAAGTCTGTTGCATTTCTGTACATTAACCATGAAAGATTAGAAAGAGAAATTCAAGAAATTCAAATGGTAAATGTGATGCATTTACCATTGCATCAAAAAGAATAAAATACCTAGGAACAAACCTACTCAAGGACACAAAAGACCTATATTCTGAAAACTATAAGATGCTGATGAAAGAAATTGAAGAAGACATAAATATATGTAAAGATATACCATGTTCATGGATTGGAAGAATCAATGCTGTTAAAATGACTATACTATCCAAGGCAGTCTACAAATTCAATGCAACCAATCCTTATCAAATTACCAATGACATTTTTCACAGAACTAGAACAAAAAAATCTCAGAATTTGTATGGAGACAGAGAAGACCCCAAATAGCCAAAGCAATCATGAAAAAGAAAAGGAGCTGGATGAACAGGCTTCCTAACCTCACAGTCTACTACAAAGCTACAGTCATCAAAACAGCATGGTGCTGGACAAATATAGAAACATAGATCAATGGAATAGAATAGAAAACCCAGAAATAAACCCATGCACCTATAGTCAATTAATCTATGACAGAGGAGGCAAGAGTGCACAATGTTGGAAAGACAGTCTCTTCAGCAAATAGTGCTGGGAAAACTGGACAGCCACATGTAAAAAATGAAATTAGATCATTCCTTAACTCCATACACAAAAAATATGTCCAAATGGATTAAACACCTAAATGTTATACTGGAAACTATAAAACTCTTGGAGGAAAACATAGGCAGAACATTCTCTGACACAAGTCACAGCAACATTTTTTTCTACTCCATCTCCCAGAGTAACAGAAATAAAAGAAAAAATAAACAAATGGAACCTACTTAAACTCAAAAGCTTTTGCACAGCAAAGGAAAAAATAACCAAAATGAAGAGACAACCCACAGATTAGGAGAAAATATTTGCAAATGATGTGACTGATAAAGGATTAGTCTCCAAAACTTACAAAGAGCTTATGATACTTAATAGAATCAAAGCAAGAAACACACTCAAAGAATGGGCAGAAGGCACAAATAGACATTTCTCTAAAGAAGACTTACTGATGGCCAATTGGCACATGAAAAAATATTCAAGATAACTTAGTTATTAGAGAAATGCAAATCAACTCTACAATGAGATATCACCTCACACTTTCAGAATGGCTCTCATCAAAAAATCTACAAACATCAAATGCAGGACAGGGTGTGGAGAGAAGGAACCCTCCTGCACTGTTGGTGGGAATGTAAATTAGTACAGTCTCTTTGGAGAACAGCATGGCAATTCCTTAAAAATTTAAAGATAGAGCTACCATATGATCCTGCAATCCCACTCCTGGGCATATACCCAGAGAAAAACTTGGCCTGAAAATATACATGCACCTCAAGGCTCATTGAAGCACTGTTTACAGTAGCCAGACATGGCAACAACCTACATGTTGTTTAAGGAATGCTTGATAAGATTCCTTATATACTGCAACTTCTTTTATATACGTACATACAATACAGTATTACTCAGCCATTAAAAATAATGAAATAAAGCCATTTGCAGTGACATGAATGGACTTAGAGGGTGTCATGCTGAGTGAGGTAATAAAGATGATGATGAAAACAACATCACCACTCTCATTTACTGAGTTCTCACCATGTGCTGGGCACCATGGGAACACTTTCCAAGGATCATTTCATTTCATCCTCACATCAAGCATGTGAAGAAGGCTCTAGTACTTCCCTCATGTTACAAAGAGGGAAAGCGATTACTCAGAGATAAGTCATTAATCAAAGATAACCAATGAAAGCACCAAGAGCTGAGCCCAAGCATTTTGTCACAGTTGCGATATATATTAACAATAGCAGCTATATATAACACTAAGAATAACAGCTATGTATAACATTAACAATAACAGCTATACCTGCATATACATTGTGTGGGTTCTGGACTGGATTCTCTCCTTCCCTGGGTCTTGAGCCTGAGCACAAAGAGAGGAGTGAAACAAGCAATTTCAGAAAAGTAAGTCAGACTGCCAACATTGCCAACAGAACTCACTAAACCAAAGTCACAATTCTCAGCCCTAACCTCTGTGTTCTAAAGATGACTTAGGTAAACTGCAGGCAGACATTGGGGCAGATGATGGAGTTATTGAGATGAAACCTCACCTGTTCTGGAGGTCAGGATGTCCAGGGAGGCATTTGCCTGTGTCAGGAAGTCCTTCTTATCCCATCTGATGGTGAGTCAACTGAAGGGGACATGTGGGTACCTGGCCCGACTTTTGAAGGTTCAGAACCCTGTCACTGAGATATGAGAAGGACCCTTTGCTTCTGACACCCCTTCTGGAAGATAACCAGTGATGTGCCCTCTGCAGTCTTGGGAGTTGTCACCCTGCCCCACAAGAGCAGTGGAAACTCCTTGCAGAATGTTTGAGTCAGAGTCATGCCTGGCAAGACATGGAGGGAAATCGAAGGAATGGCAGATTGAAGGTTAGTTTTATATCCAGGTATTAACATACTAACAGAAGCAGGGCTGTTTTGTGTGGGGGCACTATTTGTAACACACTTCCCTTTCCCTCCTCATTAAAAAGAGACAACTTTTAAACATTATTATAGAAATAGAAACAGTTTAACAAAGAAAATATTCACATTCTGTTTTGGTTCTTTATGATCCTTGCTGCTCTTTGCTCATATACTGTCCATTTTTATGTGGCTGCAATCACAGACTAGAAAAGTGAAAGGTGAAAGTGAAAGGGAAGGCTGCTCAGTCATGTCTGAATCTTTGATACCTCATGGACTATATACAGTATGGGATTCTCCAGGTCAGAATACTGGAGTGGGTGGCCATTTCCTTCTCCAGGGGATCTTCCCAACACAGGGATCAAACTAGGGTCCCCTGCATTGCAAGTGGACTCTTTATCAACTGAGCTATCAGGGAAGCCCCAAAGGGGAAACTGTGGCTGCATCGGCTGGGAATCAAACCAGCGTGATAGGCAAGAATTCTACCACTGGACCACCCGTGTACCACATAGACTGAGTCAGTGGGAATGGCAAGCCACTCCAGTATCCTTGCCTGGAGAATTCCATGGACATAGGAAACTGGTGGGGCTACAGTCCATGGGGTAGCAGAGAGTCAGACACGACCCAGTGACTAACACACGTATTACTGGAGTAGCTTGCCATTCCCTTCTTTAGGGAATCTTCCCAACCCAGGAATCAAACCCAGGTCTCCTGCATTGAAGGCAATTTCTTTACTGTCTGAGCCACTCTTTTTTCCATCTTTTTTTCATTGGCCTCTCTGATGTTTGCATCTCCAGGCTTGAGTGTAAGCTTATTCATATCCACCCCAGGGAGTGCAGAGCAAGAAAATCCAAGAAACAGTAAAATTTTCTATTCTGTCATGTAGTCATGACTCCAGTGGAGAATAAGACAGCTGTTAGTAAGAAGATGGGAGAAGGAAAAGAAGGGGGGAAACTGGTTTTTAAAAGGAGTCTTCATTCTAGTTATTTTCAAGTTAGGAAAACTGATGGTGAGGACACTCACCAACATGCTGACGAGCAGCTCTGCACTCGGCAGGCTTGGCAGTGCCCAGCAGCTACACCCAGAGGAGGGCATCTCTGTCTGTGACAGCAGCCTTTCCAAGACTGGGTGAGGGGAGGGAAAAATGCTTTACATTCCTCTGTCTGCTCAGTCACTGACTCAGGAAATTGGTCTGTGTTACTCAGCTGGTAGCTTCACTACATTTTTCCTGGGAGGCCAAGGGTTCAAATTCTACCCCAGAAGCTTGGCAGCTCCCCAAAGGCAATGCTTGCCTTGTCATGGAAGGCAGATAGCTGCATGCAGTGGAAAAGAGACTTTTTCTCTTTGGTTCTCCCAGGGAAATGAGGAGCAGAGCAGCAGGAACGGCACCATATGACTCATCTTAATTTGATCCAGAAACTCCAAAGAACCCCAATATGAAACTGGCACAACTGTCACCCAATTGCAGGCACTTCTAAGAAAGGAAAAGTTGTGCTCCCTGCTCCCATGCTCCACCATCTCCTTAAATCAGCACTCAGCTCAGACTTTGCTTCCACCACAAGAGTGCAGGCAAGAATGGCACAAAATGGTGGTAGGTCTGCATTGCCAGAGTGAGAAAGCAGAGATCCACAGGGATCCACACTAAACCTGGAACTCAGGGTCACACTTGTGCAGAATATTCTCTTGATGAACTTTTTCTCCAAAATGCTTATACACAACACTTCTTGACTGTCTAATATTACATATAAAAGCAATTTATCACTTGTATACTTATAAGTTTGGAAAGTATGATCACATTAGAAGTTATTTGGAATCATTTGTGTTAAATACACCTGTTAAGTTTGCTTTTGCTTTAATATTGGAAATTGGAGAACTAACAAAATGGTGGCAGAGAGGGGGTTTGGAGAGAGTGAAGATGATGATGAATCTTTCAAATAAAGCAAGTCCCCCTGAATAAAAAATAAATCTGTTAGGAATGTGATGTAATTTATTATTCTGTCTGAACAATTTCTATGGCAGCCTGCCTGGCCTGAAAAAAAAAAAATATTGTGTTGTTTGTGTATTGGGCAATATTTAGGTTTATAAATAGCTTCAAGGGTAGCCCTTGTTTATTTATTTTGTGGACAGCCCTGACTCCAGAGCCCTTTGCCCCAGGGTCATGGGGGACTGTGTGTTGGGGGTGAGGGGAATGGTTCTTTCCTGGAGAAACTGTCTTTAGACTGGAGAAGCTAAGGTGATGGGAGAAACGCCTCAGCTGATGGACCATCACTCTCCCTCCTCCCCCCTTTGAAAAAGACACTGTGCTTGTGACAATGTTCAGAAGGCAGGACCAGCACCGGGACCCCACTGAGAGGCTCAGGTCTGGTGCTTTTGGTCTCAGGACACCTTTCACCAACTCCCCGTGGGTTTCATCTCTAGTTAGTTATTGGATTCTCTCTTCCCGCTACTGTTAAGTGCCTCTCTCCCACACTCCCAGACCTAAACAAGTCTTACGAGAAAAGATGACTGCTTCAGAGGAAAGGAAAGCCGAAAGCCAGAAGGCAGCTGGGCTGTATGGATCTCCCTCATCCCCCGTGGAGCCTAAATTTAGTTCTCATGTTTGCACCTGAAAGTATTAACATCTTTTCTCTGTTTGCAAGAGCAAGTTTTTTGTGTTTTTTAAAACAGTTTTATTGAAAATAGTTCACATACCATACAATTTGTCCACCTAAAGTGTTCAGTTCAGGGCTTTACTATATATACAGAGTTGTGCAATCCTCACCACAATTCACTTAAGAACATTTTATTACCCTCCCCAGAGAAACTCCACAGCCTTTAAGCCAGTCCTTCTCCAGTTACCCCAACCTCCCAGATCTAGAAAACCACTAATCTAATTTTTGTCTCTATGGATTTGCCTATCTTGGATATTTCATAGAAATGGAATGAATGAGCTTCTAAAGCATCCCTCTATTCTCCCACAGAGTTTGGCAAAAGACCTTGAATCTAGTAGTGTTTGAGTAAGGTTAAATTAGATTACTTGGTTTTAGAATTAATATAACCCATGAAGTGGGAAACTAGATAGTCTTATATGAAAAGTCTCAAATACCATTACTCAGAGTGGGCTCATGGCCTGGATATTATTAGAATGGAAAGACAACCTATGATCACAGCTTCCCCTAAAGTCAGCTCCCCTAGATATGGCATCCTGTTCTGACAGCCCCTTCAACTTTAAAACAGCTACACCATAAGCTCAAAAATTCAGAAATCTATCAATCCCTTAGAATATGGGTATTCTCTCATGAGCTGGCACACCACTCTGCCTGTTAACAAGTAATAACACTAAAATTCACTAAAAACCATGTAATTCATTCCCAACATGCTGTTATTCTTTCCAAAACACTTGCTAAGTGAGCATTTGTAGAACATTTGCTGTATGTTGCCTTTATGTCCAAGGATTGAGGTAAAGATCATATGCAACCAATAGTTGAGAGATAATTGGATAAGGGTCCAATTATCTATTCACAGTTTCAACCTCAGATGAACTCCTCTGCCTGAGTAAATTTTCTCATAAGAATTTCCTTTTAATGAAATGTGGAAGTTTTAAGAAAAATGGAGCTTACAGATCACAGTATGGTCTGTTAGATAAATGACCAGGAGTACTATTTTTTAAAACCAGATTTTATAAACAAAGTTATCAGAAAATCCAGAAAGAAAGAAAAAAAAAAAAACCCACAGTGGTTCAGCATTCATGCTTAAATGAAGATAACACATATGCCTGAAGCCCAAGATGTGCCAGGGCTTGGAAGGAAATTGGGGTGGACTAATACCAAGAGCCTTTCAGGGGCTGTTAGGCACTGTCATCCTAGGTCTGACTTCAAAGCCTTCTCTTTGAGGAGAAAGCAAAATGAGACTGACCGGATTAAGGTTTAGCTCTTAGAGCTGTGACAAAGGATCCAGAAATACTCTCTCATACATCTGGCTTCTTTTCACTGAGATGGCACTGAGTCATAAGTGAAATGATCATTTTGTTTAATAATTGAAGACAAGAGAAGCTTTTCAACCTAAAAATGGTCTCTGGCAATGACTCTGGACCCCTGGATGTTGAGAAGTATCTAAGAAGCCTAGGGAGCTCTTGCCTTGGGTTTAAAGTGAGGCCTTTGGATTCTTCCTTTGCATCATCACTTTTCCTAAGGTCTGCCTCATGGTGACCTGGTGACTGTGAATAGTGCTTTTCAGAGTGAAAATGTGGTTTTACTGCTTTAAATTCAGGTTTCACACACTTGAGCCCCTTGCATTAGACACAGATTCTTCACAATTAAAGGAAACATGAAACTGTCCCAATCGTTTCTCTCTTTGGGTAGGGATGTGGTTTATACCTTCTCCCAGGAAGGGCATCTGTCCATAAGAGCTCATCCTAAAGATTAAATCAGTCATTTAGAAAGCACTGGGCTAGGAATTTCTTGAGTCCAGGATGATGGAGTAGAACTAACCATGGAGAAGACCTTCAAGACACTCATGTTTTATTGGTGGTTTGTTGTGGGGGGAAAGGGGGAGAACATGAATGTGGTGAGCCTTGTGATGTAAGTGGCGTGGCATTTGATGAAGCACAGCCTGCTGTAGGTTAGAAAGACTTCCCAGGGGAAGTGATTTCTTTATTGGACCTTGAAGCAGGAATAGGAATTGACCAGGCATCTACAAGTTAGCAGTTGAGGAGAAGAGACAGGCAGAGTTATAAGCCTATGAAAAGGCACAAGAGTAGAGATAGACTGATGTGATCTGGCTTGCCTTGCATGGTGGATATGTGTATTTCAGAAAATGGGGCTATACAAGTCAGAAAAAGCCAGGGAAATAGAAGCCTTGCATTGAAATGAGACATAGCTTTTTTTTCCTAGCTCTTTCTCATTCTTCCCACATGCAAATAATGCCCTGAGTTTTATCTTACTGATTACTACTGAATGTATGAACCTCTCTTTTGCTCTAAATGGACAAAACTGTACTCCAATTTTGGTTCTGCCACTTACTGTGTAATTTCAGACAAATTATCCACATAGAGCTTTTGTTTTGTCTTTTGAAAAATAGGACCAAACTAGGAACAAAATCACGGGACTATTGTGACTGTTATCAGTATCAAACAAGCACAATGACGGGCATTAAAAAGTTTTCATAAAATATTTGTGGAATCATACTGGTACATGAGTGAAAAGGAAACTTTTGCCATCTGGAAAATAGCTTTAGCTGCCCAGACACCAGTAGCTGCCAAAGTGGTCTAGGAGACCTGGGAAGAGACAGAAATGGGATCTGAACTCTGAAGGAGAGTGACAGGAAGCCAGGGGCCCCAGAGCCAGGAGACAGTGGGCCAGAAGAGCAGATCAAAGTGGAGGGATGTAGCTTGTGCCAGACAACAAGGGCATCACAGGTCAGGAGTGCAGACAGGAGGGAGGGGTGGCGGATGCTGCTCATGGCACTTCAGGGAGTGGGCGTACAGCAGCCCATGGCTTCCTCTTTCCTTTTGTAGTCCTGGTGTCCTACCAGACTCTGGAAAGAAATCCAAAAAAGGAATATAGAGAGAGGTAGAGAAAAGGGAAAACAGAACAGCTGTGTTTTTGTATAGTAACAGTATCATTTTGTCATGATAAATACTCTCAGTGGTAAGGAACTTAAACTGTGAAAGACCATCCATGAACAACCAGCAGCTAATCTTATTCTTAATGATGAAGGATTCTTTCCCCGTAAGATCAGAAGCAAGAAAAGATTGTCTGCTATTCCCATTTCTATTAAAAATTGTGCTAGAGGATGTGACCAGGGCAATTCGTCAAGAAAATGAAAGAAAAGACATTTAGATAAGAAAGGAAGACATAAAACTATCTGTATTTGCAGATGACTTGTAATTAGAAAAAAGCTTGAAAGAAGAAAAAGGTTGAAAGATTCACAGTTTCTGGTTTAAAAACTTAATACAAATCAACAATAATCAGGACAATGTTGTATTAGCATGAAGATAAACAAAGATCCACTCCAGTGTTCTTGCCTGGAGAATCCCAGGGAGTGGGGAGCCTGGTGGGCTGCCGTCTATGGGGTCGCACAGAGTTGGACACGACTGAAGTGACTTAGCAGCAAACAAAGATCAATGGGTGAAAACTGAGAGTCAAAAGTAAACCTTCTCAGTTAAAATCAGTTGATTTTTTAAGTGAAGTGAAAGTCACTCAGCCATGTCCAACTCTTTGGACTGTATAGTCATGTCAACTATACAGTCCATGGAATTCTCCAGGTGAGAATACTGGAGAGGGTAGCCTTTCCATTCTCCAGAGGATCTTCCAATCCAGGTCTCCTGCATTGCAGGCGGACTCTCTACCACAGTCTAAAGGGAGTGGCAGAAGATTCAATGAAGAAAAAAGGTCTAACATTTTCAACAAATAATGCTAGGAAAGCTGGTTAAACACATATGAAAGGATGAACTTGGACTCCTACCTCACCACATATACAAAAATTACCTCAAAATAGATCAACTTCCTACATACTAGGACTAAAACTATAAAAAGCTTAGAATAAAACTTGGGGGAAAATCATGACACTGGATTTCACAACGATTTGTTAGATATGACAGTAAAAGCACAAGGAACAACAACAACAAAAAAAAAAAACTAGGTAAGTTGGATTTCATCAAAACTGATAAATTTTCTCCTTCAAAGTATATCAAAAAATGAAAACCACCTAAAGAATGAGAGAAAATGCTTTTACATTATATATATTTATTTGACATCTTCATATAGGATGAGCCTTGAGAATATTATATCACTTGAAATAAGTCAACCACAAAGGACCATATATTGCATCATTCCATTTATATGAAATGTCCAGAATAGGCAAATCCCACAGAGACAAGGTGTAGGCTAGTGGTCACCCAGGATTGGGAGTTAACAGATATGAAGTTTCTTTTGGGGTGATAAGATGCCCTAAAATTGAATGTGCTAATGATTGCACAACTCTGTAAATATACCCAAAGTCACTGAAGTATAAACTTTAAGTGCATTAATTGTACAATATATGAATGATATTTAAATAATGCTGTTATTTAAAAAAATCCAATAATGACACACATTAACTGACTGCTATGCTAATGCCAGGCATTGCGGTAAGCTCTAAATTCTAACCTTAGGGTCAGGAGGGTTTTATTGTATTTATTTAGAGCAAAAAACCATCTAAGTTCAGAGACCACGATCTTGCCCACGGTCACAAAATCAGTAAGTAAGTACCATAATAGTCAGGAATTAGGATTGACCCATTTTTGTCTCACTTTGGGTATTGGAGTCTTATTAAAAGGTCATAGTTTGGATCTTGCTAGTTTTGTTGTGCTCCAAGTCCTGTGTTTACAATATAACTAACCACTAAACTGCAGGAATTAGTGAAAAGTCTGCTTCCAACTTTCTTAGCAGGGTGCTGTGGTGAGGTGTTGGGTCCCAAGTGCTGCTGGATAAGAGGTGGAGAGGATTCTGTCCCCCCATTAGCTCTGTTCTCTGGCTTTCTAAGGACATTTGTTCTAGAGACGCCCTCAACTCCTTCCTCAGATGTGTCACAGCTATAATTCTAGAAGTGAGACTGTTGACCCTCCCCCTTTGGCATCTGATTTTACAGATTCATTCTTGTGTGTGAAATGGGTTCTTGTTACTTTTACCTTTGTCCACTTCCTATTTCCAAGAAATAAGACGTGAGAAGGAAGGTGTTAGGCTCATGAAGAAAAACATGTCGCATAATTCTATGAAGGAAAAATTGGATGAATTTTGTAGATATAACTATGAAGCACATGGATTCAATGTTCTTTTGGGGCTCAGCAATTAAGAAGAAAATGGGAACCCAAACCAATTATGCTTAGGATCATTTCAAATCCCCATTTTTGGAAATCTTGGAAAACATTCCAGGATATTTGATCAATACCTTGACTGTGCCTCTTCCAGACAAAGGTGATTGTGAATAGCTTAAAATGATTCAAGTACATCAGAAGCCACAGGCATGATCACTTTTTCGTGGGAGGTGGTACAATGGCACCCACCATCAATGGAAATTTCGTTGCAGGTATTAACTAAAAACATGGTTACATTAAGAGTTTATTAGAGAGTGAAAATCAATTTAAGTAACAGAATGCAAATTCTAAAGGGAAGAAATGTATTCTTCCATTACACTATCTGTGATAAAGAGCAGAGGCTGGAAAGGAAATTGTCTTCCAATGACTGTCCTCTCTGCTTTCTGTGCATTCTAAAATATTCCCGGGAATTTCTGTGGCCTCATTTCATCCTGTGGTCTTTCCACTGGGTTCTTAGGAATCAGAGCAGAACATACTGCAGTGCTCAGGATCAGAGAGCCACCCCCTAGCTGTCAGTAAATTCAAACCCTTTTTGATAGATTGGGTCGGTAACAAGAGGGCAACAATAATGCCAGGGGAGAAGTTGAGTCCTTGTTGAAACACTGAAATTGTTTGAGGCTGTTCATAAGCAGATATAATGATTTCAAAATGGTTTCTCTCATTATTTCACAGTATTTACTGAGTGCTAGCTACATTCTATGCATTAGGAAAAACAAAACAAAGTACTGAGTGGCTCAGTCCATTGTAACTCCATGAACTGCAGCTCACCGGGCTTCCCTGTCCAGCACCAACTCCCAGAGCTTGCTCAAACAAATGTCAATCGAGTTGGTGATGCCATCCAACCATCTCATCCTCCGTTGTCCCCTTCTCTTCCTGCCTTCAATCTTTCCCAGCATCAGGGTCTTTTCAAATGAGTCAGTTCTTTGCATCAGGTGGCCAAAGTATTGGAGTTTCAACTTCAACATCAGTCCTTACAATGAATATTCAGGACTGATTTCTTTTAGGATTTACTGGTTGGATCTCCTTGCAGTCCAAGGGGCTCTCAAGAGTCTTCTCCAATATCAAAGTTCAAAAGCATCAATTCTTCAGCAGCAGTCAATTTTCTTTATAGTCCAACTCTTACATCCATATATATCTTTGATCAGATGGACCTTTGTCAGCAAAGTAATGACTCTGCTTTTTAATATGCTGTCTAGATCAGGCATAGCTTTTCTTCCAAGGAGCAAGCATCTTTTAATTTCATGGCTGCAGTCACCATCTACAGTGATTTTGGAGCCTAAGAAAATAAAGTCTCTCACTATGTCCATTGTTTCCCCATCTATTTGCCATGAAGTGATGGCACCAGATGCCATCATCTTTGTTTTCTGAATGTTGAGTTTTAAGCCAACTTTTACTCTTCTCTTTCACTTTCATCAAGAAGTTCTTTAGTTCTTTTTCACATTCTGCCGTAAGGGTGGTGTCATCTGCATATCTGAGGTTATTTATATTTCTCCCAGCAATCTTGATTCCAGCTTGTGCTTCATCTGGCCCAGCACTTCTCATGATGTAGTCTGCATATAAGTTAAATAAGCAGGGTGACAACATACAGCCTTGATGTACTCCTTTCCCAATTTGGAACCAGTCTGGTCCCATGTTTGGTTCTAACTTTGGCTTCTTGACCTGCATATCTATTTCTCAGGAGGCAGGTAAGATGGCCTGGTATTCCCATCTCTTGAAGAATTTTCCACAGTTTGTTGTGGTCCACACAGTCAAAGGCTTTGGTGTAATCAATAAAGCAGAAGTAGATTTTTTTCTGGAATTCTGTTGCTTTCTCCATGATCCAACAGATATTGGCAAGTTGATCTCTGGTTCCTCTGCCTTTTCTAAACCCAAGTTGAAAATCTGGAAGTTCACAGTTCAAGTACTGTTGAGGCCTGGCTGGGAGAACTTTGAGCATTAATTTGATAGCATGTGAGACAGGTGCAATTGTGGGGTAGTTTGAACATTCTTTGGCATGTCCTTCTTAGGCATTGAAATGAAAACTGACCTTTTCCAGTCCTGTGGCCACTGCTGAGTTTTCCAAATTTTCTGGTATATTGAGTGCAGCACTTTAACAGCACCATCTCTTAGGATTTGAAATGGCTCAGCTAGAATTCCATCACCTCCATTAGCTTTGTTCATAGTGATACTTCCTACGGCCGACTTGACTTCACATTCCAGGATGTCTGGCTTTAGGTGAGTGATCACACCATCATGATTCTCTGGGTGATGAAGATCTTTTTTGTATAGCTCTTCTGTGTATTCTTGCCACCTCATCTGTATGTATATCTTCTGCTTCTGTTAGGTCCATACTATTTTTGTCCTTTATTGTGCCCATCTTTGCATGAAATGTTCCCTTGGTATCTCTAATTTTCTTGAAGTGATCTCTAGTCTTCCCCATTCTATTGTTTTCCTCTTTTTCTTTGCACTGGTCGCTGAGGAAGGCTTTCTTATCTCTCCTTGCTATTCTTTGGAGATCTTCATCAAATGGGTATATCTTTCATTTTCTCCTTTGACTTTAACTTCTTTTCTTTTCTCAGCTATTTGTAAGTCTTCCTCAGACAACCAGTTTTACTTTTCCCATTTGTTTCTCTAGGGCATGATCTTGATCACTGGCAAGTGGTTAACTGGCAAGATGGTGGAGTAGAAGGATGTGTGCTCATCTTCTCCTGTGAGAACTCCAAAATTACAATTCACTGCTGAACAACCATCAACAGGAGAATGTTGGATCCCACCAAAAGAAGATACCCCATGTCCAAGGGCAAAGGGGAAGCCCCAGCAAGATGGTAGGAGGGGGTGAAATTGCATTTAGAATCAAATCTTATACCTGCCAGAAATGCTCGGAGGGCTAAAACAAAACCTTTTTTGCACCAGGACCCAGAGACCCCACAGAGACTGAGCCAGACCTGTGTTTGAGTCTCCTGTGGAGGCACACATGATCAGTGGCCTGCCATAGGGACAAGAGCTCTTGGTGCAGCTACCTGGGCCACACAGCTTGTGGCAAAAGCCCTTTTGGGAGGAGTTCACCATTAACCCCACCACAGAGCCACCAAGCAGATGACCCACAAACCTCAGAACAGTTATACCAAAGAAATTCTTGCACTGTTAAGAAAGTTCTAGGGCCCTCAGAAGATTTCCCAACCTGGAGATCTGGCAAAGAGTCTGAGAATCCCCAGAGAATTTGACTTTAGAGGCCAGTGGGATTTGATTACAGAACTTACACAGGACTGGGGAAACAGACTCTTGGAGGGCACAAACAAAACTTTGTGCACACCAGGACCCAGGAGAAAGGAGCAGTGACCCGACAGGAGACTAACTCAGACTTGCTTATGAGTGTCTGGGAGTCTCTGGCAGAGGTATGGGCCAGGACGGCCTGCTGCAGGGTCAGGGACACTGAGTGTTGGTCTCAGGTCAAACAACAGTGAGGGAACACAGCCCCACCCATCTACAGAAAATTGGATTAAAGATTTACTAGCATGGCTCCCTCTGTCAGAACAAGACCCAGTTTCACCCACAGTCAGTCTCTCCCACCAGGAAGCTTCCATAAGCCTCTTATCCTTATTCATCAGAGGGCAGAAAGACTGAAAACCACAATCACAGAAAACTAATCAAACTGGTCACATAGACTACAGCCTTGTCTAACTTAATGAAACTATGCGCCATGCTGTGTAGGGCCACTCAAGACAGGTAATGGTAGAGAATTCTGGCAAAAAATGGACCACTGGAGAAGGGAATGGCAAACCACTTCAGTATTCTTGCCTTGAGAACCCCATGAAGAGTACGAAAAGGCAAAAATATATGATACTGAAAGATGAACTCCCCAGTTTGGTAGATGCCCAATATTTTACTGGAGGAGAGTGGAGAAATAACTCCAGAAAGAATGAAGAGACAGAGCCAAAGTGGAAATAATGCCCAGATGTGGATGTGACTGGTGATGGAAGTAAAATCTGATGCTATAAAGAACAATATTGCATAGGAACCTGGGATGTTAGGTCCATGAATCATTGTAAATTGGAAATGGTCAAACAGGAGATGGCAAGAGTGAACATTGACATTTTAGGAATCAGTGAACCAAAATGGACTGGAATGGGGGAATTTAACTCAGATGACCACTATATCTATTCCTATGGGCAAGAATCCCTTAGAAGAAATGGAGTAGCCCTCTCTCAAAATCAACAAAAGAGTCCGTAATGCAGTTTGGGTGCAGTATCAAAAATGACAAAATCATCTCTGTTCTTTTCCAAGGCAAACCATTCAATACTGAAGTAATCCAAGTCTATGCCCCAATCAGTAATGCTGAAGAAGCTGAAATTGAATGGTTCTATGAAGACCTATGAGACCTTCTAGAACTAATACCCACAAAAGATGTTCTTTTCATCATAGGGGACTGGAATGCCAAAGTAGGAAATCAAGATACCTGGAGTAACAGGCAAATTTGGCCTTGGAGTACAGAATGAAACAGGGCAAAGCCTACCAGAGTTTTGCCAATAGAATGCCCTGGTCATGGCAAACTCCCTCTTCCAACAAGAGAAGACTCTACACATGTACATCACCAGATGGCCAATTCTGAAATCAGATTGATTATATGATGGAAAAGCTCTATAGAGTCAGCAACAACAAGACTGGGAGCTGACTGTGGCTCCAATCATGAGCTGCTTATTGGCAAATTCAGTTTTAAATTGAAGAAAGTAGGGAAAAGCACTAGACCATTCAGATATGACCTAAATCAAGTCCCTTATGATTATACAGTGGAAGTGAGAAATAGATACAAGGGGTTAGATCTGATTGACAGAGTGCCTGAAGAACTATGGATGGAAGTTCATGACATTGTACAGGAGGCAGTGATCAAGGCCATCCCCAAGAAAAAGAAATGCATTAGAAAGACTACAGTAAATAAAACAGACAAAATCCCTTGCCCTACTGGGGCTCACATTCCAATGGTTAAAAAAAAAATTATCATTATCATTTGGAAGATATTAAATTGTTGTTGTTTCAGTCACTAAGTCATGTCCAGCTCTTTTGTGAGCCAAGGACTGATGCCCACTGAGCTCCTCTCTCCATGGGATTTCCCAGGCAAGAGTACTGGAGTGGCTTTCCATTTCATTCTCTAGGGGGCCTTCCCAATCCAGGGATTGAACCTACATTTCCTGCATTTGCAGGTGAATTCTTTACCACTAAACCACTTGGGAAACCCGTAATATTAAATAGCTAGTTTTTAAAAGAAAGTTGATGAGTTGGTCAAAGAAGGTTAGAATTTATTTTTGTCTCCCACATACAACTGTAACCCCCTGTTAGACTTTTTGCCCTAGTACTACAAATATTTATTCCATTTTGCTGATAAATTTGAACACTGGCCTCCATTGAATAAAATACATTGTCTTTACCATTAACATAGCATCTTATGCACAAAGCTAAATTTTTGAGTGAAAAAGCACGTAGATGCATCCTTTAAAAATTTTTCCCCAAAATAACTAAAAAATGGAGATTGGGAAATACATGAGAAAATAAAATTTGAATGTAAAGATATTAAAGAAAATCTTTAATCTAAAAAAGTAACCATCAGCTTTGCATTTTGCTTTAAGGTGACAGGATGGTTCCCAGTCTCCCCTTCCATTTCTGCATATTAATGTCATACAATTCTTGCAGGAAATGTTGTTTTTAGCAGATTCCAGTCTAGGCAATAATCAACAGAGCTCCTGTATGGTACCTGTTGTGAACATGTTAACAGCTACAACTTTTTCAGTGCTGCATGAGCCCAACCTTGCTTCTGAGCCTCCAGCTGGTCACAACTGATTTTGCTGATGTTGCCTAGCTAGAGGCTGAGCTCCCTTCCCGGTTCTTGATAGAGATGAATAATGCAACAATACTCTTCCTCCAGGTTTGTATTATTATTTGAGATCGTAGATTCAAGGACCCTGGATAACTGAAGAGTTCCCATACTGCTTGCCACTAATCAGACCTGAGATGTACTGGCAGGATTGGTTACCAGGAGAGATTGGGTACATTTGGGTTGCAGTTCACTTCTTCTGCCTTCTTCCCCTGCATTTATCAAGTCCACAATTTAGAGCTGCAGCCTTGATGCCCTCTCCTTTATCTAATCTGTTTACACCTCTAGTTTGCTAGTTCAGATTCTAGCTCTGGTGATCTAATTACTGACCTGGATATTCTTGCTTTGAAAAAGACCTTAGAGACTGTCCATCTGGCTTGTTAGACTGGTCAGTTTCTACCAGTCTAATTATTGTTCCCCTGACTGGGTGCAATTTATTGGAAAAGCCTCTTCAAAAAGTGAAGATGAAGACAGGTACAGTCCCAGAGACACTGTGCATAATCTGACTTCTAGCACCTCTGGAACTGTCCTTTGTCTCACTTCAGTATTCATGTTCAAGCTAATTCCTGCTCCCTTGTCAGCTCACCTGATAATACTGTAAGCATCAGTGAAAAAAGCCTAAGGCCCAAATCTCAGGCAAGAATAATTTGTAACTGGAGTTACCTCATGGTAGTGAGGGATACTTTTGGTGTTAATATATGTTAGCTGTTAGACATTCCCCCTGGTCACAGATCTGGGTTTTACATTTATCCCAGTTTCCTGAAGAAGGTCAAGGCTTTTGCAAGCAGAAGTGGCCTTCACTGTGCTAATTCAAGACCCCTTTAAGTCTTCCTTTGGGAACTTCCTGGGATCCACAGCTCTAGACTTTTGGGGGCACCCAGAATGTGGGATGGATTTCATATCATCATCTGTCCCTTTTAATGTTTCCAGCTTTTTCTTTTATCCCTATTTTAAGGGTTTTTTTTTTTTTTTGACACAACAACAACAACTTTTGGTGTACAAATGAATTTGAGCATGGGAGGATGGAATCTTGGAGAAAAGTGAAAGTGAAATTAAAAAGAGAACCAGATGGCTCTTAACAAGAAAGTGGGCTATATTGCCACCAAGTACATTGATAAGTCCTGCCTTCTACCCTATCTCTTTTTGGATTCCTGCCAATCACCCTGGGCCACACTCTTGCCCTGATCTTTAACACATACTAAGCCTGTGTGTGGCCTCCCTTGCATGCGGAAGAGCTGTGGCTGTGGAAGAATGGCCTCTGCCAGCAGGTTCTCTGAAGAGGAGTTCCAGGAGGCCTGTGCAGAACTCCAGCGTCCCCGGGTATCAGGCTGGGAGATACCTGTGGTCACCTCAGTCGTTAAGGTCTACCAGCGGCCACTGAAAAAGGTAAGGTAGCAGCATGCAGGGGACCCCTGGGAGGCTGCAGCCTGTCCGGAACCCAGGAGTCTTCCAGAACTAGGAGGAACAAGTGCTCCTGGGGTGGTGCCTCCAGCTAACTTTGCCACTGTGGAAGCAGGAGGTGAAGAAGTAAACTGAAATTATTCTCAGAGACGTCTGAAGTGTACCCAATGGGGAATGTGGTTTGTTAGAAGTTAGTGATAATGTTATAATGTGGGTCTGCCTGACTATTAGCCCCATGCACTTGCCTGCAAAGGACATGGAGTCCCCCTCCTTGGTTGATGCCAGTGGTATTTGTGTGACAGGGCATATCTTAGGTTTAAATATAGGTAAAGAAGAGACTGGAGTTTCCAGAGAGTGGGTGTTCAGGGTAATGTGTGTGAAGAAATCCAATGAGCTCCTAACTAGCTTCTTGTCCTTGAGCCACCCTCTACCCCTTCCATCTTACACACTACAGCTCAGTCAAGTACCTGAGAGGCTGTGATCTATCAGTTTCCTCCAGTGGCACTGTTGATTGCCAAATTAATAATAATAGCTACAGTAATAGTGAATGCAGCACATGTTGTCTTATGGTCTGGGCACTGTTTAAGTGCTTTGCAGGCATTGCCTTATTCAGTCCTCATGTCAGTCCTAACATAAGGTTCTAGGATTGCAGACAATTGGTTAAGAAACCACAGTGAGCTGTGACTATGATTTAAATGATGCTATAACAAAGCTATTATTATATGTTTGGAAAAGATTTAAATGTAGAAATACTTGAGAGAGTTTACAATGTAACAAATAAATTGTATTTATTTATTTATTTTAAATTTTTATTTTTACTTTATTTTACTTTACAGTACTGTATTGGTTTTGCCATACATTGACATGAATCCACCACGGGTGTACATGTGTCCCCAAACATGAACCCCCCTCCCACCACCCTCCCCATAACATCTCTCAGGGTCATCACCGTGCACCAGCACCAAGCATGCTGTATCCTGCATCAGACATAGACTGGGAATTCGATTCTTACATGATAGTATACATGTTTCAATGCCATTCTCCCAAATCATCCCACCCTCTCCCTCTCCCTCTGAGTCCAAAAGTCCGTTATACACATATGTGTCTCTTTTGCTGTCCTGCATACAGGGTCGTCATTGCCATCTTTCTAAATTCCATATATATGTGTTAGTATACTGTATTGGTGTTTTTCTTTCTGGCTTACTTCACTCTGCACAATCGGCTCTAGTTTCATCCATCTCATCAGAACTGATTCAAATGTAGTCTTTTTAATGGCTGAGTAATACTCCATTGTGTATATGTACCACAGCTTTCTTATCCATTCATCTGCTGACGGACATCTGGGTTGTTTCCATGTCCTGGCTATTATAAACAGTGCTGCGATGAACATTGGAGTACATGTGTCTCTTTCAATTCTGGTTTCCTCGGTGTGTATGCCCAGCAGTGGGATTGCTGGGTCATAAGGCAGTTCTATTTGCAATTTTTAAAGGAATCTCCACACTGTTTTCCATAGTGGCTGCACTAGTTTGCATTCCCACCAACAGTGTAGGAGGGTTCCCTTTTCTCCACACCCTCTCCAGCATTTATTGCTTGCAGATTTTTGGATCGCAGTCATTCTGACTGGTGTGAAGTGGTACCTCATTGTGGTTTTGATTTGCATTTCTCTGATAATGAGTGATGTTGAGCATCTTTTCATGTGTTTGTTAGCCATCTGTATGTCTTCTTTGGAGAAATGTTTATTTAGTTCTTTGGCCCATTTTTTGATTGGGTCGGCCCACTTTCACCACTACTATTCAACATAGTTTTGGAAGTTTTGGCCACAGCAATCAGAGCAGAAAAAGAAATAACAGGAATCCAAATTGGAAAAGAAGAAGTAAAACTTTCACTGTTTGCAGATGACATGATCCTCTGCATAGAAAACCCTAAAGACTCCACCAGAAAATTACTAGAGCTCATCAATGAATATAGTAAAGTTGCAGGATATAAAATCAACACTCAGAAATCCCTTGCATTCCTATACACTAATAATGAGAAAGTAGAAAAAGAAATTAAGGAGACAATTCCATTCACCATTGCAACGAAAAGAATAAAATACTTAGGAATATATTTCCCTAAAGAAACTAAAGACCTATATATAGAAAACTATAAAACACTGATGAAAGAAATCAAAGAGGACACTAATAGATGGAGAAATATACCATGTTCATGGATCAGAAGAATCAATATAGTGAAAATGAGTATACTACCAAAAGCAATTTACAAATTCAATGCAATCCCTATCAAGCTACCAGCCATATTTTTCACAGAACTAGAAAAAATAATTTCAAGATTTGTATGGAAATACAAAAAAAAACTTGAATAGCCAAAGCAATCTTGAGAAAGAAGAATGGAACTGGAGGAATCAATCTGCCTGACTTCAGGCTCTACTACAAAGCCACAGTCATCAAGACAGTATGGTCCTGGCACAAAGACAGAAATATAGATCAATGGAACAAAATAAAAAGCCCAGAGATAAATCCACACACATATGGACACCTTATCTTTGACAAAGGAGGCAAGAATATACAATGGAGTAAAGACAATCTCTTTAACAAGTGGTGCTGGGAAAACTGGTCAACAACTTGTAAAAGAATGAAACTAGATCACTTTCAACACCGCACACAAAAATAAACTCAAAATGGATTAAAGATCTAAGTGTAAGACCAGAAACTATAAAACTCCTAGCGGAGAACATAGGCAAAAGAGGAGAACATAGGCAAAACACTCTCTGACATAAATCACAGCAGGATCCTCTATGATCCACCTCCCAGAATTCTGGAAATAAAAGCAAAAATAAACAAATGTGATCTATTTAAAATTAAAAGCTTCTGCACAACAAAGGAAAATATAAGCAAGGTGAAAAGACAGCCTTCTGAATGGGAGAAAATAATAGCAAATGAAGCAACTGACAAACAATGAATCTCAAAAATATAAATTGTGTTTAAAATAAAACAGATTGTGATTTTAGTAGACACAAATAATTCTGAAACTTGGACAAATTGCTGCTTCTGATAGATTTTAAATTTCTCTTTTCTGATTTAATCACAGAATTTTAAACTTAGAAATTCTCTTCCAAAATCTTTCTGTCCTACACAGTCACATTTTCCTTTCAATTTTTTTAAAAAAATTCTTTTCCTTTTATCAATTTCCCTGTTCTTACCTTCTCTTTTTTTACCCAGGTAATAATGGTAGTAACTTATCTTTACATGGTGCTTTAATATACAAAATGCTTCTACATAATAGTTTTTATTTATCCTTCTCAAGAATTAGAAGATAGATACAGGCTTATTTTCTGATTTTACAGATGGCAAAAGACCCTGAGTTGTTAGATGAGCCATACAAGGCCACATAACTAGTAACCAGATATGAACCTGTTGACTTTGATGAACTCAGTACCAAAATATGCAGCTTGCTTCAATTCAGAAGTAACTTCTCTTTCCCCAAGCTAAGCAAAACTAGTGCAAAGCCACTGGGTGTTATTCCATGTGCTACTTCAGGAATAACATGGATTTTGGAGGCAGATAGTATTGGATTAAAATCTCTGCTCCTCCCCACTCTCATTCATTGACTTAGAAGATATCCATCAAATGTCTACCATGTGGTACTGCTTTGTAGGCACTGCAGATATGCAGAGACTGGGAATTTGGAGCTGCTGGTTCAATAAATGAGCTTCTTGAACAATAAACCATATTCACTGATGATAATAAACTCATAGTATATAATGAAATGGCAGCTGACGATCTCTACAAAGAAAGTAAAGTAGGATGAAGGAATACAAAGATGTTATGGTGGAGGGCATCCAGGGGTGATGTGATGTACTTTAGATACATAGAATATGGAAAGTCTCTCTTCCAGAAGTAACAATCAAGTGGAAATAGAAATAAAATGAGAGATTGTGTCCTGAAAATATCTGGAGGAGAAATGGACCAAAGAATGTTTCTCAAAGCTCAAGCACATTAAAATTGTTTGGGGAGCTCTAAGGATATTAGCTGCGATTCATGGGGTCGTAAAAAGTCGGACATGACTGAGCGACTGAACTGAACTGAAGGACATTAGCAAGATTTAAATAGAGCCCAAATCTAATTGAGTTGTGGTGGAACTTGAAGGGATGGTCCTTAGGAAAAACTCCCCTCTCACATAGAGGTTGATTATTCTGTCCTCCCTACTTTTGTGTATGTTGAAATGCTAGTGCACCAGAATCACCTGCAGGGCCTGTTAAAATTCACAGTAAGAACCCAAATCCCAATTTTGATTCAGTGTGTCTGGATTCAAAGTTTGCTTTTAACTTCTTTTTTCCTTCCACTTCCCCCTTTCTTTCTTTCTCCTCCTTCTTCCCTTTCTCCTTCCTCTTTTCCATTTTCTTTTTAACCAGTTCTCTGGTTACATAGAAATTCCTGGTCCAGGGACCAGACTTTGATAACCATTGATGTATGCAGAGCATCTTGCGTGGTGCTCAAGGAGGTTCTGACTTTGGAGTCAGGAGAGGGCCCTAGAGATGAGAAATGGTGGGAAGTGAAAGGCAAGAGTGAAAGTAAAAGAGTATCTTAAGATGAAAGCAACATCTACTTTAAGACTCACTTTCCCTGATTTTTAAATTAGTGGCCACTTGGGAGTGAATGTGGTTCCCTGAACAGTGCTGAGAAGTTCTCCTGGCAGGATAGGGTCATAGATCACTTGCAGAAGTTTTCCAGGGAACTACAGTCAGGTCTAGATAGAGCTTTAGGCTGGTTCCTATGTCGGTAGACACAGTGACATGACTGTCGGTTTGCAGAGGCTCACATCATTGACTCTGACCAAGAAAATGTTGATATAAAAAAAGATCTGGGGGGAAGAAAGATCTGGGAATTCCCTGGAAGTCCAGGGGCTAGGAGTCTGTACTTTCACTGTTGAAGTCATGGATTTGATCCCTGGGCAGGGAACTAAAACCCCACAAGCCACACAACGTGGCAAAATACCAAGATCTGGTTGATGGTTGATTTCTTATGTTTTTTAAGCCCACTGTCTGGCACTGTGAGAGGGGCCTGTGTTTGTTCTTTCATAGGTCTTCTAATCAGTGAGTTTGGTGCGGGGCAGACCATTTTTTCCCAGGACTGTTTGTTCTTTCATATCCTATGCTGGCAATCTACTAACCTGTTGAAAGCCTGGTCTCTTGAGTAAAACTCTGTGGCTCGCCAGGCTGGGCTGAGAGAAAGTTTGACCTTTCAGAGAGAAGCAGATATTTAATTGCCATGAGAACACACTTACCTCCATGAAAGAGAAGTTTCCACTCCCATTCTCGAGGTGGGGTCACAATCTGATAGCATCATGGGATTTTTTACTTCTGGATGACAGGACTATTCTACTTTCTCCCACCCTTCTATGTACCAGCATGATTGTTGGAACAGTTACTGTACCCAGGACACTTAATAGAGGCCACATTTCTCTCTCTCTCTTGCCCCTATTCCTTCATCCTGGAGATCCCTGAGCATACAACCGGATAGACAGACATGCCAGAGCCTCAGTTCTCTTTCAGGAGATGGTGTGGTATCAGGCAGTATGAAGATGCTCGTTTCAAGATGTAGCTTTGAGGGAATGAAGGGAGAGGGATGAGGAAGATTCCCTACTTCTGTCTGCAGATAAAAGTATAATTTTTGCCTCACACAAACTACTCGACCAAACTTAGGAGGACAGAAATCAAAAGGAAGAAAGAATTCAACCTTCTTCAAGGAAAGAATTCAACCTTCTTTGAAGCCTGGGAAAAGGAAACCTCAAACACAATAACTTAAAAAAATGAAAAGACAGAGAAATACTGCACAAATGAAGGAACAAACAAGACACACAGAAGTCCAAATAAATGAAGAAAAAATAGGAAAATTACCTGAAAATGAATTCAGAATAATGATAGTAAAGATGATCAAAAACCTTGAAAACAAAATGGAGAAAATGTAGGCATCAATTAACAAAGACTTAGAAAAATTAAAGAATAAACATACAGAGATGAACAACACAATTACTGAAATTAAGAATACTCTAGAAGGAATCAGTAGCAAAATATCTGAAGCAGAAGAAAGAATCAGTGAGCTGGAAGATAAAATGGTGGAAATAACTTCTGAAGAGGAGAATAAAGTAAAAAGAATGAAAAGAGCTGATAACAGTCTCAGAGGTCTCTGAGACCATTTCAAACATTTATAGGAGTCCCAGAAGAAGAAGAGAAAAAGAAAGGATATGAGAAAATTTTTGAAGAGACTATAGTTGAAAATGTCCTCAGTGTGGAAAAGGAAATAATCAAGTCCAAGAGGCACAAAGAGTCCCATACAGCATAAACCCAAAGAGAAACATACTAATCAAATTAACAAATATTAAACAGAAACAGAAAATATTAAAAGCAGCAAGGGAGAGGTCACATGTAACATACAATGGAAACACCATACTCTTAACAACTGAACTTTCAGCAGAAACTCTGTAGGCCAGAAGGGAATGGCAGGATATATTTAAAGTACTGAAAAGGAAAAATATTCAACCAATATTATTGTATTCAGCAAGGATCTCATTCAAAACTGAGGGAGAAATAAAAAACTTTTCAGACAAGCAGAAGTTAAGAGAATAGAGTACACAAAACCAGCTTTACAAAAAATGTTAAACAGACTTATATGGTCAAGAAATACAATAGAAGAAAAAAGATCTACAAAATCAACCCTGAACAATTAGAAAATGGTAAAAGGAATGTATATATCAATAATTACTTTAAATGTAAATGGATTAAATGGTCCAACCAAAAGACAAAGACTGGCTGAATGGATATAAAAACAAGACCCATATATATGTTGTCTACAAGAAACCCACTTCAGACCTCAAGACATATATAGATTGAAAGTGAGAGGATGGAAAACTATATTCCATGCCAATGGGAAGCAAAACAACACTGAAGTAGCAACCCTTATATCAGACAAAATAGACCTTAAAATAAAGATTACAAGAGATAAGGAAAGACACTACATAATAATCAAAGTATCAATCCAAGAGGAAGACATAAAAATTGTAAGTATCTATGCATCCAAGACAGGCGGGTCATGGTGGAGAAGTCTGACAGAATGTGGTCCACTGGAGAAGGGAATGGCAAACTACTTCAGTATTCTTGCCTTGAGAACCCCATGAATAGTATGAAAAGGCAAAATAATAGGATACTGAAAGAGGAACTCCTCAGGTCAGTAGGTGCCCAATATGCTACTGGAGATCAGTGGAGAAATAACTCCAGAAAGAATGAAGGGACGGAGCCAAGCAAAAACAAGACCTAGTTGTGGATGTGACTAGTGATAGAAGCAAGGTCTGATGCTGTAAACAGCAATATTGCATAGGAACCTGGAATGTCAGGTCCATGAATCAAGGCAAATTGGTCAAACAAGAGATGGCAAGAGTGAACGTTGACATTCTAGGAATCAGCGAACTAAAATGGACTGGAATGGGTGAATTTAACTCAGATGACCATTTTATCTACTACTGCGGGCAGGAATCCCTCAGAAGAAATGGAGTAGCCATTATGGTCAACAAAAGAGTCCAAGATGCAGTACTTGGATGCAATCTCGAAAATGACAGAATGATCTCTGTTCGTTTCCAAGGCAAACCATTCAATATCACAGTTATCCAAGTCTATGCACCAACCAGTAACGCTGAAGAAGCTGAAGTTGAACGGTTCTATGAAGACCTACAATACCTTTTAGAACTAACACCCAAACAAGATGTCCTTTTCATTATAGGGGACTGGAATGCAAAAGTAGGAAGTCAAGAAACACCTGGAGTAACAGCAAATTTGGCCTTGGAATGCAGAATGAAGCAGGGCAAAGACTAATAGAGTTTTGCCAAGAAAATGCACTGGTCGTAGCAAACATCCTCTTCCAACAACACAAGAGAAGACTCTACACATGGACATCACCAGATAGTCAACACTGAAATCAGATTGATTATATTCTTTGCAGCCAAAGATGGAGAAGCTCTATACAGTCAACAAAAACAAGACCAGGGGCTGACTGTGGCTCAGATCATGAACTTCTTATAACCAAATTCAGACATAAATTGAAGAAAGTAGGGAAAACCACTAGACAGTTCAGTTCAGTCATGTCCGACTCTTTGCGACCCCATGAATCGCAGCACGCCAGGCCTCCCTGTCCATCACCATCTCCTGGAGTTCACTCAGACTCACGTCCATTGAATCCGTGATGCCATACAGCCATCTCATCCTCTGTCGTCCCCTTCTACTCCTGCCCTCAATCCCTCCCAGCATCAGAGTCTTTTCCAATGAGTCAACTCTTCACATGAGGTGACCAAAGTACTGGAGCTTCAGCTTTAACATCATTCCTTCCAAAGAAATCCCAGGGCTGATCTCCTTCAGAATGGACTGGTTGGATCTCCTTGCAGTCCAAGGGACTCTCAAGAGTCTTCTCCAACACCACAGTTCAAAAGCATCAATTCTTCAGCGCTCAGCCTTCTTCACAGTCCAGCTCTCACATCCATACTCAGGTATGACCTAAATCAAATCCCTTATGATTATACAGAGGAAGTGAGAAATAGATTTAAGGGCCTAGATCTGATAGATAGAGTGCCTGATGAACTATGGCCTGAGGATTGTGACATTGTACAGGAGACAGGAATCAAGACCATCCCCATGAAACAGAAATGCAGAAGAACAAAATGGCTGTCTGGGGAGGCCTTACAAATAACTGTGAAAAGAAGAGAAGTGAAAAGCAAAGGAGAAAAGGAAAGACATAAGCATCTGAATGCAGAGTTCCAAAGAATAGCAAGAAGAGATAAGACAGCTTTCCTAGTGATCAATGCAAAGAAATAGAGGAAAATAACAGAATGGGAAAGACTAGAGATCTCTTTAAGAAAATTAGAGATACTAAGGGAACATTTCATGCAAAGATGGGCTCGATAAAAGACAGGAATGGTATGGACTTAACAGAAGCAGAAGATGTTAAGAAGAGGTGGCAGGAATACACAGAAGAACTGTACAAAAAAGATCTTCAAGACCAAGATAATCATGATGGTGTAATCACTCACCTAGAGCCAGACATCCTGGAACATGAAGTCAAGTGGGCCTTGGAAAGCATCACTATGAACAAAGCTAGTGGAGGTGATGAAATTCCAGCTGAGCTATTTCAAATCCTGAATGATGATGCTGTGAAAGTGCTGCACTCAATATGCCAGCAAATTTGGAAAACTCAGCAGTGGCCACTGGAAAGGGTCAGTTTTCATTCCAATCCCAAAGAAAGGCAATACCAAAGAATGTTCAAACTACCAAACAAATGCACTCATCTCACACGCTAGTAAAGTAATGCTCAAAATTCTCTAAGCCAGGCCTTAGCAATATGCGAACTGTGAACTTCCAGATGTTCAAGCTGGTTTTAGAAAAGGCAGAGGAACCAGAGATCAAATTGCCAACATCCGCTGGATCATGGAAAAAGCAAGAGAGTTCCAGAAAAACATCTATTTCCGTTTTATTGACTATGCCAAAGCCTTTGACTATGTGGATCACAATAAACTGCGGAAAATTCTGAAAGAGATGGGAATACTAGACCACCTGACCTACCTCTTGAGAAACCTATATGCCGGTCAGGAAGCAATAGTTAGAACTTGACATGGAACAACAGACTGGTTCCAGATAGGAAAATGATTACGTTAAGGCTGTATATTGTCACCCTGCTTATTTAACTTCCATGCAGAGTACATCATGAGAAAAGCTGGACTGGAAGAAGCACAAGCTAGAATCAAGATTGCTGGGAGAAATATCAATAACCTCAGATATGCAGATGACACCACCCTTATAGCAGAAAGTGAAGAGGAACTGAAAAGCCTCTTGATGAAAGTGAAAGAGGAGAGTGAAAACGTTGGCTTATAGCTCAATATTCAGAAAACGAAGATCATGGCATCTGGTCCTATCACTTCATGAGAAATAGATGGGTAAACAGTGGAAACAGTGTCAGACTTTATTTTTGAGGCTCCAAAATCACTGCAGATAGTGACTGCAGCCATGAAATTAAAAGACACTTACTCCTTGGAAGAAAAGTTATGACCAACATAAATACCCTATTGAAAGCAGAGACATTACTTTGCCAACAAAGGTCCATCTAGTGAAGGCTATTGTTTTTTCCAGAGGTCATGTATGGATGTGAGAGTTGGACTGTGAAGAAGGCTGAGAGCCAAAGAATTGATGCTTTGGAACTGTGGTGTTGGAGAAGACTCTTGAGAGTCCCTTGGACTGTAAGGAGATCCAACCAGTCCATTCTGAAGGAGATCAGCCCTGGGATTTCTTTGGAAAGAATGATGTTAAAGATGAAGCTCCAGTACTTTGGCCACCTCATGGGAAGAGTTGACTCATTGGAAAAGACTCTGATGCTGGGAGGGATTGGGGGCAGGAGGAGAAGGGGACGCTAGAGGATGAAATGGCTGGATGCCATCACTGACTCGATGGACTTGAATCTGAGTGAACTCCGGGAGATGGTGATGGACAGGGAGGCCTGGTGTACTGTGATTCATGGGATCGCAAAGAGTCGGACACAACTGAAAGACTGAACTGAGATGAACTGATGCATCCAACATATGCCAGCCTGAATACATAAGACAAGGAGTAATAGACATATAAAGATAAACTGACAATAACCCAAAATTAGTATGGGACTTTAGCACCCCACTCACATCAATGGACAGATTTTCAAAACAGATAATTAATAAGGAAATACAAGTCTTAAATGATACTTTAGATGAGATGGATCTCATTGATATCTTCAGGACATTTCATGCAAATGCAGAAGAGTACACCTTCTTCCCAAGTACACGTGGAACATTCTCCAGGATAGACCACATCTTGGGTCACAAATCAAACCTCAGTAAATTTAAGAAAATTAAAATCATATCAAGCATCTTCTCCAACCACAATGCTATGAGACTAGATATCAATTAGAGGAAAAAAAACTGTAAGAAATACAAATACATGGAGATTAAACAACATATTTCTGAATAACCAACAGGTTACTGAAGAAATGAAAATGGAAATTAAAAAATTTCTAGTAATAAATGACAATGAAAACACAACTCAAAATCTATGGGATGCAGCAAAAGCAGTCCTAAGAGGGAAGTTTATAGCAATACAATCCTACCCCAAGAAACAAGAAAAACATCAAATAGACAACCTAACATTACACCTAAAGCAACTGGAAAAAGAAGAAGGAAAAAAAATTAGTAGAAGAAAGAAATCATAAAGATCCAAGCAGAAATAAATGAAAAAGAAATTAAAGAAACAACAGTAAACATTAATAAAATAAACACTGGTTCTTTGAAAAGAAACAAAATTGACAAACTCTTAGCCAGACTCATCAAGAGAAAAAGAGAAGAATCAAATCAACAAATTAGAAATGAAAAAGGAGAGGTTCAGCAGACAGTGAAGAAATACAAAGGATTATAAGAGACTATTATGAACAACTATATGGCAATAAAATAGATAACCTGGAAGAAATGGACAAATTCTTAGAAAAATTCAATCTTCCAAGACTGAGCCAGGAAGAAATAGAAATTATGAACAGCCCAATTACAAGCACTGACATTGAAGATGTGATCAAAAATCTCCCCCAAAACAAAAGCCCAGGACCAGATGGTTTCAAAGGAGAATTCTATCAAACATTTAGAGAAGAGCTAGTGCCTATCCTTCTAAAACTCTTTCACAAAATTGCAGAGGAAAGAATGCTTCCAAATTCATTCTACAAGGCCTCCATCACCCTGATATCAAAACCAGACAAAGACAACACAGAAAAAGAGAACTACAAGCCAGTATCACTAATGAACATAGATGCAAAAATCCTCTACAAAATTTTAGGAGAATTCAGCAATACATCAAAAAGTTCATACAGCATGATCAAGTTGGGTTTATTCCAAAAATGCAAGGATTCTTCAATATATGCAAATCAATCAATGTGATACACCATGTTAACAAATTGAAAGATAAAAACCATATGATCATCTCAATAGATGCAGAAAAAGCCTTTGATAAAATTCAGCACCCATTTATGATTAAAACTCTTCAAAAAAAATGGGCATAGAAGGAAACTACTTCAACTTAGTAAAGACCCTAAAGCAAACATTATTCTCAGTGATGAAAAACAGAAAGCATTCCCCCTAAGATCAGGAACAAAACAAGGGTGTCCACTTTCACCACTGTTATTCAACATAGTTCTGGAAGTCCTAGCTACAGCAATCAGAGGAGAAAAAGAAGTAAAAGGAATCTAGACTGGAAAAGAAGAAGTAAAGGTCTCACTGTTTACAGAAGACATGACACTGTGCATAGAAAACCCTAAAGAGAATATCAGAAAATTACTAGAGCTAATCAATGAATTTCACAATGTGGCAGGATCCAAAATCAGTACACAGAAATCACTCGCATTTCTATATGCTAACAATGAAATATCAGAAAGAGAAATTAAGGAATCAATCCCATTCACCATTGCAACAAAAAGAATTAAATATCTAGGAATAAACTTATCTAAAGAGATAAAAGAACTATACACAGAAAACTATAAGACACTAATTAAAGAAATCAAAGACAAAATAAACATATGGAGTGATATTCCATGTTCCTCAGTAGGAAGAATCAATATTGTTAAAATGGCAATACTATCCAATGCAATCTACAGATTTAATGTGATGTCTATCAAATTACCAAGGGCATCTTTTACAGAACTAGAACAAAAAATTTCACAATTCTTGTGGAAACACAAAAGATCCCGAATAGCCAAAGCAGTCTTGAGAAAGAAGAATGGAGCTGGAGGAATCAACTTTCCTGACTTCAGATTATTCTGCAAATGTACAGTCATCAAGACACTGTGGTACTGGCACAAAAACAGAAATATAGACCAATGGAACTAGATAGAAGACCGGAAATAAACCCATGCACCTATGGGTACATTATTCTTGGCAAAGGAGGCAAGAATATACAATGGGGGCAAAGACAGCCTCTTCAATAAATGATATTGGGAAAACTGGACAGCTAAATGTAAAAGAATAAAATTAGAACACTTCCTAACACCATACACAACGATAAACTCAAAATGGATTAAAGACCTAAATGTAAGATAGAACTATAAACTCTTAGAGGAAAACAGGCAGAACACTCAATGACATAAATGAAAGCAAGATCCTCTATGACCTACTTCCTATAGTAATGGAAATAAGAACAAAAGTAAGCAAGTGGGACTTGATTAAGCTTAAAAGCTTTTGCACAACAAAGGAAACTATAAGCAAGGTGAAAAGACAGCCCTCAGGATGGGAGAAAATAACAGTAAATGAAACTACTGACAAAAGATTAATTTCCAAAATATATAAGGAGCTCATACAACTCAATGCCTGAAAAACAAACAATCCAATCAAAAAGTGGGAAAAAGACCTAAACAGACATTTATCCAAAGAAGACATACAGATGGCTAACAAACACATGAAAAGATGTTCAGCATCACTCATTATTAGAGAAATGCAAATCAAAACTACAATGAGATATCACCTCATACTGGTCAGAATGGCCCTCATCAAAATGTCTACAAATAATAAATGCTGGAAAGGGTGTGGAGAAAAGGGAATGCTCTTTCACTGTTGGTGGGAATGTAAATTGATACAGCCACTATGGAAGATGGCATGGAGATTCCTTTAAAAACTGGGATTAAAACCACCATATGACCCAGCAATCCCACTCTTAGGCATATACCCTGAGGAAACCAAAACTGAAAGAGGCACATGTATCCCATTGTTCATTGCAGCACTATTTACAATAGCTAGAACATGGAAGCAACCTAGATGTCCATCAACAGATGAATGGATAAAGAAGTTGTGGTACATATACACAATGGAATATTACTCAGCCATAAAAAGGAACACATTTGAATCAGTTCTAATGACGTTGATGAACCTAAAACCTGTTATACAGAGTGAAGTGAGTCAGAAAATGAAAGATAAATACCATATTCTAACACATATTTAGAATCTAGAAAAATGGTTCTGAAAAATTTATTTACAGGGCAACAGTGGAGAAACAGACATAGAGAACAGACTTATGGACCTGGCGAGGGAGGGGATGAGATGTATGGATAGAGTAACATGGAAACTTACATTACCATATGTAAACTAGACAGCCAGTGGGAATGTGCTGTATGGCTCAGGAATCTCAAACAGGGGCTCTGTATCAACCTAGAGGGGTGGAGTGGGGAGGGAGATGGAAAGGAGTTTCAAAGGGGAGGGGATATATGTATAGCTATGGCTGATTCATGTTGAGATTTGACAGAAAACAGCAAAATTCTGTAAAGCAATTATCCTTCAATAAAAAATAAATTAAATAAATAAATATATATATATATATATATAATAATTATATATATATATATATAATCTTTGTGCTGCCACCCTGTCTTTAACCCCATCCTTGCATGAAGATCACACCAGGTGGCTATTAATCAACCAAAGCTTTTATTATCATTGGGCCTTGGAAAACCGTGACAGGTTTTTGTTTTTTAATATAAATTACTCTTGCTATAACTTTGTGTATTTCAATGGATTATTATTAGGTTGGCACAAACATAATTGTAGTTTCAGATCATGTATTTTAAATCTTTATAGCAAGGTTCAAACACATCCTTATTAATCAAAATAAGAATCATTACAATCAACACATTTTTGAAAACAAGAAGTAAGTTTGTTTATTCCTATAGCATAAAAATCCAAGCTTCAGGTTTTAAAGACTCTAGAAAGCATTTTTTGCCTCTTGCTTGTTGTGAAAGCATTTTCTCTGCAAAAAGTTGTCGAGATGCTTGAAGAAGTGGTAGTTGGTTGGCAAGAGGTCAGATGAATCTGGCAGATGAGGCAAAACTTCATAGACGACTTCATTCAACTTTTGAGGCATTGGTTGTGTAACATACAGTCAGGAGTTGTCATGGAGAAGAATTAGATCCTTTCTGTAGACCAATGCCCGCTGCAGGCATTGAAGTTTTTGGTGCATCTAATTTATTTGCTGAGCATACTTCTCAGATGCAGTGTTTTTTTTCCAGAATTCAGAAAGCTACAGTGAATCAGATCAGCAGCAGACCTCCAAACAGTGACCATGACCTTTTTTTCGTGCAAGTTTGGCTTTGGAAAATGCTTTGGAGCTTGTTCCCATTTCAACCATTGAGCTAGTTGTTGCTGGTTGCCCTATAAAGCCCACTTTTCATTGTATGTCACAATCTGATTGAGAAATGGTTCATTGTTGCTGCATAGAATTAGAGAAAATGACTCTAAAATGACAATTTTTCTGTGATTAGCTCATGAAGCACCAAGCTTTCTCATCTTCCAATTTGTGCCAAATGCTGAATGATCATAAGCAGTCAACACTGAGTTCTTGGGCAACCTCTTGTGCAGTTGTAAGAGGATCAGCTTTGATGATTCTCCCAGTTGGTCACCGTCAACTTCTGATGGCCAGTCATTGCACTCCTCATCTTCAAGGCTCTTGTCTCCTTTTCAAAACTTCTTGAAACACCACTGCACTGTACATTCATTAGTAGTTCCTAGGCCAAATTCTTTGCTAATGTTGTGAGTTGTCTCCAAAGCTTTATGACCCATTTTAAACTTGAATAAGAAAATTACTCTAATTTGTTTTTGGTCTAGCATCATTTTGCTAGTCTAAAATAAATATAAAATAAACAGCAAGTAATAAGTCATTATCAAACAACATAAAGCGAGAAATGCACATTAAAATGATGTATAATATAACCACATTTCTATAAGAATGTATTCCAATATCAAAGGGAAAATTTCAGCAATGCAAAACAGCAATTACTTTTGTCCCAACCTAATATTTATCTAATAATATTTTGGGAGAAGTCAGTGACTTTTGGAGGCAGGATAATAAACTTTGAACTCTACTGTCACATCACTGGCTTCAGGTCCAAGTTCTGTTGCAACTAATGAACTTCAAGTCAACTGTGTTATGACTTGGGTAATTTTCATAACATATATATATATAATTAAAAGCTTTGAAGATTTATTAACTACCATAAAATACATTAACGTGTGTGATTCAATGTTTTTAGTAAATTTATGGAGTTATGCAACATTCACCACAGTCTAATTTTGGAACATTTGTGTAACTTCCAAATAAATGTCTTGCTCATTTGTAATCTCGTTTTGTTCCCATTCCCAGTCTCAGACAAACAGCAAGCTACTTCCTGTGTCTACAGAGTTAACTTTTCTAGGAAATTCTCAGAATTTCCTTAAACCTCAATTTTGTTGTCTTTAAATGGGTTTACTAATGGTCCACACTCATGTTTTCATTGTGCAGATTAAGTAGGGTAACCCCTGTAAAGCACTCAGCCCAGGCCCTGGTATTTAGTAAGTACTCAATAAGCATTTGCTATTGATGTTATCTTAGCCAGCTCTCTACAGTCCTTCAGTGTTAAACTTGCTGTGTGTTTTTGAAGAGGTATCAAATACTGAATCAGATTTAGTCACCTGTTTCTCTTCTTACGGTCATGGTGTACACTTTCCAGTTGCAGCTACAGCTTTGATACCTGCAATTAAGAGTGATTCTCCTTGATGAAAAAATGTTTGCTTTTCATACATTCTGAGTCTGTTACTCGTGTCTCAGAGGGCTAGTGTTGGAAATCTTCGAAAGTAGTGGATTGAGGAGACTTCCTGGGACCTGAGGAATGGAAATGAACTCTTCTATTAAAGGCAAAGAAAATTCAGTGCACACTTGATGTGTACTGACAGGATTAGAAAGATGTGATTCATCAGGGCTGTCTTATAATTAGTGACATAAATGCAGATAAATACCAAAGTTGAAGCAAATGAGAGATGACTTTCTCCAGGTCAAGTGGCAGAGTATAGGGGCAGTAGGGGTTACTCCTCTGTAAGAATTACTGTCATGTAGGAATTGCAAATGTCATATGCAAACACTATGATATTTGAATATTTGTCATATATAAAGGCATTGGCTCTTATAGAGTTTATTCTGCTTTAGGACAAGTAACTGTACAATTGTCAGTAGTGTTTCACTAAGTATGTTAATATTTAGAGTATTTATATATAAAGTTTTTAACAGTACTTTAGTATAATATCAAATAAAAAACAAACCTGGACTTAGTAAAGAAAGACTTTCATTCAAAGGATTATTACCAAGGGTTGAGGGGGTTATTATAGTAAGTAGAATTATTGTTGCTGTTCAGTTGCTCAGTCATGTCCGACTCTTTGTGACCCCATGGACTGCAGCATGCCGGGCTTCCCTGTCCTTCACCATCTCCTGGAACTTGCTCAAACTCATGTCCATTGAGACAGAATACTTTGACCATAAAATCCGTGGGTGTCTCAGGAGTGAGGCAGAAAGGTATTTTTTACAGACAAGAGTCAACAAAACTGAAGTCACGTGTGGGGAAGTGATATGAAGGTGGCCTGACTGGAGAATAGAAAAGAGATTTTCGTTGCCTGAAACCAGTTTATTTTTAGAAGCATCTAGACGCTGCTCAGGCTGAGGCTCGATCAAGTTTAGGGACCTGAAGGAAGGAAATATGTTTAACCAGTTTGGTTATCAAGCATTTTGTTGTGATTGATCATTGGAGTAAACTGTTTTGGTGATCATTTATGGGACAATGAAAGGAAATTTAGAGGTGCTGTGTCTGGCCTTGTGATAGGTGAATAAGATGTGTGTGTGTGTGTCTCATCTAAATCATGGGGAGAAAGGTGGCTTTTTTTTTGTGGTAAGCTGTTTTCTGGAACACAAAGAGAGTGAGTGTTTCATACCTCTACTCTTTTCCAGGATCACAGAACTGAAGTAAAATTCATTGTCAGTAAGGACTACTCAAAATAATTAGGATTGCTTTTTAGTTACAAGTAAAATAAAACTGGATTAACAATGACTTTATAAAATGAGGTTTATTTTTCTCACCTAATAAGTAGCTAGAGGTCACCGGTTGCTGGCATTGGATCACCTGATCAATATGGCTAATAAAATGCTGAATCTTTTTAGTCCACATCCTCTTTGCTGTCTCTTAGCCACAGAATAGCTGCTGTAGTTGTTAAGATTCTGTGTGTATTCAAAACAGGAAGGAGGTGTCATATGGGCTTCCCTGGTGGCTCAGCTGGTGAAGAATCCATCTGCAATGCGGGAGACCTGGGTTTGATCCCTGGGCTGGAAAGATCCTCTGGAGAAGGGAACAGCTACCCACTCCAGGATTTTGGCCTGGAGAATTCCATGGACTATATAGTTTCTGGGGTCGCAAAGTGTCGAACATGACTGAATGACTCTCATTTTTGCCTTCACCGGCATAGGAGACCAGGATAGTTATTAACTATGCACATGGCCATAGGGATTCTCTAGCAAGAAAGATAGTATCAGTTCAGTTCAGTCACTCAGTTGTGTCCGACTCTTTGCAACCCCATGAACTGCAGCACGTCAGGCTGCCCTGTCCATCGCCAACTCCTGGAGTTCACTCAAACTCACGTCCATTGAGTCAGTGATGCCATCCTGTCATCTCATCCTCTGTCTTCCCCTTCTCCTCCTGCCCCCAATCCCTCCCAGCATCAGAGTCTTTTCCAAGAAAGATAGTATATACTCTAACAAATATTGTTTCTTCTGCTAATTGTGTTATACACTTCATACTGATTCTCTACTATTGAATAATTCATTAACTATTTGAAGTGTAGGGAATTAAATACCCGATAAATAGAGTATTAGAAAATCATGCAATGTGTTTTCTTTAGATAAAGAAGTTTAGCCATTCTTAGAACTGGTCTTTTGGAGGAGCCTTAGGAAAAGCCAAGAACTCCTTGAGTAAGCTTGTTTGGAGTCACTGAAATGTTAATATGAGGTATCAAATGTTAATATGAAGTATCTTCAACAGGTTTTGCAGAGCTTACATATCAATACTTTGCAAGAGACTTACACATCAATACTAAAAACATTGACCAAATAAAACTAAGGTTTATGCTCTTTTCCTATTAAATGTTTTTGTAGAAACAGTGGCACCCAATACTGATAAGATGCTCTTGTGCTACTGGTGAGAATATAAAAATGGAAAACAATTTCCTTAAACATTTGTAAACGTTTATAAAAACCTATAAACAGACAAAATGTTAGTATCATTTACCCTAAAAATATATCTTTACTAAAACTTCCTGCTTTCTGAAGGAAAAATTGTCATTATTGTCCATGTTTATACAGAATAGTTGTTTCAAAAATATTTCACATCTGTAGAAGTGTATGGAAACAGAAATAGTTCACGCTAATAAATAAATTAGGTGTTATCTCTCCAAGCTTGAAAGTAATATTCTTTAAAACAGCATAACC
This sequence comes from Capricornis sumatraensis, assembly GCF_032405125.1. Lineage (NCBI taxonomy): Eukaryota > Metazoa > Chordata > Mammalia > Artiodactyla > Bovidae > Capricornis > Capricornis sumatraensis. Next base: position 56,719,230 of record NC_091076.1, read on the forward strand.
TGTTTATATTATATTACTTCCATTTTGCAACATGTAGAACTACCTATTTACTTAAAAGAAATATGTCTACTTTCCCTAAAAGCAAAAGACACGTTATTTTTCAAGTGCACTTGAAAAATTCTCTATGATTGATGACATACTAGGTCACAAGGCAAGCCCCAACAAATTTAAGAGTATAGAAATTATTTCAAGCATCTTAAATTTGCTATGATGAAATGAAAGAATAAACTAAAAATACCTTGAGACAAATTATAATGAAAACCCAGTGATATAAAATCTATGGGATTCAGGAAAGCCAGTTCTTAGAAGGAAGTTCATAGTGATACATGTCTTCTTTAAGAAATAAGAAATCTCAGTTAAACAATCTAGCATTAACCTAGAAGAATTAGAAAAGCAAAAGAACAAACAAAACTTAAAGGCAGCAGAAGGAAGGAGATAATAAATATCAGAAAGGAAACAATAAAATAGAGATTATGAAACAGGAAAAATCAATATAACCAGGATCTGGTGCTTTGAAAGGGTAAAAAAAAAAATGACAAACCTCTGGCCATACACACCAAGAAGATAAGATGGAAAACAAGATCAAAAACAAAATAAGAACTGAAAGATGTAACAATTAATAACATAGATTGCTAGAAACAACTATCAATACCATAGAAATCTGGATTTCTTGTGCTCCAAAAGCACTGTGGACAGTGACTGTAGCCATGAAATTAAAAGACACTTTCTCCTTGGAAGAAAAAGCAATGACAAACCTAGACATCATATTGAAAATCAGAGACATTACTTTGTCAACAAAGGTCCATCTAGTCAAAGCTATGGTTTTTCCAGTAGTCATGTACAGATGGGAAAGCTGGACAGTAAAAATGGCTGAGCACCAAAGAATTGATCCCTTCAAACTGTGGTGTTGGAGAAGACCCTTGAGAATCCCTTGGACAGCAGGAGATCAAACCAGTCAATCCTAAAGGTAATCAACCCTGAAAACTCACTGGAAGGACTGATGCTGAAACTGAAACTCCAACACTTTGGCTACCTGATACAAAAAGCTGACTCACTGGAAAAGACCCTGATAATGGGAAATATTGAAGACAGGGGGAGAAGGAGATGATAGAGGATGAGATAGTTGAATGGTATCACCGAATCAATGGGCACAAGTTTAAGCAAGTTCTGGGAGATGGTGAAGGATAGGGAAGCCTGATGTGCTGCAGTCCATGGGGTTGCGTGCAGACATGACTGAGCAACTGAACAAAAATAATAACCACCATATATATATATATATATATATATATATATATATATATATACACACACACACATACATACTATGAGCCATTATATACCAGCAAATTTGACAAGCTAGAAAAAAGAGACAACTTTCTAGAAACATACACCCTGCCAAAACTGAATCAAGAAGAAATAGATTGCATGATCAGACCAATCACTAAAAATGAAATAGGATTCATAATTTAAAAAATCCCTACAAACAAAAGTCCAGAACAAGATGGCTTCACAGTTAAATTGTACCAAACACACAGAGAAGAACTTATACCAATCTCCTCAAACGGTTCCAAAAGTTTGAAAAGGAATGAACATGCCCCAAAACATTCTATTAAGCCATCACTCTGATACCAAAACCAGAGAAAGATATTACAGGAAAAGAAAATTACAGGCCAATATTTTTGGTAAATATACATACAAAAATTCTCAACAAAATATTAATAAATCAATTACAACAGCAATAAAAAAGTCATACACCACAACCAAGTTGAAATTGTCTCAGGCCACTGTGATGTTTCAACATGCAAATCAATCAGTATGGTACATCATACCAGAAAAAGTGACAAAACCCACAAGATCATCTCAATAGATGCAAGAAAATAATTTGGTAAAATTTCATATCCATTTATGTAAAACTCTTGTGAAAGTCAGTATAGCGGGAACATATCTCAGCATAATAAAAGTTATTTATGACAAACTCACAGCCAATATAACAACCAAGGGTGAGAAACTGGAAGTCTTTCCATTAAAATCTGGAACAACACAAGGATAACCACTCTCACCATTTCTCTTCAACATAGTATTGGAAGTCTTAGACATACAAACCAGACAATAAAAAGAAATAAAACCTATTCAAAATGATAGGGAGGAGGTAAAATTGTCATTATACATGATATATGTTCATATATAATGATGCGATATGATATGATACTGCATGTAGAAAACCATAAAGACTCACTTCACAAACTGTTAGAACTGATAAATGAATTCAGCAAGGTAGCAGAATACAAGATTAACATACATACATCTGTTACATTTCTTTATGCTAACTTGAACTATCAGAAAGAGAATGCAAAAATCACAACAAAAAAGTTAAGTCTCTAGGAGGTAAAACCTGACCAAGGAGGTGAAAGACATACACTGTGAACTGTAACACATTAATAAAGAAAATTAAAGACAATTCCAAGAAATAGAAAGATATCCCATGCTCTTGGATTGTAAGAATTAATATTGTTAAAATGGTCATACTATCCAAAGCAATATAAACATTTAATACAATATCCATCAACATATTCATGACATTTTTCACAGAACTATAGAAAATAATCCTTAAATTCATATGTTACCATAAAAGACCCAGAATTGCCAAAACAATCTTGAGGACAAAGAGCAAAGCAGGAAGCATAACCATCCCAGACTTTAGACAATACTACAAAGCCACAGTAGTCAAATCCATATGGTATTGGCACAAAAACAGACATATGAATCAATGGCACAGAATAGAGAGTCCAACAATACACCAACATACTTATGGACAATTAGTCTTTGATAAGTGAAGCAAGGACATACAATTGGTAAAGAACAAGTGGTGCTGGGAAAGTGGAAAAGCCATATGTAAATCAATGAAGTAGGTACATACCCTCGCACCATACAAAAAAATAAACTCAAAATGGCTTAAAAATTTAAATATGAGATAAGATACCATATGACTCCTAGAAGACGGAAAAAATTTCTGACATGTCATACCAATGTGTTCTTAGGTCAGTTTCCCAAGGCAATGGAAATATCAGTAAAAATAAACAAATGGGACCTAATTAGACATGAGTTTTGCACAGCAAAGGAAACCATAAACAAAACAAAAAGACAGCCTATGGACTGTGAGAAAATATTTGTAAATGATATGACTGACAAGGCTTAATTTAACATCTCGTACAACTCAATAACAAGAAAATACAACCCAATAGAAAAATGAGCAGAAGACCTTCTTCAAAGAAGATACATAGATGGCCAACAGGCATTTGAAAAGATGGTCATCATCACTAATTATTCAGTTCAGTTCAGTTCAGTTGCTCAGTCGTGTCCAACTCTTTGTAACCCCATGAATCGCAGCATGCCAGGCCTCCCTGTCCATCACCAACTCCTGGAGTTCACCCAAACTCATGTGCCTCGAGTCAGTGATGCCATCCAGCCATCTCATCCACTGTCGTCCGCTTCTCCTCCTGCCCCTAATCCCTCCTAGCAACAGGGTCTTTTCCAATGAGTCAACTCTTCTCATGAAGTGGCCAAAGTATTGGAGTTTCAGCCTCAGCATCAGTCCTTCCAATGATACTAATTATTAGAGAAATGCAAATCCAAACAAGGTCCCACCTCTCACTAGTCAGAAAGGCTATCATTAAAAATCTACAAATAATGACTGATGGAGAGGGTGTGGATAAGAAGGAACCTCTTACACTGTTGCTGGCAGTGAAATAATGCCATTTTCAGCAATTTGAATGGACCTAGAAATTACCCTACTAAGTGAAAATGTCAGAAAGAGAAAGACAAATGCCATATGATATCACTTATATGTTAAATCCATAGTATGAAACAAATGAACATATTCATGAACAAAAACAGACTAAAAGAAATGTAGAACAGACTTGTGGTTGCCAAGAGGGAGAGGAAGGATTCAGGAGTGAAGGATTGGGATTTTAGGATTAGCAGATGCCGTCTATTGTATACATGATGGATAAACAACAAAGTTCTACTGTAAAGCTCAGGGAACTATATTCAATGTCTTGTGATAAATCATAATGGAAAAGAATATATGTATATATTATAACTGAGTCACTTTGTTGTACAGCAGATACTAACACAACACTGTAAATCAACTGTTTCAATAAAATATTTTGAAAAAAGGAGAAATATGTCAAATATTGTGATTAGGTGTTTGTGAACTATAGAGTTGCATGCCATTTTAACTTTTTTATTTTGGTCATTTTATAATTTTTCTTAATGATTATGAATTATTTAATAATTATAAAAATTCACTTTATTTTTTCAGTGACAAAATGAAAATATTACTGTGTTTGCTGAATTTCTTTTTTAAAAGAAATGATGGTTTAAAAAAGTGCATTGATTCAAATTTGGGTGAGGCTGCTAAGTGCCTGATAAAAACATTTTGCTGATAGACTAGGAAAGGAGTCATTAAGCATTTGGTTTCTTCAGTGTTCTGGCATTTTTCAGTCCTACCATGAAGGGAATGTTTAAAGGAAGTTGTCATAATAGTTCATTCTTGGGTATTGACATAAATCACAACATTCTATTTTTCTCTTATTAGAGGGTTTTCTGTTTCCTTTTCTGTGATATTACAGGACTGAAGTCACTAAGAGCTAAAATTATCAACACATTTAGGAGGAAAGGGAAACACTCCTAGAGGAATCAGTTTGCCTTAATTCACTCAAATAATCAAAGCTAACTCATGTGAAGTTGGGAAGATCATAATCTCTATAAATAATTATCCCCTTTGCTCACTGTGTGTAGAAAATGGGGCCACACTATTCCTGAAGAGCAGCTAATTGTCTCTCTCTCAAAGCTGATTAAAGTGTGTGTGAGTGTAGATGTGTGTTGTCTATAAACTCTCACTGTCTTCCCATCCTTGAGAGGGAAGGGAGAGGGAGGAGGAGAAGGAGATATTTTTACCTTGACCTGCCCTTACTGCCAACAAAGGTCTTCTAGTCAAGGCTATGGTTTTTCCTGTGGTCATGTGAGAGTTGGACTGTGAAGAAGGCAGAGTGCCGAAGAACTGACGCCTTTGAACTGTGGCATAGGAGAAGACTCTTGAGAGTCCCTTGGACTGCAAGGAGATCCAACCAGTCCATTCTAAAGGAGATCAGTCCTGGGTGTTCTTTGTAAGGACTGATGTTAAAGCTGAAACTCCAGTACTTTGGCCACCTCATGTGAAGAGTTGACTCATTGGAAAAGACTCTGATGCTGGGAGGGATTAGGAGCAGGAGAAGAAGTGGACCCCGGAGGATGAGATGGCTGGATGGCATCACTGACTCAATGGACATGAGTTTGAGTTAACTCCGGGAGTTGGTGATGGACAGGGAGGCCTGGCATTCTGTGATTCATGGGGTCGCAAAAAGTCAGACACTAATGAGCAACTGAACTGAACTGAACTGCCCTTCTTTGGGGCATCCATGCCACAGCATGTAAGGGGATCAGACCTACCAGATTGTCATTTGCTGGTTGAAAATACTTGGTATAAAGCCATTTACTTTTAAAGCTGACACTTCCTTATGAATTCAGTTTCAGGTTTACTTTCCATTTTCTGCCAGGTACTTTCACATATGTCTGACATTCCTAAACTGGGAATTATTGTTATGCCACCTGAGTCAGGAGACCCTTGAAGCCTCAGATTCTCTAGAGAGATTTCCATGTTTACCCCTTGACTTCACATAAGTCCCTGGGACAGTGTTTGAGAACATGGGTTCATTCATGTTTGATTAGCCAGTAACATTGCATTAGCAACTGGAAGTATGAGTCCATCTAAAAGGTTCACTTTGTTTGTTTAGTTTATTAGCTTTTGCACTGAAATTAATTAAATCATTGCTGCTCCTGCTGCTAAGTCGCTTCAGTCGTGTCCGACTCTGTGCGACCCCATAGACGGCAGCCCACCAGGCTCCCCATCCCTGGGATTCTTCAGGCAAGAACACTGGAGTGGGTTGCCATTTCCTTCTCCAATGAATGAAAGTGAAAGTGAGGTTGCTCAGTCATGTCCAACTCTTTGCGACCCCATGAACTGCAGCCCACCATGTGCTCCTCCGCCCAGGGAATTTTCCAGACAGGAGTACTGGAGTGGGTTGCCATTGCCTTCTCCAAATTAAGTCATTAGTTTAACCTTAACAATATAGTCTTTAGTCAAGGTGAAGGTCAGGAATTCTTAGCTGCCATTGTACAGAAACTGGAGTCTATCCACTCCAGCCCACATCCTCACAGAACATGGCTTAACATGAAAACAAGGAATATCTTTTGTACTAAGGAATCTAGAAATGGCCCTTTTCTGATTAAAAGGGACTAGTATGGTTTGAAGTTGGTATTTCTTCCCCCCTTTCATTCTTTTCTACAAACGAGTTGCTTATAGAAAAAAGGAAGCAGTTGGTTAAAAATTCTGTGTTGGAATTGGTAAAACAATATTTTAAATTTCATTATTCTCTGTGGTTATCTAAAGTAGTTTGAAGCCTGGATGCTAGCTGCCTATATGATACCCCCGCATAGATATTTAATAAGCATTTCAAGCTCAACATTCTCACAGTAAAGGTCTTGGTTACCCCACAGCCATCAGATCACCACCTCCACAAGTTGTAGCTATCTCAGAAAAGGGATCTCCTGTCTACCTGGTTGTTTAAGCAAATGTTATAAGATTTTTTTTTAAATTCTTGCTCTTTCTGTCCCCACAGCCAGTCTGTCAGCAATTACTATTGACATTACTTCAAAATGTATCCCTAAATCACTAATTTCTCCCCATCATTTCTGCTACCTCTTTTTCCAATCACCAACATCTCTTCTCTGGATCATTGCCCTGGTCTTCTAATCCATCTTTTTGCCCCCTTATGATCTATTTTAAGGCAGCAAGAACCATGTTTTAAAAAATTATTTCCTTGTTTTAATTAATTCTTTGTTTTCCATAGCAATTTGAATAATATCTCTTACCCCTTTACCTGGTTCACAAAGCCCTTTGGACCCAGCCCCCACTGCTTCTCTGACTGTCTCCCATCACAGTTTTCAGGACCTTGTGACTTTTTGTTCTTTGAGCAAGACAATCAATCAACCTGAGGGCCATTTCCTATCCAGGAATGTGCTTTCCTAATCTTCCCATAGCTGGTTCCTTCTACTATTTAGAAAAATTCTTCTGATTAGTCCAACATAGAGACATTTCCCGGACACCAGACAGTATAAGATGAACCACCAGCCCACCAAAACTAGACACCATTTATCACATAGCTCTCTTTTATCCTATTTACATTACCCGGGTGGCTGTCACCACCAGTGGCAAAGGCGATGAGAGCAGAATCCTCACATGCTTTTTCAGCATTGCATCACCAAGTTTACAGAGGAGGTGCTCAGGAAGGACATTGCATGAACAACAATTTTTAATGTGCTGTGTAATAGCAACTCGAGAATCAATAGGCCATTTCTGTCTGCTCTCATTTTATAGCTGACTGGACTTCATGAGTACAAGGTCTCTGGTATTGTGAGATCACCACCAGATCTACTTGCAGATGTCTATATGGACTTAGACTATAGAAAACAGTGGGACCAGTATGTCCAAGGTGAGTCACACCTGATCTAAAAAAACTATTAGAAAGTAGAATCTATTCCTATTTACTCTAGCCAGTAGAATGCAATAGGTTTAGTTATATTATGTTATATATGCAATAAGTTTAGTTATATTATGTTTCATTTAAAATTTTGGCTTAAATATCTGAAGTGCTGGGCTTAAATGTGATATTTTGCCCTTACTGCAAGATTGTTGTCATCTCGTATATATACACCTGAATATCCAGGTATACGTACCTGGTAATATATACCTGGATATTCATGAAAGGTATTTTGGAAGAGGTCATGTTTGAACTTTGCTTTACAAGTGGAATCAAAGTTGTATAAATGGCAAGAATATATGTGTATGGGGAAGAGAGAGGTGAGGGGGTGAGTGGAATAAGGACATTTGGCCCAAATAACAGCATTAGTAAAATGAGAAAGACCTGAAACAACATGAAATGTTAAAAAAGGAAGACAACTATGAGCAATTTTGTGTTCTTGCATAGTTGTGGTAGCAGAATTGGAATTAGCCCCAAGGGCCTAGGCTGGCCACCTGGCTACACTTCTTAGATTTTTCCTGTAAGTGATGGAGAGTTATAGAGGGAATAGATAAGGTGTCTTTCTCCCACTTAGAGTGAGCAATGGCCTCTGCCATCTCAGTCACTGTGAAATAGATACACAGCTAGCTGAGGGGCACAGAAATCCTGACAGACCCTTGCTGTGGTCAAGAATTTTGTTTGAAAGTAAGAAAAGCTAACAAATGGCAGTGTAAGGAAAGGAAAGAGTTTATTGTTTCATGGCATTGAAAATCCATGAGTATCTGGCCTCCAGGACAGCTGTATTCAGTACTTCATTTCTCCAGTTTGACTGTTTTCTTTCGTGTTGACCACAATCTCAGGCAGATTCTTGTGTTTTGGCAGAAATACCACCAGAAGATGTAGGCTTGTATTCTAACCACGTACACAACCACAGGAGGACAGGAACATTCCTACTTATGGCATCCAGATTCCCAGGATTGGCTTCTATTGCCTCAGCATGGATCATGTGCTTATTTCCTGGGGATGTTTGCCATGGTTTGGGGTCATTTAATGTTACCAAATACCCTTACTATTTAGGGTTCATTGTGATGCCCACTAGTTCAAGGGAGAAATCACACATTCTCTGTTCATCTTCCTAGCAGTTGTGGTTCAGTCATGTGCTGTAGATGCTGGCAGAGCCTCTGATGTGTGGTACTTAGCATTAAGAGTCTGCGCTATGGAGTAGGGTCCAGAGGTTGCAGTAGCTTGACTTCTCTGGAGCAATCCTGAGGTTCCTAACCTAACTCTATTCCTCCTAGATCGTCTCTGAGCTTCCTGAGAGCCTTTACAAAACCACTTTTGGGCCTAAACTTGCTAGAGTGGCAAGCCAAGACTATCCACACATGCCTTCCCTAAACTAATTGCTGTGATCATGTTTGACTCATTTTCCCAGCCCTGAAATTAACACTGAGTCAGTCTTGCTTAAACCACATTGAGGAGAAGGAGGGGAAGGGCAATGATCTGAAGGAGAAAGAGATTCTGGTGCAAGAAGGGGAGAGTCATAGCAGAGAAGGCAAAAGCAAAGGATGTCCCCTCCTTCCCTTCCTTTCAAGGGCATTTTCAGCCTCTTGTAGTAATGGACTGATAAGTTCTTTACTCCATAGTCTTCTTATAATAGGTTTTATTTCTTTCAGAAGCTGAATTAAAACACATTTCTGCTGTCAGCACCTCTTCAAGGGGCTCTCTTGGCTCTTTCAGCAGTCTTAGCTTGACTCCTCTATGCGGTTAGTTAGAAGCTTCCCACATAGCTTGAAGGCAGAGGCTGTGCACTTCATAGTATCCCTTTGCTATCCTCCTCCTTGAGCTGATGTTATTTGCACACAGTAGCAAGGTGGACGTTATGCAGATTTGCTTCCTGTCTCTGTAGTATAAAGCAAAACGGGAGCGAGGCAAGTAGCACAGTTAAGCTCCTTCCTGCTTAGGAAGAACACCAACCTCTCCAAAACCTTCATTAAACAACTGTAAACACTGAACTGCACTGCTCAGTCCCAGGATACTTGTAATATGTCAATAAATTTAAGGTGAGGAGTCAGGTCACAACAGCAGAACTATTGGTATTGCAGTGCCGTCCAATGGTTACCATGATTTAATAACTCTAAATTTTATTTTTCGGAAGCCTATTTTTATTATCACATTCTACCTTAGAATGTGTGTAGCTTCCAATGAATGAATTTTGTTGGATTCATTTATTTAAAATGTGTTTTTAAGTCTCGTAAACATTGTTCCTGGGCAATAAGCTTTCAGTGATAATGACTTTTCCTGGAAGTCAGTGCCTTCTGAGTTAGTGGTTTATCATCCTCTACAAAATTGTCATATCAACACTTTTTGTTAATTGAAGCCAAAGAGACTTCCAGATGCAATAACGTCATTTGACTTTTTCTTTTTTTTTAGAACTCTATGAAATAAAAGTCGGTGGAGAAGAAGCCGTCTATTGGCAAATGAAGTACCCTTTTCCCATGTCTAACAGAGATGTATCCTTTGCAAAAGTGAAATGTTAGTCCCTCAGTCACGTCCAACTCTTTGCAACCCCATGAACTGTAGCCTGTCATTCTCTTCTGTCTGTGGAATTCTCCAGGCAAGAATAGTGGAGTAAGTAGCCGTTCTCTTTTCCAGGGGATCTTCTGGTTCTAGAGATTGGACTACAATCGCAGGCAGATTCTTTATCATCTGCACTATCAGGGAAGCCCATCCTGGTGTAACATTGATCAGCTTTCTTAGTGTTTCTGTGCCTCGTGGCTATCACCCAATGGTGGCATGACCAGGAGTTGTGGACAACACTGTCTTACTCTTGTGCAAGCAGCTGCTAAAGCTGTTGCTTCTTGTGTAGCTTTCAGAGACCTCAGGGTGTGACTTCTGGGACTGACTACATGTAGCATCAGTAATTGTGGGCGGCAGCTCACACTTTCCTGAGAACATTTCTAGGATATCTTTTTGTGTCAGAATTGAGGACCTGAAAAAACTTTTCCCTCAGTCTACTGAGGAGGAAGTGGGGACCCAGAGAGTTAAGGTGATGGAGGTGCACAGACAGGTGGTGAGCAGCTGACTTGGGGCTGCAATCAGTTCAGCTCAGTTCAGTCACTCAGTCATGTCTGACTCTTTGTGACCCCATGGACTGCAGCACCAGGCCTCCCTGTCCATCACCAACTCCTGGAGTCCAGCCAAACCCATGTCCATCGAGTTGGTGATGCCATCCAGCCATCTCATTCTCTGTCATCCCCTTCTCCTCCTGCCCCCAATTCCTCCCAGCATCAGGGTTTTTTCAAATGGGTCAGCTCTTGGCATCAGGTGGCCAAAGTACTGGAGTTTCAGCTTCAACATCAGTCCTTCCAATGAACACCCAGGACTGATCTCCTTTAGGATGGACTGTCTCCTTGCAGTCCAAGGGACTCTCAAGAGTCTTCTCCAACACCACAGTTCAAAAGCATCAATTCTTCAGCACTCAGCTTTCATTATAGTCCAACTCTCACATCCATACATGACCACTGGAAAAACCATTGCCTTGAATAGATGGACATTTGTTGGCAAAGTAATGTCTCTGCTTTTTAATACACTGTCTAGGTTGGCCATAACTTTCCTTCCAAGGAGTAAGCCTCTTTTGATTTCATGGCTGCCATCACCATCTGCAGTGATTTTAGAGCCCCCCCCAAAATAAAGTCAGCCACTGTTTCCACTTTTTCCCCATCTATTTACCATGAAGTGATGGGATCGGATGCCATGATCTTCGTTTTCTGAATGTTGAGCTTTAAATCAACTTTTTCACTCTCTTCTTTCACTTTCATCAAGAGGCTGTTTAGTTCCTCTTCACTTTCTGCCATAAGGGTGGTGTCATCTGCATATCTGAGGTTATTGATATTTCTCTTGACAGTCTTGATTCCAGCTTGTGCTTCTTCCAGCCCAGCATTTCTCATGATGTACTCTGAAGTGAAGCGAATTTGCTCAGTTGTGTCCAACTCTTTGCGACTCTGTGGACTGTAGCCCACCAGGCTCCTCTGTCATGGGATTCTCCAGGCAAGAATACTGGAGTGGGTTGCCATTTCCTTCTCCAGGGGATTTTCCCAACCCAGGGATCGAACCCGGGTCTCCTGCATTGCAGGCAGACACTTTATCCTGTGAGCCACCAGGGAAGTTAAATAAGCAGGGTGACAATATACAGCCTTGATGTACTCCTTTTCCTATTTGGAACCAGTCTGTTGTTCCATGTCCAGTTCGAACTGTTGCTTCCTGACCTGCATACAGGTTTCTCAAGAGGTAGGTCAGGTGGTCTGGTATTCCCATCTCTTTCAGAATTTTCCACAGTTTATTGTGATCCACACAGTCAAAGGCTTTGGCATAGTCAATAAAGCAGAAATAGATGTTTTTCTGGAACTCTCTTGCTTTTTCCATGATCCAGGGGATGCTGGCAATTTGATCTCTGGTTCCTCTGCCTTTTCTAAAACGAGCTTGAACATCTGGAAGTTCACAGTTCACGTACTGCTGACTCCTGGCTTGGAGAATTTTTTAAGCCTTACTTTATTAGCATGTGAGATGAGTGCAGTTGTGTGGTAGTTTGAGCATTCTTTGCAATTGCCTTTCTTTGGGATTGGGATAAAAACTGACCTTTTCCAGTCCTGTGGCCACTGCTGTGTTTTCCAAATTTGCTGGCATATTGAGTACAGCACTTTCACAGCATCATCTTTCAGGATTTGAAATAGCTCAACTGGAATTCCATCACCTCCACTAGCTTTGTTTGTAATGATGCTTCCCTCAGTGCATGCTCTGAAATGAGAACACCAGGTAGGAGGAGCCATGGTTTTGCAGTGTAGGTAGGACAGGAAATGAAGTAACAGTATAAGGGAGCAAACACCAAGTGGAGGAACAGAATCATGTCCCTTTGCTTCTGACTCATATGAGATGCTGGACTTGATGTTGTGCCTTGACTGGTGGTGTCGTGTGTCTATGTGCGGCAGCGGCGAGACCTGAACTTTGAGGGGCGGAAGGTCCACGTGATCCTGGCCCAGAGCATCTCTGTGCCATGGTTTTCAGAAAAGTCGGGCATGATCCGGGTGAAGCAGTACAAGCAGAGCCTGGCAATCCAGAGCTATGACTCTTGGAGGAGTGAAGGTAAATACCGGGCATAAGTTGGTGCACCCGCCTGGGCCACCCATGTGAAGGCCACACTGATTGCAGGCCTATCAAATGCAGGATGCTTTTTCGGTGAGGTCAGCGACTGAGCATGGGTGCAAAAGAATCAAATGAGACTCAGTTCACCCCAGAAGCGTAGCTACAATGCAAGGTGGATGTTTAAATCTGATCAGTCCATTCTTTACTGACTTCATTGTCCAGATGAAATCAAAACATCCAAGTGAACCAGAAGGTTTAGAAACTCACTTCAGGAAGGTCCTGTATATGCACAACCTGGACAGGGGTGGTCAGGAGAGCTGGTGGGACCACCTCTGGGGAGGCAGCTCCTCCTCAGCAAAAACCCAGGGACTCAGAACCTGTCTGCCTCGAGTTCCAGCCTCAGGAAAGAGGCTGTGAGGGGTCAATGCAGCCATCTAATGCACTGGAATGGATGTGACCTTGAGGCAGCAGTAAATTCTGAACTTAGTTCTGACATGTGTTAAATCTGCCACCTTTACATGTCACTTTACACATTTTATCATTTATAAACTGGTGTACAATTTTACCAGCTTTTAATAATTGAGATAGTTAATGAGAGAAATAATTAAATGGGAGATATATCCCATTTAGATACAGATAATAAGTATCAGTTAATAGCACTAGTCATGCCTTTAATAAAAAGCAGCAGAATGTGCCTGGGCTGTTTTCTAAATGTATATATGTAAGTCTCCCATAAGACAAAGCAGAGGCAAGAGTTCACTTGAATTCAGTGCTACTTCCCTTCTTAATTTCTGGACTGAATATAAGCCTGGATATTTCCAGGGGTTTGGCTCTATTTTTCCTTCTTGTAAACTGTGCTTTCTTTCCCTCTCTAGTTTTCATGTATTACTTCAATAACCCAGGTGGCCAAATTCCTTTCTGGATCCTTAACAATTTCACCAAGGTAAGATCCCAGGAGGCAGCAGGGGAGGTGTGTTTGGCAGATGTTAACTTGGCCTGTGGTGCCGTCGGTCTGGAGAGATGCGCTATCTCGGGCCTCACGAAGCTTGTTTGACTGACTCTGGTTAGGACTGGAGTTGCAACACCTAGGACAGCAGCTGGGACAAAAGACATAGAGTCTTTACCTGGAATGCCAGCCCGCCCTGCTTGCCCATCAAGAGCTCATCAGGATCACTCTCTGGAACCTCCAGACAATAGCCTGCTCCTTGTAGGAACAATGGTGCCTGCGGGCCCTGTATTTGCTTATGGAGGAGTTAGGCCAAGCTGACTTGGGAGGCAGTGAGGCATGTCCAAGCCTGGGAGAACTTCCAGCTTTGTTCTTGTTTTCTTTTTCTGTTGAGGAGCGGGAGCCTCAGTTGACCCGGATCAGTAGAGACTGCCTAGGACCTGAAATTATGCCTGCCATTCATTCTGCTTTGTAAGGTCCTACTTACTGACTGGAGGGATCACCAGTTCCCTGGGGGAATGAAAAAGCACATAGGCTTTGAATCAAGCACAAGATATTTTTTATCCTGACTTTTGTTTCTGACTCTGTAATCTAGGCAAGCCATCAGTTTCTCCCCTCCAAAATATAGAAATCCCCACTCTATAGAGAAGGATTAAGTAAACAACATTTGGGAAGATTGAAATGATCAATGCTAACTGAAGGATCACATATCCTGCTGCATCCCCCTGCCCACCCCCATCCTTACCATTTTCTAATTCTGTAAAGCAAGTCCTTTCTCTCACTTTTTTGGGAGAGTCCCCCAGCCCAAGCAAATCCCACCTCCTATCTTCCTTTTTCTTTCAAAATATGATATCTCAGAAATATCTTAGCTTTTTATTAGCAAAAGTAAAATACACGTGGTCTTACAACAGTGGCCACCTTGCCTTACCAGTGCCTCGTGTCTTAACTTGTGCCATCATCTGTGGCCACATTCTGTGGAAATCTACTTGGGGGCCCTATTGTCACATTTATTATTCCAAAAGCCATCTGCGTTATCTTTGCCATTTCCTGAAGAATCGAGAGTGAGCACTGTGAGGACATAGAAGTGACAGTTTTCTTTCCTTTGCAGAGTGAAATTCCTGGCTTCCTCAGAGACTTGGAGAAGGCCTGTCTGAAGTACCACAGAGCCGAAGAGAGAGATTTGTGAGCCTTGTGTCTGTGGAGTGATGTCCATAGAATGATGTCTGCAAGTGCCACAAACGCTGACACTCAGCCTCCCTCTCTCTTTTCCATCCTCAGAGGCCCACACACTCTCCATCACCTTGTCCTCAAGTGTGTTTGCCTGAGATCCACTTCTTTCCCACTCTCCCAGCCTGGGACCCACTGCCTTCTTTCACTGTTGAATGTGGGTGATGTTAGGGAAACCTTTGATTGTTTATTTTTAAAAAAGGGGAGTCCTCTAGGGAGCACAGTCATTTCATTATGCCATTCTAGGGTGTTGTGGGTGAGGATTGATACCACCACCTCATGGTGACTGATCCCATTGAGCCGGCTCCTCCCCACACCTGGGTCATTGCCACTCAAGAGGGTGATCTCCTGTTGCAGTTATTTTGCCTTTAGAACTGACCCTAAGTGTGCCAAGACCAGAAGACGCCTGTCCGTTGGCCTTATGCTTTGCTGATTTGAGACAATAATCCACTAAACCTCTCCCCATTCCTACTTGGGGAAAATCATGAGCTGTTTTGATTTCAAACCATTTTGAAACAGCCCTGACTATGCATATAGTGTGAGACAGCTTTTGTCTCATCATCCATGCCTAGATTTTTCTCTTTCCCACATGCCACTGGGGAAGGCTGCCTGTACCTCTCTAGTTCCATGTTTTACTGGACAATGAGGCATTAAGATAACTCTGGTGGTTCACATTAGCCAACACAGCATTGATATTAATTTTTTTATGTGTAATTTCCTTCTATAACATTTGGACATGTTGAAAGAATAAGTGTTCACAGCCAGGGAAATATGAATTAGTGGTGTGGTTGACTCTACACCTTTTTTTTCAGGAATCCTAAATTATCTGCCTCTCCCACCAACAGAAGACTTCCGTTTTCCTACTTTTCTTTTGAATTTTGGAAATAAAGCTATTCTGTGGACAAAGGCACAGCCTTATAATCTCAGGGAAAAATTTTAATCACTTTGTGTGATGGTATCAAATCTTGATTACTGGAAATACAAATTCAGGATGTAATTCCAGAAGCATGGGATTTATTAAAATGGGATAACTTAGACTGTGTCTTTTCTCTCTGGAAAAGGAGGTGTGTTGACTGTCAAATAAATACACAGTGACTTATACTTGTCTTGTCTACAGTCTCTTTCCTGCCTTATTCCCTATGAATGAGACTGTTAGGTCTCTTTGGTTTGCAAGTGAAATCCAACCTAACTCATGGACTTGAACATAAAAAAGAATTTTAGGCTCACTTACATGCAAAGTCAGGTGTAGAGTGGCTTCAGGTAGTGGTTGATACAGGTACTTGACAGAAATCAGCTCTGTTCTTTGAGGTTTCTTTGATTTGGGGCCAGGTTTGGTGGCAGGATCACTGCTAATAGAAAATGAAAGACCTGCATCTTCCCAGGTTCACAACGAGTCAAAAAAAAAAAAAAATTCTTTCAGTAGATCCTGAACCATCCCATGATTCCCTTTAAACCATGCACCAATCCTTGTCCCGGTGATTAGTCATGTGAATAGAATTCTGCAAATAAGTGAATACTTCAGAAATGTATCATTAAAATAGCACTATTAGTAATGTAGGGCTTATCTTGTGGCTCAGATGGTAAATAATTTGCCTATAATGCAGGAGACGTGGGTTCAATCCCTGGGTTGGGTAGATCTCCTGGAGAAGGGAATGGCCATCCACATGGAATTCCATGGACAGAGGAGCTGCAATTTAATTTTAGGTAAAGCAAATCTGAATATCTCATGTAATAGAGGTCAAGTTGACTGTTTATATATAAAGTCATTGAAATACAAGCACTAGGATTATAGTCTTTCAGCAGAGAATCTACATGAAATGGTATCGTGCAAACTAACAGTGTTTGATAATCTGCTAAGAACACAGAATACTAAGAATGCTGAGTTTCTACATGTGAAAGTGAAAGTGTATGTGAAAGCATTAGTTGACAACTCTTTGTGACCCCATGGACTGTAGCCTGCCAGTCTCCTCTGTTCACGGAATTCTCAAGGCAAAAATACTAGAGTGGGTAGCCATTCCCTATTCCAGGGGATCTTCCCAATGCAGGAAGATTTCATGCACTTGCAGGCAGATTCTTCACCAAGTTTCTAGGTAAGGCAGCTTTAAAAATCACTGTTTGCTATAATTAGCAGAGTTAAAACCCTTTGGCATTCAAGTTTACTAAATTGGAGACGATAGTACCAAATAGTGGGAAGCATAGAACCCCTGACCAAACAATAAATGCCAGATGACCAAAAAACATGGAACTGGCACTTTGGAGTTTGAGCTAGATTTTTACAATGTGACTTGCTGCAGGGGCTGAATGTATCATTTGGAATTTAATGTTATAATTATATTCTCATTCTTCTAACTCTTTGTTTCACCTATTTCATCTGTCCCT
Organism: Capricornis sumatraensis; assembly: GCF_032405125.1. Lineage (NCBI taxonomy): Eukaryota > Metazoa > Chordata > Mammalia > Artiodactyla > Bovidae > Capricornis > Capricornis sumatraensis. The sequence goes on from NC_091076.1 coordinate 56,736,540, forward strand.
CTGAGTAGATAATAAGATTTTTGTGGGTACAAACTCTTCTTTCTCTTAGATTACTGACCCCTAAGTGAGTATATCCTAGGAACACAAATGGTATCTAATGAGGGACTTTAATGATCTGAAGGAGACTGACCACACACACCCAGAAGGCAAAACATATCTAGATACAGAGGCTAGATTTGATTACATGAAATACCATTTTAATATTTAATAATCTAATTCAAAGCAATTTTTCCCACATCATCATTTGAGGGGTTCTTGATTCCTCAGGATCTCTAGGGTCTTTCTTTGAAAGTGCTCCAGTCTTTTGCTTATAATGGGGTGACTTTGCTGATGTGGCTATAGGTTATACTTCAATGCTACAAAATTCTTACTGTCTAGACAGTCCAGCTGAGATTAGTCAGGATTTCAGGATTTTGATGACTAAAGTAGCAACTACTCTCAGTGCTAATTTTTTCCCACAGTCTAATTATTCATACTGCATAACAGCTTAAAGTCAATGACCTTGGAACTGAGGAATTCCAGTAGACGATCACTTCATGAAAATGTTGCTATGTCATACTGAGCATGCTGGCCTGGCTCCTGGCTGAGATTCCTCACCAAGGATCCCTACCTTGAGGGCCTGCTCTTCAAAACTCCTTCTTCCCAGCTGGGTTTGAAAGAGAGATAGCAGGAAGAGCCCATTCAATCCTCACGTTTCTGGTGGTACCACCCAGTTGGCTCAGAGAATTATCTTGAAATACTATGAGATCTGTATTCACTTCACAGGTATTTCTCAATGGTCTGGCATCCATCTGTCCAGGGGACAGCAGAGTAGCTCCTTGGATAAAAAGGGGCTTGGGGTCCACTCTCAAGGAGCTTATGATCTAGTGAGGAAGACACAGTGGAGAAGCTGTTGAAGGATGACAAATTGTGAGAAAGGGCAAATAAAGTGGGTTAGAGTCTAAACCTGGGGCACTAACCAAATCTGAGGGATTGCAGAGAACATGTTGGAGTTGGCTGGATGAAGTTTGGAAAAGAAGACTCTTCCACATGGAAAGAACCATTTCCATAAAATCCCTTAAGCAGAAGAGCCAGTCATGTTGCAGAAACGTCCAAAGGATCTGAAAAATGAGAGTGGAGGAAGACATTGCTCACATGTGGCTGAAGAAGGAGGCAGTGAGGCTATAGGAGATCATGAGAGCTATGGCAAGGATTTTGGACTTTCTAGCCAGAATGCGAGTGAAGTTTGAAGAATTTTAGGCTGAGCAGTGACCCGATAAAGCATAGTCATCCCTAACACCAGCTCACTTCCCCCCATGGTTCTCCATCATCTCCAGCATCCCTCCGGCACTGTCATGGAGGTGCTCTGCAAGAGGCTGTAAGCCTTGCCACTCTGAATCACTCCCACTGTGAGACAGCACTCTCAGTAGTCCACATCCAAACCTAATTTCTAAGGTAGAGCATCAGGCTCTGAAACTTAATTGGAGAAAAAGGGAACATCCATGCCCATCGCCCTGACGCACCTGGCCCATGCTGCTGTCAACATGCCTTCCAATGTGAGTGCACCATGCACCCCGTGAGAGCAGAGTCAGTGCAGGAGCCAGAAGTGGTGGTGAAAAAAGGAAGTCAGGCAACATGTAAGCAGGGCTACCTTCACCAAAGTTCAATTTTGTACACAACTCTCCAACTACAAGGAAGAATACTTATTTTTTTTTCTTGAGAATATAAATACACTTTGTCTGTTTAGGTTCTAAGAGTTTAGAACCACCAAAATGGGAGGATTTCAGAAAAGCTGTTTGTATTGCTAATCTATGTGTATGGGGTTTTGTGCGTCTGCTTGGATACATATAATGTATATTCCATTTCCTCAGATAAAATAATGGAGCAACAACTAGGCAGCATGTTATGTGAGTGAGTTTGCAAGTTCTCTACTTGATGCGCCAGGTTAAGTGCTAGGCAGTGGAATTCATAAAGTTTAATTAATTCTTCTGGTAGAGAATTAGCAGACTACAGAGAACATGCACACAGTTTACAGTAATGAGAAACTGTGATCACCACCATACAGAAGGAAAACATGATATTTTGGGATTATGTGGTTCAGTTCAGTTCAGTTCAGTCACTCAGTTGTGTCTGACTCTTTGCGACCCCATGAATCGCAGCACGCCAGGCCTCCCTGTCCATCACCAACTCCCGGAGTTCACTCAGACTCACGTCCATCGAGTCCGTGATGCCATCCAGCCATTTCATCCTCTGTCGTCCCCTTCTCCTCCTGCCCCCAATCCTTCCCAGCATCAAAGTCTTTTCCAATGAGTCAACTCTTCACATGAGGTGGCCAAAGTACTGGAGTTTCAGCTTCAGCATCATTCCTTCCAAAGAAATCCCAGGGCTGATCTCCTTCAGAATGGACTGGTTGGATCTCCTTGCAGTCCAAGGGACTCTCAAGAGTCTTTTCCAACACCACAGTTCAAAAGCATCAATTCTTCGGTGCTCAGCCTTCTTCACAGTCCAACTCTCACATCCATACATGACCACAGGAAAAACCATAGCCTTGACTAGACAGACCTTAGTTGGCAAAGTAATGTCTCTGCTTTTGAATATGCTATCTAGGTTGGTCATAACTTTTCTTCCAAGGAGTAAGCATCTTTTAATTTCATGGCTGCAGTCACCATCTGCAGTGATTTTGGAGCCCAAAAAGTAAAGTCTAGCACTGTTTCCACTCTTTCCCCATCTATTTCCCATGAAGTGATGGGACCGGATGCCATGATCTTAGTTTTCTGAATGTTGAGCTTTAAGCCAACTTTTTCACTCTCCTCTTTCACTTTCATCAAGAGGCTTTTTAGCTCCTCTTCACTTTCTGCCATAAGGGTAGTGTCATCTGCATATCTGAGGTTATTGATATTTCTCCCGGCAATCTTGATTCCAGCTTGTATTTCTTCCAGTCCAGCGTTTCTCATGATGTACTCTGCATTATGTGGTTAATTGATTTAAAAAAATAAAAGATAATAGGCCCCAAATGGAGCCTTATGTAAAGCCCCTAACCCAAACGGGGACTAATTTCAGATTTGGTTCTCCCAGAAATAGAATCTCAATGTGGTCCATAAAGAATTCTTGATCAGCACAAGTTAATCTGCCTGACAGACCTCTTGCTGTTGTTCAGTCACCAAGTTGTTTTTGGCTGTTTGTGACCCCAAGAACTGAAGCATGCCAGGCTTCCTTATCCTTCACTATCTCCCAGAGTTTCATCATGTCCATTGAGTCAGTGATGACATCCAACCATCTCATGCTCTGTAGCCCCTCCTCTCCTCCTGCTCTCAATCTTTCCCAGCATCAGTGTCTTTTCCATCCAGTTGGCTCTTTACAGCAGATGGCCAAAGTATTAGAGCTTCAGCATCAATTCTTCCAATAAATATTCAGGATTGATCTCCTTTAACATGGTCCACTGGAGAAGGGAATGTCAAACCAGTCCAGCATTATTGCCTTGAGGATCTCATGAACAGTATGAAAAGGCAAAAAGAGATGACACTGGAAGAAGAGCCCCCCAGGTTGGCAGGTGTCCAGTGTGCTACTGTGGAAGAGTGGAGAAATAGCTCCAGAAAGAGAGCTGGGCCAAAGCAGAAGTGACACCTGTTGCGGTTGTGTCTGTTGGTGAAAGTTAAGTCCGATGTTGCAAAGAACAATATTGCATAGGAGCCTGGAATGTTAAGTGCAGGAATCAAGATAAATTGTAAAGAGTCAAGCTGGAGATGGCAAGAATGAACATTGACATTTTCGGAATCAGTGAACTAGAATGAACAGAAATGGGTGAATTTAATTCAGATGACCATTATATCAATGAATGTGGTCAAGAACCCCTTAGAAGAAATGGAGTAGCCCTCATAGTCAACAAAAGAGTCTGAAATGCAGTACTTGGGTGCAGTCTCAAAAGTGACAAAACAATCTTTGTTCATTTACAAGGCAAACCATTTAACATCACAATAATTCAAGTCTATGCCCCAACCACTAATGCCAAAGTAGCTATACTTGAACAGTGCTATGAACACCTCCAATACGTTCTAGAACTAACACCAAAAAAAAAAAAAAAAAAAAAAAAAAGCTGTCCTTTTCATCGTAGGGGATTAGAATACAAAAGTAGGAAGTCAAGAGACACCTGGAGTAACAGGTTTGGCCTTGGAGTACAGAATGAAGCAGGGCAAAAGCTAAAGAGTTTTGTCAAAATAACACAAGAGGTGATTTTATACATGGATAGACCCCTGCCCTCCTCTAAAGGAAAGTAACCTTGTAATAACCAACCAGCTCTTTTCCTAACATAATCTCTTTATTTCTGCTCTCTTCTGCTTATGAAAATCTCTCATTTATTCATCCCTTGAAGCTCCTTACTGTTTCCTAAGAGAGATGCTGTCCAATTGAATTGATTTTTTAAAAACAATAATGGCTATCATTTATTGTGCAATTGTTATGTGCTAAGACTAAAGTTAGTGCATGTTTTATCTCATTAGTTCTTCCCCCTCCCCGAATGTATTATTTTTTTATTTTAAATTTATTTATTTTAATTGGAGGCTAATTAGTTTACAATATTGCGATGGTTTTTGGTATACATTGACATGCATCAGCCATGGGTGTACATGTGTCCCCCCTTCCTGAACCCCCCTCCCACCTCCCTCCCCATTCCATCCCTCTGGGTTGTCCCAGAGCACCAGCTTTGAGTGCCTTGCTTCTTGCATCTAACTTGAACAGGTCACCTATTTTACATATGGTAATATACATGTTTCAGTGCTATTCTCTCAGATCATCCTGCCCTCGATTTTTACTTAAAGAAGCTCTTAAAAATTTTAATATGTCTTAGTTTATCTTTGAAACATTCTGGGATAAAAAGAGGGTACCAAAGAAGATCCCCAGAAGGCCCCCAGAGCAAAAGTAGGGGGAATATGATTTTTTTTCCTCTAAAAGTTTAGATGACCATAATGGGATTTGCTGGACCCTACTCACTCCAGAGCCTGCAGAAAGGATCCTCAGAAAACTGCCAGAAGCCAGCAAAGGTAAGAATTCTTACCAAAGTCAGTTCTCTCATCGCTATCTCTATCAGTAGTGCATGGTTAACAGAGGAGACAAAATTTCACTTCGCCCTTCCTTTCTAAATTCAGACTGGTAGGCAGTAAGCATTCTTAAGAATTAGATCTTTGAATTGTAAATTGGCTTTTGAGTACCTGGGGGTTGTGGATTCCTTCTTTCTCAAGCACAGCCATTGCATTCCTGTTTGTCTGACTTCCGTCCTGATAACTTGGCTTAGCAGCAACCACTTAAAAGATCTAAACATTTTAGCTGGGGGGAAATGTGGGCTGCACTCCATGTGCAGCCCGTGACCTACCACTGTTGTCAGCTTTCAAGGGAGCTATCCAAGCCTTTCTTTCTTTCTTTCTTTTTGTTATCTTTGGTATAGCTCTGGAACTTAGAGGGGGGAGAGATAATGTCTTTTGCACCCTTGGGGACACCTCTTGCCTTATGGGCTTGTTCAGTATTTATGACCCAGGAGTATGTACTGTTTGTCCAGCAGAACACAATAAGATAGTCAAATGATTTTTTTTTTTTTTTAATTCTATGTTAGGAAATTGGCCAAATTGGAAGTTGACATCCAGAGCTTGTTTGGAAACTTTTTCTTAAGGCCTTCTCTTCTAAACTAAAGTGAAACTATTGAGACAGAGGCAAAGAAAAATTTTGAAGCCTTTGTGGAAAAGCTTATTAAAACACTTCACAGACACACAGCTCTAAATCTAGAATATAGGGCTTTAAGAAAAAGCAATATTTTGATTATTCTTTATTCTTGAGTAGAAATTTATTACTATCCCTTCAAATTATATCCTTTAAGTAGGTGTCAATGCATAGCCTTTAAAAAAATTTTTTTTTGCATTTATCCTTGACTATCACATTTTAAAATTTATTTTTATTTGGAGGATAATTGCTTTACAATAGTGTGTTGGTTTTATCCATAAATTAATATGAATCAGCCACAGGCATACATATGCTCCCTCCCTCTTGAACACCCCTCCCACCTCCCACCCCTTCCATCTCTCTAGGTTGTCACCCTTTCCACCTCTCTATCTTGTCAAAGTACCACGTTTAAGCTCCCTGTGTCATACAGCAAATTCCCACTGGCTATCTATTTTAATATGGTAATGTATATGTTTCAATGTTATGCTTTCAATTCATCCCTCCTTCTCTTTCCCCCTCTGTGGCCACAAGTCTGTTCTCTATGTCTGCATCTCCATTCCTGACCTTCAAATAGTTTCATTAGTACCATCTTTCTGGATTCTATATATATATATACATTAATATTCTATATTTGCTTTTCTCTTTCTGATTTACAGGCTTCCCTTGTGGCATATTCAAAAGCAGAGACATTACTTTGCCAACAAAGGTCCATCTAGTCAAGGCTATGGTTTTTCCAGTGATCATGTATGGATGTGAGAGTTGGACTGTGAGGAAAGCTGAGCGCCGAAGAATTGATGCTTTTGAGCTGCGGTGTTGGAGAAGACTCTTGAGAGTCCCTTGGACTCCAAGGAGATCCAACCAGTCCATTCTGAAGAAGACCAGTCCTGGGTGTTCATTGGAAGGACTGATGTTGAAGCTGAAACTCCGATACTTAGCCACCTCATGCGAAGAGTGGACTCATTGGAAAAGACTCTGATGCTGGGAAGGATTGGGGGCAGGAGGACAAGCAGATGACAGAGGATGAAATGGCTGGATGGCATCACCGACTAGATGGACATGAGTTTGAGTAAGCTCCGGGAGTTGGTGATGGACAGGGAGGCCTGGTGTTCCGTGATTCATGGGGTCGCAAAGAGTCGGACATGACTGAGTGACTGAACTGAACTAAACTGAACTTGTGGCTCAGCTGGTAAAGAATCCACCTGCAATGAGGGATACTTAGGTTGGGAAGATCCCCTGGAAAAGGGAAAGGCTACCCACACCAGTATTCTGGATTGGAGAATTCCATGGACTGTATATAGTCTGTGGGGTTGCAAAGAGTTGGACAAGACTGAGTGCCTTTCACTTTCATGTTCACTTTCTAACTAACTTCACTCTGTATAATAGGCTCTAGGATCATCCACCTCATTCAAATTGACTCATATATGTTCCTTTTTTATGGCTGGGTAGTATTCCATTGTATATATGCACCACAACTTCTTTATCCATTCATTAGTTGAGGACATCTAGGTTGTTTCCATGTCCTAGCTTTTGTAAATAGTGCTGCAATGAACATTGGGGACCATTTGTCTCTGTCAATTATGATTGACTTCCACTTTAGTTGAAGATCTTTTTGTTGATGTAAAGAAGGCAATTCAGGATAACATAGTTGGATGGGTAGGGCAATCTCCATATCATTCAGATTGCCTCCAAGGATTAAATGGCAACCCACTCCAGTACTCTTTCCTGGAAAATTTCATGGACAGAGGAGCCTGGTAAGCTACAGTCCATGGGATTGCAAAGAATCAGACATGACTGAACAACTTCACTACTTCACTACTTGTCTTATAAATCAAGCCTTTATAAGAACAGAAATGAGGATCTAGAAATAATTCTAAGCCCTCTTATCCTTTCCACCAATCTCTAAATGTACTTTTTTTGATCTCAGAAGTCTTGCAGATATTGTAAAATTCTGGACTTAAGGAACAACTGGTTCAGCTTCCCTTCTTTCTTTGTGCCTTTGAGATGTAAATATACTACACAATCTTCTTAAGAAAGCAAGGGGATTGTTGTCAGAAGGAAAGAAAAAAAAAAGACTACTTTTGAAATAAGGAGTTTTAAAAAAACCTTAAGTGTATCACTTGAACATCCTTCCCACTTCCCTTCCCATTCCACCCCTCTAGGTTGTTATGGAGCCCTGGTTTGAGTTCCCTGAGTCATACAGCAAAGTCCCATTGACTATTTATTTTACATGTGGTAATGTATGTTTACATGTTATGCTCTCCATACATCCCACCCTCTCCTTCCTCTCCCACAGCTATGTCCATAAATCTTTTCTCTATGTGTCTCTATTGCCGATCTGTAAATAGACTCGTCAGTACCATCATTCTAGATGCCATTTATATGTGTTCTGTTCAGTTCAGTTCAGTTCAGTTCAGTCGCTCAGTCGTGTCCGACTCTTTGAGACCCTGTGAATCACAGCACGCCAGGCCTCTCTGTCCATCACCAACTCCCAGAGTTTATTCAAACTCATGTCCCTCGAGTTGGTGATGCCATTCAGCCATCTCATCCTCTGTTGCCCCTTTCTCCTCATGTCCCAATCCTTCCCAGCATCAGGGTCTTTTTCAATGAGTCAACTCTTCGCATGAGGTGGCCAAAGTATTGGAGTTTCAGCTTTAGAGTCAGTCCTTCCAAAGAACACCCAGGAGTGATCTTTTTTAGAATGGACTGGTTGGATCTCCTTGCAGTCCAAGGGACTCTCAAGAGTCTTCTCCAACACCACAGCTGAAAAGCATCAATTCTTCAGTGCTCAGCTTTCTTCACAGGCCAACTCTCACATCCATACATGACCACTGAAAAAACCATAGCCTTGACTAGATGGACTTTTGTTGGCAAAGTAATGTCTCTGCTCTTTAATATGCTATCTAGGTTGCTCATAACTTTCCTTCCAAGAAGTAAGCGTCTTTTAATTTCATGGCTGCAATCACTGTCTTCAGTGATTTAGTATACATTATATTTTTTCTCTTTCTGACTTACTCCACTCTGTGTAATAGTCTCTAGGTTCATCCACCTCATTAGGACTGACTCAAATGTGTTCCTTTTTATAAGTGAGTAATATTCTATTGTATGTATGTACCATAGTTTCTTTATCCATTCATCTGTCAATGGATATCTAGGTTGCTTCCACGTGAAAGTATAATATGCAGGAAGGCTGGGGTCCCCAAGTGGGAGGAAATAGACTGCAAGCAGCTGCAAGCCGGCTCACTAAGCGTGGCCGAGAGGAATTACCCCACGTCCGAGGTCAGGGGCAGGGGCCTAGAGTGCCAGGCTGCAACGGCGCAGGAACGGCCGAGAGGAGCTACCCCGTGTCCGAGGTTAGTGGCGGCCGGGAGGAATACCCCGTGTCCGAGGTCAGGGCGGCGGCTAGGAGGAGCTACCCCACGTCCGAGGCCAGTGGCGGCCAGGAGGAGACACCCCATGTCCGAGATCGGGGGCGGCCAGGAGAAGCCTCCCTGAGCCCCAGGCCAGGGGCGGGAGCTGGGAGGAGCCACCCACGTGGCGGCCAGGAGGAGCAACCCGAGGAGTGGTGGCTGTGCAGGCACAGGAGTGCCTAAGGGAGCTATCCCATGTTGAAGGTCAGGAACGGTGGCAGTAAGGAGATACCACTCGTCCAAGGTAAGGAACAGTGGCTGTGCTTTGCTGGAGCAGATGTGAAGAGATATCCCACACCAAGGTAAGAGAAACCCAAGTAAGATGGTAAGTGTTGCAAGAGGGCATCAGAGAGCAGACACACTGAAACCATACTCACAGCAAACTAGTCAATCTAGTCACACTAGGACCACAGCCTTGTCTAACTCAATGAAACCGGGCCATGCCTGTGGGGCAACCCAAGATGGGTGGGTCATGATGGAGAGGCCTGACAGAATGTGGTCCACTGGAGAAGGGAATGGCAAGCCACTTCAGTATTCTTGCCTTGAGAACCCCATGAACAGTGGGAAAAGGCAAAATGATAGGATATCAAAAGGAACTCCCCAGGTCATTAGGTGCCCAATATGCTACTGGAGATCAGTGGAGAAATAACTCCAGAAAGAATGAAGGGATGGAGCCAAAGCAAAAACAATACCCAGTTGTGGATGTGACTGGTGATAGAAGCAAGGTCCGATGCCGTAAAGAGCAATATTGCATAGGAACCTGGAATGTCAGGTCCATGAATCAAGGCAAATTGGAAGTGGTCAAACAAGAGATGGCAAGAGTGAACGTCGACATTCTAGGAATCAGCAAACTAAAATGGACTGGAATGGGTGAATTTAACTCAGATGACCATTATATCTACTACTGTGGGCAGGAATCCCTCAAAAGAAATGGAGTAGCTATCATGATCAACAAAAGAGTCTGAAATGCAGTACTTGGATGCAATCTCAAAAATGACAGAATGATCTCTGTTCGTTTCCAAGGCAAACCATTCAATATCACAGTAATCCAAGTCTATGCCCCAACCAGTAACGCTGAAGAAACTGAAGCTGAACATGTCTATGAAGACCTACAAGATCTTTTAGAACTGACACACAAACAAGATGTCCTTTTCATTATAGGGGACTGGAATGCAAAAGTAGGAGTCAAGAAACACCTGGAGTAACAGGCAAATTTGGCCTTGGAATGCAGAATGAGGCAAGGCAAAAGCTAATAGAGTTTTGCCAAAAAAAAAAAAAAAAATGCACTGGTCATAGCAAACACCCTCTTCAAACAACACAAGAGAAGACTCTACACATGGACATCACCAGATGGTCAACACTGAAATCAGATTGATTATATTCTTTGCAGCCAAAGATGGAGATGCTCTATACAGTGAACAAAAACAAGACTGGGAGCTGACTGTGGCTCAGATCATGAACTCCTTATTACCAAATTCAGACTCAAATTGAAGATAGTAGGGGAAACCACTAGAACATTCAGGTATGACCTCAATCAAATCCCTTATGATTATACAGCGGAAGTGAGAAATAGATTTAAGGGCCTAGATCTGATAGATAGAGTGCGTGATGAACTATGGAATGAGGTTCGTAATATTGTAGAGGAGACAGGGATCAAGACCATCCCCATGGAAAAGAAATGCAAAAAAGCAAAATGGCTGTCTGGGGAGGCTTTACAAATAGCTATGAAAAGAAGAGAGGCAAAAAGCAAAGGAGAAAAGGAAAGATATAAGCATCTGAATGCAGAGTTCCAAAGAATAGCAAGGAGAGATAAGAAAGCCTTCTTCAGCGATCAATGCAAAGAAATAGAGGAAAACAACAGAATGGGAAAGACTAGAGATCTCTTCAAGAAAATTAGAGATACCAAGGGAAGAGTTCATGCAAAGATGGGCTCAATAAAGGACAGAAATGGTATGGACCTAACAGAAGCAGAAGATATTAAGAAGAGGTGGCAAGAATACATGGAAGAACTGTACAAAAAAGATCTTCAGACCTAGATAATCATGATGATGTGATCACTGATCTAGAGCCAGACATCTTGGAATGTGAAGTCAAGTGGGCCTTAGAAAGCATCACTACAAAAAAAGCTAGTGGAGGTGACAGAATTCTAGTTGAGTTGTTTCAAATTCTGAAAGATGATGCTGTGAAAGTGCTGCACTCAATATGCCAGCAAGTTTGGAAAACTCAGCAGTGGCCACAGGACTGGAAGAGGTCAGTTTTCATTCCAATCCCGAAGAAAGGCAATGCCAAAGAATGCTCAAACTACCGCACAATTGCACTCATCTCACATGCTAGTAAAGTCATGCTCAAAATTCTCCCAGCCAGACTTCAGCAATACGTGAACTGTGAACTCCCTGATGTTCAAGCTGGTTTTAGAAAAGGCAGAGGAACCAGAGATCAAATTGCCAACATCTGCTGGATCATGGAAAAAGCAAGAGAGTTCCAGAAAAACATCTATTTCTGCTTTCTTGACTATGCCAAAGCCTTTGACTGTGTGGATCACAATAAACTGTGGAAAATTCTGAAAGAGATGGGAATACCAGACCACCTAACCTGCCTCTTGAGAAATCTGTATGCAGATCAGGAAGCGACAGTTAGAACTGGGCATGGAACAACAGACTGGTTCCAAATAGGAAAAGGAGTACATCAAGGCTGTATATTGTCACCCTGCTTATTTAACTTATATGCAGAGTACATCATGAGAAACCCTGGACTGGAAGAAACACAAGCTGGAATCAAGATTGCCGGGAGAAATATCAATAACCTCAGATATGCAGATGACATCACCCTTATGGCAGAAAGTGAAGAGGAGCTAAAAAGCCTCTTGATGAAAGTGAAAGAGGAGAGTGAAAATGTTGGCTTAAAGCTCAACATTCAGAAAACTAAGATCATGGCATCCGGTCCCATCACTTCATGGGAAATAGATGGAGAAACAGTGGAAACAGTGTCAGACTTTATTTTTGGGGGCTCCAAAATCACTGCAGATGGTGACTGCAGCCATGACATTAAACGACACTTACTCCTTGGTAATATAGTTATGAGCCGCCTAGATAGTATATTCAAAGGCAGAGACATTACTTTGCCAACTAAGGTCCGTCTAGTCAAGGCTATGGTTTTTCCTGTGGTCATGTATGGATGTGAGAGTTGGACTGTGAAGAAGGCTGAGCACCGAAGAATTGATGCTTTTGAACTGTGGGTGTTGGAAAAGACTCTTGAGAGTCTTTTGGACTGCAAGGAGATCCAACCAGTCCATTCTGAAGGAGAGCAGCGCTGGGTGTTCTTTGGAAGAAATGATGCTAAAGCTGAAGCTCCAGTACTTTGGCCACCTCATGCGAAGAGTTGACTCATTGGAAAAGACTCTGATGCTTGGAGGGATTGAGGGCAGGAGGAGAAGGGCACGACAGAGGATGAGATGGCTGCATGGCATCACTGACTCGATGGACGTGAGTCTGAGTGAACTCCAGGAGTTGGTGATGGACAGGGAGGCCTGGCATGCTGCGATTCATGGGGTCTCAAAGAGTCAGACATGACTGAGCGATTGAACTGATGGCTGATTCATGTTGATGTTTGGGAGAAACCAACACAATATTGTAAAGCAAGTATTCTTCAATTAAAAATAAATTAGTTAAAAAATTATTGCCTGTGGTTGCTTCATATTAAATGTCAAACTCTTTCTCAATGTTTGAACTTAACTGTTATTGAGAAATAATAAAAAAAGTCCTTAATAAAATTACATATGCTTATAAAGAATAGAAAAATTGCTTACCATATGACAACATTTTTGTAATTGAATTAAATATAAATAAGAGCTTCTGAATAAACTCCTTAGGAATAATTACATTTTAGGAATACCTAGTTAGAAATAATCTCCCAAACCAACAAGGACTTCCTATATGGTAGAGGGAACTATACTCCATATCTTTCCATATAAGCTACTATGGAAGAATATGAATCAATTAGCTGTATACCTGAACTAGCACAACATTGTAAATCAACTACACTTATATAGAATAATTAATAAACAATTTCTCCAGATTTTAGGCCCTTGAAATTAAGAATTGTGATCAATTAAGTTAAATGATGAAAGTTTATTAAATGGGTCATTTCCAAATAAGACAAATACCAAGACATTAATTAGTGAACACTAGCTTCCTTTTGCAAAGAAATTAAAGGTATTTAGGATGATTTAAAAATATATTTGGTGCCATACTGAGGTATTTTCTATGAAAAAGCACGTATTAAAAAAAATATTACTGGTTTTATATTTGCCAATCTACAGAATGCTAATTTAAAAAGTTCATAATTGCTTACTTCTTAGTTTTCACTTATAATTGTCATTTACAGAATTGAGGATTTGAATTTAAATATGAAATTAAAGTTGCTAGAAGTAATAATGGAAACATTTCAGTATACAATAGCAAAGTAGGATGTGTGTTTTTAGTAAAAAAAATATAGAGTGGAACTGCATTATGTTAAAAAAAAAAAAGTAATTTTGTCTTAGAGCTGGTTGTCCAGATTGGGAAAAGAAAAAGAAAAAAAAAAAAAAAAAGAAAGACAAACTAAGGTGGATACAGAAATTTATGGAAGATTTGAGAAAAACAATCCTGAGAACAGAGTTTTGTGCATGGAAATGATTGGCTTAGAATAAATTTAATTGAGTAAATTTTAAAAGTAAGTTTGTATAAAAGCAGAATTTGTTTTTTTCTCTGCTGAGGACAGTTCTCTTAAAATACTGACCTCCTACCTTTAACCAGGAATCTGTTATAACTTCCTTATTTAGACTTCGAAATCTTCGGTTGTCATTTTGGTGAAGTGAATAAACACTTATTCACAGTGAACTATGATCCTGTTTGACCAAGTAGTTTGAAGCGTTTTGATATTTTTGATGAAAAATTTCCCAGATCAAATTCTGATGTAGTTCTTTGACCTCTATCCAAACTTTGGTTACTTCAAAGGACCATTGAAACATCCCAAAGAGAGATATAAACTAGCTAGGTTTATTTGGTATGTTAAATTACATGGAAGTATTGTCAAATAAATAAAAAATCTTTTTAGGCTACATTGTGTGAATAAATGTTATTAATGTAGAAATTGTATGGAATTTCTAAGAATCTCGTATGTCCTGGTAAAATGTTATCAGTCATAACTTAAGGTATTATATTAAAATGTTGTATGTCACAGCTGTAACCAAATTTCTTTGTCAGTTGTGTAGTGAGCAGGTCTTTAACCATGCCTTCTTAAAACTAGTAACAAAAAGGTTCTTTATATAGCACTGTGTGAAATAGTGAATATGGTTATAAATTTATGGTTTCTATCTAAAGTATTACTAACTTTCAATCTTTCTTTTCTAGATAAAAGACTTATCTGGAAAAGAATCTCCCCCTCAAACTAATTATGAGTTACAGCAACTTGGTGAATTATAACTTTTAAGCAGAATGGAAACATTTATCTTTTCTCTTTCCTTGATCCCTCCAGAGACTGGAAACTCGGGTTTCCAGAAACTTTTAAAATCAACCAGGTTAGGAAAGCAACCTCCTAACACGTTCAGGAATCTCAAAGTATTTGGGGCCCTTTAAAAGGGAGAGATTTACTCAAATCTGTAGTTAACACAGGTGAAATCTGTGACAAGACTTTGGCATGACTTTCCTGGCTTTAGGAGGCCTTTTAAAAATTCAGTCTGAATTTCCATATAAAAGGTTTTAGCAAAACCTATTTCAAAAGGCCTGTATGATCACATGTGTATAAGTCATCAGGCCAAGTTTATTGAAACCAGAGTTATTCTGCAAACAAACTAGTCTTGTTTTGGTAGAAATGAGGGTAATTTTAGGGAGAAAAAGATTATGTTTATGTGGAGAGTAAATTCAAGTTGTGTTAATAGAAGTCTTTATTTACCAAGAATCACTTCCCACATAGCTCTACTGTTACATTGTTGTAACTTTTAGCTGAATTATTAAGAGGACACTCTAGTTTGTTTCTGAAGTGCCATTCATTAGTATGTCTTTGAATGAAGATCAGATGCCCCATGACCTGCAACCAAGGGATTATTCATACTGGAAAAGGCATGATTTAAAGGACCATCTCCAACCTGTGTGTGTGTGTGAAGTCGCTCAGTCGTGTCTGACTCTTTGCGACCCCACGGACTGTAGCCTACCAGGCTCCTCTGTCCATGGGATTTTCCAAGCAATAGTACTGGAGTGGATTGCCATTTCCTTCTCCAGGGGATCTTCCCGACCCAGGGATCGAACCCAGGTCTCCCACATTGTAGACAGACGCTTTATTGTCTAAGCCACCAGGGAAGATGGAAGGATTCTTATCAGGTACTCTTCACTAGCTCATGCATATTTCATCTGAAGGAAATTGATGCTTTGATTACTGCTTTCACTTAGAGAGGGACCTTACAATGTACTGGACTATACTCAGGCTACTGATCTCAAAATCACCTTAAAACAATTTTCACACAGATGGCAAACTACCAGACAGGGTGGTAGGAAGAAGTAGACAGGTGATCTAAGTTGCCAAAGCAGGCCTGCAGACTGATTACTTTGATAATTGCTTGTACTTGCTTATGAAATGAATGTATTTCATGATCTTATGTACAGATAAATTTAGTTGAATTATTGAGTTTATGGCCAATTGCATATTTCCAGTACTTCTAGATTAACTTGAGTGGATTTCTCCACTCAAGGCTCTAAATGGATGACCCTTAGGAAATTATTCTAGAAGGAAGAAGCTATAGTTCTTTTGACATTGATATTACTGGATGAGATTCTCTCATTTGGCCAGTCAATCATAGCTGCTCTGATCCTTGTCATAAACATGAAAGATCTTCCCCCTTCTGTTGGAAACAGTTAAACAATAGTAAGTGTGACCTGCTTAATAGTATGAAGAAATGTGACTGGGTGCTTTATGAACAATGCCAAGATATCATTTCCTTCAAAGATAAGGATTGGTACTGAATACATTAAGTCAGATGAGTTGTGGATATACTGGGTAGCACCTAATGGAAGTTCTTATCTTGAATTCTTACTTATAACCTTACAAATACTACCAACTCCATTACCTATATTCTGCCTATTTTGTACTCTGATAAAATAATGATTAGATGACTTGAAGCAGCTGACAAGACATATAGTTCTATATAAGATCAATAATAGTAATAGTGTAACTTTAAATATGGGAAGAAGCAACCAGGGGGAGTCGTTTTCTGGACCATGATGCACTAGCAAGACAGGTGGTCCTGAGACTTGGCAGTGGTTGATAGGGCCTAGTCCAGCAATAGCACCCTGAGAGGCCTAAGAATAAAATCTTGGCCTGACCTAGGAACAAGCAATCCTAGCACTCTGACACAAAATAATCATGAAATGCCTCCTAGGCTATGGTCCAATTTGTGACCATGAGAAGGCACTGCCAACTAAAACTTGGCACTTGCAACCTGTCACTACAAGTAAGATATTAGTAGCCACTGCAGTTGGTGACCTTTGGCACAGCCTGAAAGGAGTTCAGGGTGGAGGTCAGCAATAAGGCACTCTTTTTTACTGAGAAATTCTGGCAGAACAGGCCTTCAGATATCCAGATATTTTCAGAGGAAGATTTCATCAGACCAATTTCTTTCATCTTCTATCTAGACAATCACTGAAGTCTTTAATAGACACATCTGATCCTCATGACGAATAGCAACATTTTTGTGACTGACAGCAATCTTCTGCCAACGTGTGTGGTTGATTGCATGTATCCTCCTTCACTAAAATCACAGACATACTGACCTCCCCTTCCACAAGCTCTTCAGAGCAGATCCTCAGAGTGATTTGAATAACTTTCTCCAGGGCTATAGTACTCATTTTTCCCCACAGAAAACTTAACTCACAACTCTCATGCTCTGTATTTTTTTGTCAACACCTTCAGACTAAAAATGTTAAATAAAGTGTTCTCATTTTTGATAAGCAACTCTACCAACATCTGTGATATCCTACATAATTTAAGGCAGTCATTGCTCTAAGGTCTCTTGAAGGTTGGGCCAAAAACAACTCCAAAGTTTTCTGCATCCCTAAGATTCCCCTTTCAATGGAGGATTATTTTGAAAAATACACATAAGGAGTATGACAATGTAAGTCATGGTGTGTAGCATTGCGCTCTATCACTAAAAGAAAAGCAAGATTCACCATAAAGCTTTGTGTCCACTTGTCAAATAAAGCTAATTTTAGTTTAGTTTAATTAAATAAGCATATTTTTAGATTTTTCAGCATTAAATACTTTTATTCTACCTGTGTCTGCTGAAAGTCATATAAGTTCATATTATCTCTATCGCAGAATCTGTAGCAAGAAAGATAGCAAGCTGGACTTCCCTGGTGGTCCAGTGTTTCAGAATCCTCCTGACAACGCAGGGGCCATGGATTTTATCCCTGTTCCAGGAAGATTCGCCATGCCTCTGTGCAACTGGGCATGTGCACCACAGCTGCCGAAGCCTGTGTGCTCTAGAGTTCATACCCTGCAACAAAAGCATGTGCGCTTAGTGTCTCAGTCAGGTCCGACTCACTGAGACACTTTGTAGCCCACCAGGCTCCTCTATTCATGGCATTTTACTGGCAAGAATCCTGGAGTGGGTTGCCATTTCTTCCTCCAGGGGATCTTCCAGACCCAGGGACTGAACTCGTATCTTCTGTGTCTGCTGTGTTGCAGGCGGGTTCTTTATCCACCCAGCCATCAGGGAAACCCATAGCAAGATAAGCCACAGCAATAAGAAGCCCACATGAACTGCAAATGAAGTGTAAACCCACTCACCACAACCAAAGATGGCCTGTGCAGCAAGGATTTCCACAATCTTTTTGGGACTTCCCAGTCTACATAATTGTGTGAGTCAAATCCCTGTGATAAAGTTGAATTTGGATGAACATTAGTCAAAACACAGAGAATTTCCTTTAAAATTTGAGAAAGTAAAAGAACTAGATTCAGTCAAAGCACAGAAGTAAGTAATAATAGTGAAGGTTTACTCACCACTTTCAAAATGCCAAGCACACTCTGAACATTTCACTCATTAGAATGTTTCATCCTAACACATCTGAAGGTATAAAGACTGTAATAGAGCAGGGAACTTTATCTTGTGCCCAGCTATACACTCCATATATAGAACACACACAATTTTCAACTCTCTGATGAATAAATCAAAAGTGGAACAACACCCTAAAGCCCTAGGATCTCCATCTGACCTTATGGCAGAAAGATGGATATAAAAATTAAAACTTTATCTCATGTTCCACTTATTTCTGAATAAAAGAGTGAGCTCTTAGAACAATGAACTTTTAGAACTTTTAACAAATAGATTTTTTTTTTTGCATTTTAGTTATTTTTTGCTTAGTTTTATTGATTAAAAATTTAAAAATGATTCTGCATTCTGTTTGAATACCTTTGGAGGATGTATAATGACTGTTTAGAAGTTGACAAGTTCGAAGTTATCATTGGTGTGAATAGGGGAGGAGAGAGGCAAAACACTTCAAGAAAAGAAGAGTTTTTCATTTTCAGGTCAGGATGCTGGAAGTTAAGAAAATCTGATTCTCTCAGGGACAGGTGTGGAGGTTGGTGGGGTGGGGAGCAGTTATTAAACCCATTTTCTCCTACGTATTTTACTTAATTCCTCTCTAGTGGTTCATAAACTGAGAAGAAGCCAGTGAAAACCAAGCAGACCAAAAATGGTACTTAGAGCTCAGTGAAGGATACACAGCAACTTTTCTTCTATGAAAGCTTATGAGGGACCAGATCTGTTTCTAAGTGGTCATGGTTTCTGCTTACCAATGAACTTGGAGTTTCATTTTCCCAGGGACAGTGAATAAACTCTTTCTTAGGAGCCTAATTTCAGGCTGCTGTTGAATAATTGCTGGATTGCTGAAAGCATCCAAATAGGAGCTCCTGTTTGCTTCCAGCTACTTCAGGCTCTTGTAAACAGCATTTGCTTTCCATCACAAGCTAGGAAATGTGCCTGTGCAGCCAAGGTGCTGGGTCCCTGGAGAGGGTGTGCAAGGAGGCTGTTTTCTCATGTCTCATTTGGTTTATAACATGCTGGTAGGGTTGAATAATCACTAAAGCTCCATCCAATTATATTCCACTAATTTATGAAACATCCAGCAATCTGCTGGAGGACTAGGAGGTCAACCAGATGTTTTCTGATGCAAAGTCAGAGCACTCGCATCTCATGAGAGGGGAGGACTGATGGGCACACACACCTCCTGACATCACTGGGTGAGGCCTGCAGATTTTCTAAGTAGAGAAGCTTGGCCGGGGAAGAGTTTAGCTGGCAGATCTGAGCTGGGATTAACTCATCCAGATAACTAGGAAGAAGGACTCAGCAATTTAAGCCTGTTTATTCTCCAAGAGGAGTTAGACCCTGCATTCCCTGAATATCCCGGGCTCTAGGAGAATCTCTACCACAGCTCCCTGGGTACAGTCAGGATCACGTTCACTATATTCCACCCCCAACACTTCTTGTCTGAGCTGGACCTAGCGACCTGCTTATAAAGAGCAGATCATGCTAGAATTGGTGTAAAGAAGAGCAACAGTGATGGGATGTCATCCAGAGATTAGACTACGAAAAACTGTGATGTCCTTCTTGCTCATTTTCTCTCTCTGGAGCTTCTTGCTTCCTCGGATGAAGCAAGTCGCCATTTGGGAGCTGCTCTCTGGAGAGGCTGAGTGTGGTCTTTTGACTGGCAGCCAGTCAGAAGCTGAGACCCTCTGCCCAACAGGCTGGGGGGAACTGAGTCTTTCCAGTAGTCTTCTGAGTGAGACTGAAGAGAATCCATCTCTGTGCTGTCTGGCTTTGCAAGGACTGCAGTCCCAGAGAACCCCTGCCTGCAGCCTTGAGAGATGCTGAGCCAGACACCAGGACCAGCTCAACCACACCCAGGATCCAGACACACTGAAACTCTGAGATAAGAAATGTTGTTTATAGTCAATAAATTCTGGCTACTTAATGATAGGCAACTCACTACAGTCAGGTCTCTGCTCAAGTGTCTCCCTATTTATAGTAGTCTCTTGCCTCCTGAACCAAGAAGGCCAGCAAAAAGGATCCCCCATTATCCTCTATATCCTTGCTCATCTTCATTTTTCCTTATGGAAAATTATTGCTGCTTACTTTTATATTACATATTTATTGATTAGCTGGCTTCCCTGCTAGAATGAAAATCCAATGAACACCATGTCTGTCATTTTCTTGGTAAATAAGATGAATATATATCTGCCCCAATGCTGCTTAGATATATTCATCAAATACTTATTACAGGGCTGGTATATACCAGGTCCAGTGATTATAGATTCCCTGGTATCTAGGTCAGTAAATTTCAAAATAGATGTAGATAGACTGGTAGATATCTCCATTGGCCTTAGTTTTGCTCTCAGAAATAATAAACAACATATCAGTCCTGTTCCACAAACCCAGTTCTAATTGTTCTGTTAACTCTACTTTTTTGGGTATAAGATCTGGTTATTAAATTTATTTTGTATGCTGTAGAGTTTTTTGGAGTTTAAGCATGGGAATTTTACTTTAGTATATTTTAAATTTTAATTGAAGTTTGGTTGATTTTTAATGTGTTAGTTTCAAGTGTGCAACAAAGTGAATCAGTTATACACACACACACACTCTTTTTTAGATTCTTTTCCCATAGAGGCCACTACAAGAATACTGAGTAGGATTCCTGTGCTATATGGTAGGTCCTTGTTAGTTACATAATTTATATATAGGAGGGTGTATGTGTCAGTCTCAGTCTTCTAATTTATCCATCCCCCATAGATGTAGAAAATAAATTTATGTCACACTGTAGACTTTTAATGGATGTTTGATGTTTCCTCATTTGGTGTTTACCTTGCCATTGAAATTCCATTTCAACTCTCTGCTTCCTTAGAGGAGGTGTGGGAGCTACTGCCTAGGCTCACTTTCTCCTGGCTTCCACTGGGAAGGAGGGAGGCAGGCTCATGTACCATTAACCAGACCCCCAGGAACCATCTCCTGCATCACCAGACTGATGAACCTGTGTGTCTGCCTGAAGCTCCCACAGTCACTCTTCTTGTCTCAAGACAGAGTCCTCTACCCCTGTTGTATGTGTGTGCACTGTCAGTGGTGGTTATTTTGACCTGGCTACTTTCCTACTCTCATAAGATACACCAAGATAGACAACCTCTGAACATGGATCATCTATGTTGCTCCATTTTTACAACTGAGTTCTTTAAAGAGTCCTGACCTCGAGCTTTCTCTGCAAGCTTTCATCCATTTGCTGTCTGTTTCTGGACCACAAAGGATAACAATTCTTATGTTTAAATACTTCTGTATATAGTGATGTCTGTATAAAATATAAAATATGACTATATTTATATTTTACATACACATATATATGTACATATAGTCAACTTAGCTCCCATCTTGAAACTATTATCTCTACCTCCTTTCCATTGGCCCTTCAAGTGTTTGAAGATCTTTAGCACATCATCCCATATTCTCATTTCCTATGTCTAAAATTATTATTTCTCTAATGACTTTAATCTCCAATAATTTTGTTATGTTTTATTACCAAAACTCCCTCTTCTATTCTGGTAGATATGTTAGAGTTCATTCAATAGCACTATACGGCTGCCAGTGTGAGAGGAACAGGGTACAGTGGGACTATTCTTCCTTGTACTCTATTTTTCTGTTAGTGCTAAGTCTGATTTATCTTTTTTAACCATATATTTATACAACCAGCTCATAATAATCAACTTAGTAATGGAGTGTGCTACTCCTTGTCCATATTTTAAATATTAAACTCTGCCAAGCAATGGCACACTCCTCTACTTCAGAATTAAAGACTTCACACTAGTCTCTACTGAGTTTTACCATGTTAGTTTTAACCTCTCACACCCTTTTGAAGAATGTCAGTCTATGCAGAAAGACTTCAGTTCAGTTCAGTTCAGTTGCTCATTCGTGTCTGACTCTTTGTGACCCCATGGACTGCAACATGCCAGGCCTTCCTGTCCATCAGCAACTCCCAGAGTTTACTCAAACTCATGTCCATTGAGTCGGTGTTGCCATCCAACCATCTCATCTTCTTTCATCCCATTCTCTCACCTTCAATCTTTCCCAGCATCAGGGTCTTTTCAAATGAATCAACTCTTCACATCAGGTGTTTATTCCTGTTTTAACTTAACTGTCAATCTTCTGATACATTGATCCCTGGTGAACTGCTATTTCTTCAATCTATATGACATTTTTTCCTCTCATTAACTTATCAGAAGGCATACTATATTAGCTTTTTTAGATGTAAAGCCCATTTTTTACTCACTGGGATTATGTCACCCATTTATTCAATAAAGATGTATCAAGGGTCAACTCTGTGCCAAGAGCCAAGCTGGACATTGAATTCACAGAGATCAACAAACAAACGTAATTCTTGACCTCATGAAACTTAAGCTTATTATTCACATTTTATAACTGTTTATTAGACAATTATAATTAGAAATTATAATTTCTAAGTTTTTATATTCAGAATTTTATTTTTTTTAAAGTACCAATCTTGATAATGCAAAAACAGTGCAATGCTAACTGTAGAATTTCTGTGGTGGATAGTTGGGTTGCTCACTGTGTATTTCTTTCTTTTTGTTTAGTCCCTCAGTCATGTCTGACTCTGTAACTCCTTGAACTGCCGCCTGCCAGGCTCCTCTGTCCATGGGATTTCCCAGACAAGAATCCCAGCGTGGCTTCCCATCTCCTTATCCAGAGGCGCTTCCTGACCCCGTGGGCCAAATCTATGTCTCTTGCACTGGCAGAAGGATTCTTTATTGCTGAGCCACCAAGGAAGCCCCATATTTCTTTCTACTTTTATATATATTTGAAATTTTTCATAATAAAGTTTTGGGGTAAATTTTACTTGTCTTTCACAAGCCACTGAATTGTGCATATCTCTTTTTTAAACTCCTTAGATAGCTTTACTTGCTTTTTATGAACTTCAGGATGCTACAGCCTCTGTCTCCCAGAATTCCTGGTAAAATTATTACATAACATAAAGAACACTCAAAGTAAAGATGGACTATGACTCAAAGTAAGAGCCTAGCATGAACTGGCTCTGTGCCCCTTGACAAATCACTTAATGTCTCTGAGCCTCGATTTTCTGCATCCCTAAAATGGGATAATATTAACACTCTAAGCTGTTTAAAAAATAAATAAAATCATGTACATAATCACTTACCATATTTAAAATACATCTGCCACACTTCTGCTACTTTTTGAACTTATACACCAGGCACATAACCATCATTTCCTTCTTTACAAATCTGAATTAAGCAGTTAATATCCCTTCAAGCTTTCTTCTTCCTTTACCCTTTGAAAAATAAAATTCTTAGTAACTCATACCTTTAATGTGTTGTTAGATGATTTGGTTCATAAATTTGGTGTCAGAAGAGGTAAATTTTTCTATCACCTTTAGTTCAGTTCAGTCACTCAGTCATGGGTGACTCTTTGCGACCCCATGGAATGCAGCAAGCCAGGCCTCCCTGTCCATCACCAACTCCCAGAATTTACGCAAACTCATGTACATTGAGTCAGTGATGCCATCCAACCATCTCATCCTCTGTCAACTCCTTCTCCTGCCTCCACTCTTATACTTACCTACTACACTTTAAACTGCTGCATTTCATTTCTTTAGGTATGCTCTGTAATTTGTTTAATCACTTTCGTGTTGTGGGCTTTCAGGTGGTTTTCTCTGCTTTAAATATTTCTGCAATAATTCTCTTGTGTGTATACACACAGACAAGAGGAGAAGTACACATGAGACAGTGAAGGACGGGGAAGCATGGCATACTGTAAGTCATGGGGTTGCAGAGTTGGACATGACCTAGCAATTGAATAACAACAATATATATGTATGTGTGTGTGAATATATATATACATATGAGTCCTCATTAAAGATTTTTCTATCAATTCCTATCTCACCCCTAGAGCCTTGAAAACCAGTGTTTGCTGCCCTTTGGTTTTTAATCTCAATAACTCCTCACCATACACATACTCTTCACTGTGCTACGCACACTTTCCAGATGAAAACCAAGGTGTGATTCAACTGTAGTCAAAGAAAAGGAATTCTGCACAATCTTACACACAGACATACACTAACAATCCACTTCCCATCAGCAACTGAAACTTAAATTGAGTGATCATGACATGAGATCTTTAAAGAGCTATCCTTTGCCTTCAGTTTTATTAAAGACACAGATGTGTAGTCACACTTAATGGTGTTTACTTGGAAGCATGTCATGTTTACCCTTGCAAATGTATTATGCATGCCTCAAGATAGAGTGAACAAAGTGAAGTTGCTCAGTCGTGTCCGACTCTTTGCCACCCTGTGGACTGTAGCCCACCAGGCTCCTCAATCCATGGGGTTCTCCAGGCAAGAATACTGGAGTGGGTTGGCATTTCTTTCTCCAGGAGATCTTCCTGACCCAGGGATCGAACCCAGGTCTCCCACATTGCAGGCAAACGCTTTAACCTCTGAGCCATCAGGGTGAACAAAAGGGCATTGTAACTTCATGTAGTCCGACTGCTTGCTTAAATTTAGGTTTGGGCTCAAATGAGAAAAATCTCTGATTATCAGTCATCTTGGACTTATTCACAGATGTTGGGCTCTATTTACAAATGATTTATGTCTTTGCATAAAAGAGAGTGGGGACTTTGTGTGTGTTGCTCAAAGAACCATCAACTGCCTCTCCTGAGGAATTTGTATAAGATCAATATTTATCTATGTGAGCCAAGAATTGTGCCATACTGCTTGAGAGCCAAATACTTCATTTTCTGTCTCTCTGCCCCTGGGAGGAGCACAGCAGACTGAAATGTCGGCACAAAGGCCACTTAAAGTTCTCACTCAGTTTCTGCTGCTTTAGATACAATGCGAGGTTTTGGCTGAACTGCAGATTTCTGTCATGGATGCTGCTCATGACTAACACATAGTATATATATATATTTATCATATATATATAATGTATTTGTAAAATAAATGAGCAAAGAGAAACAAGCAAACATTGTTGTCACAAACTCTTCACAAAGAAAAAAGAGGATAGCCTTGAATGTATTATTTTAAGATATATTAACTGGAGACCCACCAGACATGTTTGCCTTGAATGAGGATACAGTTGTTACTTGGAATGATCTTCTAGACATGTATGTAAATAATTAAGAACATAATAACGAAAAGCCCCGTATTCTATATTAAAGGTTAAAAAGAATTTCTTGGAGATTCAGAGCAAGAATCAACATTCTGTTTAGAGAAATTTAGGAAAGATTAAGAATCTATAGGAGTTCAACAAGCTTGTGATGAATGAGGAAGGGAATTTTAGAAAAAGTAAGGACATAAACAAAAGAAACATAAAAGAAACGTAAAAGACTTTCAGATTGTAGAAATAGAACGTGTTGCCATGAACAATTAGAGGACTTGTGTCAGTAAGAACAAGTTAGTCTGAACTTTTCCATTAGAATTGGATTGTATAAAGCCTTATATACTCCATTAGTGAGCTGTCACCTTCTTTTGTAAGCAAGAGATCCTCATATACTTTTAAACATGGAAGTGACATGATCAGATTTCCTGTAGTGATGCATCTTTCGTGTAAGGGGTCAAGCACATTCTTGTGAGTACAATGTAGGTAAAGCATGGACTCTTAAGCAGGGCATGTACAAAGAGCAAGAGAACAGCCATCTTGAGTGGCCTGGGCATACACACTACCGCTACATACCCTGCAGGACTTTTATAATCAATGTCCACCTCTCTTTCTTGATATCTCTGGAGCCAGCTGTGTTGAGGTGCACTATAAGAAAACATCAAAAATGCAATAGAGACTCCTGGAGCTGAGACAATCAAGAATAAGCCAGGTATTGACTTATGTCAATATTTCATGAAAGTATGGAGGAGAACAACAACAGCATCTTGCTGTAGACTCAGCAATCAGAGTCATGTCACAGTGAGGCCACCACTGTCACCCAACCTGCAAAGAGGTTTCCCTCCACCCAGACAGGGAGTGAAATGTAAGATGCTTAACAGGTACAATACAGGGGGAGACCATGGGCTTTAAGCAAATACAAGCAGTAACAGCATTCTGAGGAAACACCACCCTTGCCTCTGGTTTCTCTCGGCCTGCAGAACCATACTGCCATCTACACTGAGTCCCCAGAGCCAGGGCCAGATGCTGGGACAGTCTATACTATCTACACACCATCTGGTGGAGGAGGACAGAGAGGAGAGGACAAATGGGATTCCACTTGTTTATCAAGTCTAGTACTCTCTCTATGAAATGCTGCTTTGAGAAGGGCTTCAGAACTTCATTTGGACTCAGCAGGAAAGTCCAGTAATAAGGAAACTAACTTGTCACTAGTGTAAGTAGGGAAAAGAAGGCATAAGCTGAGCATTTGCCATTCTTGAGCTATCAAGATTTTGGCAAAGTCTACATGAGAAATCATAAAACATAAATAACAGCAATCTTAGTTTGTAAGCGAGAGGTGAAGGGAGCATATTTAAAGATTTTATATTATACACACTAAATACACAAAATTACTATTAAAGATTTTATGTAATCTATATATACTAAATGCATTTAGAGGACTTCATGAATCATATGAGTTTTAAGATATGAACCTGGGGAAAGCAATGGTCATTAATTAACACATTTTTAACTGGAATTTTTTATTTTTCAGAAACTAACACCTGTGGCATTAATAAGTCTTTTGTCAATAGTGTGTTAAGAAAGATTATACAATCAGTTGAGACTGGTAAGAAGGTGAAATGGAAGATGATATCAGTATTGGGCATAAGTTCTAGAAGCAAAGAGGGTATCCAGAGTGGGTTGCCATTTCCTTCTCCAGAGGATCTTCCTGACCCAGAGATCAAACTCAAGTTTCCTGTGTCTCCTGCATTGCAGTTGGATTCTTTACCAGCTGAATAATCAGCAGTAAATAAAACAGACAAAATTTCTTGCCCTCCTGGAGTTCACTTTGCAATGGATAAAGAAAACAGAAAAACATCATCATTTGGGAGATATAATATTAAATTATTTGCTCCTAAAAGTCAGTTGCTGAGTTGATCTCCTATATGCAGCTTAACTCCCTGTCAGACTTTTAAGCCTAGTACTACAAATATTTAGTCTATTTTGCTGAAAAATTTTAACATCGACCTCCACTGTTATCTTGGATAGAATACATTGTCTTTACCATTAAAATAATATCTTGTGCTCAAAGTTGAATCTTCTGAGAAGGAAAAGGAAGTAGATGCATCTTTTAAAATGTTTTCCCCCAAATAACTGAAAAATAGAGCTTGGGAAATGCTTACATTAATATGGAGGTAAAATTACCTTCATGATCATTTCTTTCCGTCTCTTTATCTTCTCACCTTCAGATTTTTTTTTAATGCACGAGAAAGTAAAATTTGAAAATTAAGATGTAAAATAGAATCTCATGAAAGAAATAACCAGGAGTCTTGTATTTTTACTTCAAGGCAAAAAGCTATTTCCTGGTCTCCTCTTCCTTCTATTTCTGCATGTCAATGTCACATACAAATTCTTTATGGTAGGAAGACTCATTTTTAGTGGATTCTAGTCCCTGCAGTTATCGACAGAGCACCTTATGATACTCACTGTGGACAGGTTAACAGGTATTATAGCTTTTTCAGTGCTACCTTAGCCCCAGCCTTGCTTTCACTGCTTCTGAGTTCCCACCTGGTCACAGCTGCTTCTGCTGATGCTCCCCAGGTACAGGGTCAGCTTCTAACCTTTTCCTGATGAAGATGAATAATGTATCACCACTCCCATTCCAGGTTGGTAGTATATTACCCTTGACCCCAAATTCATGACCCTAGATGACTGAGGAACTCCTACACTGCTTGCCGCTAATTTGTTTTGAGGTGTACTAGCAAGATTGGTTACTAGGAGGACTTGTGTACATTTGTGTTGCAGTTCACTTCTTCTACCTTTTTCCCCCTACATGCACCCAGTGTGCAATCCAGAACCGCAGTTCTGATGCCCTCTCCTTTTCCAAACGAGATTACACCTCTAGTTTACTAGTCAAGATTCTCGCTGTAGTTATCTAATTACTACTCTGGATATTCTTGCTGTGAACAAGACCTTGGAGATTGTGTCCACCTGGCTTGTTAGACTGGTCAGTTTCTACCAGTCTAATTCTTGTTCCACTCTCCAGATGCAATTCACGGTGAAAGCCATTTTGAAATTAAAGATGGAGACAGATACAGCCCTAGCAAAACTGGGCATGACCTGACTTCTAACGCCTCTGGAGTTGTCCCTTGTCTCACATCGGTGTTCATTTCAAGCTAACAACTGCTCCATTCCCAGCTGATAATACTGTAGATATCAGTAAAAAGTGTCCAAGTTCCAAATCTCAAGTGGGGATAATCTATAATAGGACTTACCTCATGGTAGTGACAGATGCTTTTGGTGTCAACATTTATTAGCTGTTAAATATTCTGTAGATCACTTTGTCCCTGATCATAGAAATAGACAGATCTGGATTTTATATTTATCCCAGCTTCCTGAAGAAGGTCAAGGCATTGAAAACAGGAGTGGCTTCTCTGGGGCTAATTCAAGACCCCATTAGTCTTCCTCTGGGAACTTCCTGGGAACCACAAGTCTAGATTCTTTGGTGCATCCATAATATGGGATAGATTTCATATAATCACCAGTCCTTTTAATGTTTCCAGTTTTTTTCTTTCATCCCTGTTCTAATGGTTCCTTGGGGAAAAAAAAAAAAAAAAAAACTTTGGTGCACAAATTTGTGAGTGGGAAGAAGGAATCTGGGAGAAAAGTGAAAGTGAAGTTCAGAAGCTTGTTTAGAGAACCAGATGTCTCTTAACTTAGCAAAGTGGGCTACATTGCCAGCAAGTGCATAGATAAGGTCCGTTTTCTACCCTATCTCTTCTTTGGTTCCTGCCAATCATGCTTGGCCACACTCTTGCCTTGATCCTTAACACATACTAAGGCTGTGTGTGGCCTCCCTTGCAGGCAGAAAACTTGTGGCTATGGAAGAATGGCCTCTGCCAGTTTTTCTGAGGAGCAATTCCAGGAGGCTTGTGCGGAACTTCAGAATCCCAGGCTATCAGGCTGGAATTGGCAGGTGGAATCCAGGGGCTTTACCGTCTACCGGAAGCTAAACAGGGTAGGAGTTGGCCTGCTGCAGGCCGCTAGGGTGGCAGCACACAGGGGATACTGGGAAGCTGCAGCCTGTCTGGGCCCTAGACATCTTCTGGAGCCAGAAGGGACAAGCACTTGAGTGGTGCCTCCAGCTGACTTTGCCACTTTTGGGTCGTAGTGGGTGGAGAGGACAATTGAATTTATTCTCATATCTGAGGCCTGCCTGACAGGGCAAGTGGTTTGTAAGAGAGGTTAATGGTAAACTTAACATGTGGGTGTGCCTGATTCTCAGCCCCATGCACTTGCCTGCAAAAGATATGGAACCACTCTCTTTGGCTGATGCCCGTGGTGTTTGTGTGGCATAGCGTATCTTAGGTTTAAATACAGTAGAGAAGAGACTTGGAGAAGGAAATGGCAGCCCACTCCAGTGTTCTTGCTTGGAGAATCCCAGGGATGGGGGAGCCTGGTGGGCTGCCATCTATAGGGTTGCACAGAGTTGGACACGACTGAAGCAACTTAGCAGCAGCAGCAGAGAAGAGACTGAACTTTTCAGAGAATGGCTGTGCAGGGCGATGTGCATGAAGAAATCCAATGACTTTCTAACTAGCTTTTTGGCCTTCCCCCACTCTATCCCTTCCATCCTACATTGTAGAGCTCAGTCAAGCACCTGAGAGAGAGGCCGTGATCAATCGATCCCCTTCCTGTGGCACTGTTGATTATAGAATTATTGATACTAATAGTGACTATAATAGCTATTGTATTGTATGCTTTCTTAGGTTCCCGGCATTGTTCAAATGCTTTGCAGACATTGACTTATTCAATCCTCAAATCAATCCCAATATAAAGGACTAGGATTGTCACCTTTCTACTTATATGGAAATGAATATGTGAAACAGTTAAATTGATTTCTCAAGACTGACTTGGCTGTCTAACTCCAGACTTGTGCCATAAAAGTGCTCTTTCATTGACTCTGAAAGAGGGCAATTACTGTCAGGTGGGCTATGCATGTGGAACTAGGTGCTATATCTCCCATGACTAATCCATCTCCCTCTGCCCTCTAGTCAACACTGACCATTCCCCCACCTCCCCCAGAAGGCTTTTTGCTCCTTTATTTTTGTGGCTTTCATCCCCTGAACTGAGACAGAGTGTCTGGCTTTGTACTGTGTATTGTTTCCATTGTGTATTGATATGTAGCAAGGCCCACCTCTCTCTTGGGGGGAGGATGGATATTCAGAATGGTTCCTATCCCTATCAACTATAATATAAGTCTTATTTCCACTTGTCCTGGGCATGAGAGCAGTCATGGTACATTGATGCAAGCTACAAGTCTTTCCAGAGAACTTCCAGATGTTGGAGGCCATATGGTCCTATAAGTGTGCCCTTGAGCTTTAGCAGCTAGGTTGGAGGGCCACTGTACCATGCCACCTTGATTTCCGTTTGTGTTAAATATCAACAGGCCCTGTTGTATCAGGTGCAAGCCCTTTCCTACAGCCTTTGTCCACATCTAGTATTATATGCTGCCTGACCCATTTTGCTAGAGCCTCATTTTCTTTCCAAGTAAAGTCTATCCTTTACTTTCCTCCTGGAAGAAAATTCCCTCTATCTCCAGTTAGTAAGTCTTGCCTTCCAAATACCAGTCCAAACCAAAAGTGAATTCAGCTTGTCCCATACTCTCTCTAGGCTGCACTTATCTCCTCTAAAGGCCTTTGCCCTTTTCTGTCTTCTAGATATGTGTGGTTTCACCTACCATGTATGTTGTTAACATTATGTCATTTTTCCACAGCCATGCACTTCCCTGCTTGCAGCCATTTTACCTATGCATGTAGGTATGTCTTTTGGTCTCCAGGTCCTTGATTGGATATCAAACAGAAGAGCCTTGCCCCTCTGGCAATCTTTACCTTGATTAACATACCAGACTATTATCTATAAAATTCCAAATCAGGTTTTTGCAGTCTTTGCCTTCTTTATAAATTCCTCCAATAGCGTACACAGAGTAGACTTGTTTAAAGTTTACTAATATTGGGGGACAAGCAGAGGGTCTCAATGATCCACCCAACTTAAAAAAATATATATTTATTTTTTATTGACAGATAATTGCTTTGCAGAATTTTGTTGTTTTTTTGTCAAACCTCAACATGAATCAGCCATAGGTATACATATATAGTCCCTCCCTTATGAAACTCTCTCCCATCTCCCTCACTGGCCCATCCCTCTGGGTTGATACAGAGCCCCTGTTTGTTTCCTGAGCCTTACAGCAAATTCCCATTGGCTATCTACTTTGTATATGACAATGAAAGTTTCCATGTTACTCTTTGCATACATCTCGCCCCCTCCTCCCCTCTCCCCAGGTCTGTAAGTCTATTCTCTATATCTGTTTCTCCACTGTTACCCTGTAAATAAATTATTTGGTAGTGTTATTCTAGATTCCGTATATATGCATTAGAATATGGTATTTATCTATCTCTTTCTGACTCACTTCACTCTGTATGAGAGGTTCTAGGCTCATCCATCTCATTAGAACTGATTCAAATGTGTTCCTTTTCATGGCTGAGTAGGATTCTGTTGTGTATATGTACCACACCTTTGTCCATTCATCTGTCGATGGACATCTGGATTGCTACCATGTTCCAGCTGCTGTAAATAGTGCTGCAAGGAACAATGGGATACATGTGTCTCTTTCAGTTTTGGTTTCCTCGGGGTATATGCCTAGGGGTGGGATTGCTGAGTCATATGGTACTTTTATTCCTAGTTTCTTAAGGAATCTCCATACTGTCTGCAATAGTGGCTGTATCAATTTACATTCCTACCAACAGTGCAAAAGCATTCCCTTTTCTCCACAACCTCTGCAGCATTTGTTGTTTGTACTTTTTAATGATGGCCATTCTGACCGGTGTGAGGTGATATCTCATTGTAGTTTTTATTTGCATTTCTTTAATAATGAGTGATGCTGAGCATCTTTTCATGTGTTTGTTATCCATCTGTATGTCTTTGGAGAAATGTCTATTTAGGTCTTTTTCCCACTTTTTGACTGGGTTGTTTTTCTGGTATTGAGTTGTATGAGCTGCTTGTATATTTTAAAAATTTATCCTTTGTCAGTTGTTTCATTTGCTATCATTTTCTCCCATCCTGAGGGTTGTCTTTTCATCTCGCTTATAGTTTCCTTTGCTGTGTAAAAGAGTTTAAGCTTAATCAGGTTCCACTTGTTTTCTTTTGTTCTTATTTATATTAGGAGGTGAGTCATAGAGGATCTTGCTTTGATTGAGTGTCCTGCCTATATTTTCCTCTAAGAGTTTTATAGTTTCTGGTCTTACATTTAGATCTTTAAACTGTTTTGAGTTTATCTTTATTATGGTGTTAGGAAGTGCTCTGATTTCATTCTTTTACATGTAGCTGTCCAGTTTTCCCAGCACCATTTATTGAAGAAGTTATCTTTGCCCCATTGTATATTCTTGCTCCTTTGTCAAAAATAAGGTACCCATAGGCACATGGGTTTATTTCCAGTCTTTCTATCTTGTTCCATTGGTCTATATTTCTGTTTTTGTGCCAGTATCATACTGTCTTGATGACTGTAGATTTGCAGAATAATCTGAAGTCAGGACAGTTGATTCCTCCAGCTCCATTCTTCTTTCTCAAGACTTCCTTGACTATTCAGGGTCTTTTGTGTTTCCATATGAACTGTGAAATTTTTTTGTTCTAGTTCTGTGAAAAATGCCATTGGTAATTTGATAGAGATCATATTAAAAACACAACAACCTAAATCCTATGGGATGCAGACAAAGCAGTCCTAAGAGGGAAGTTTATAGCAATATAATCCTACTTTAATAAATAAGAAAAAAAATGAATAGACAACCTAAATTTGCACCTAAAACAACTGGAAGAAGAAGAAGAAGAAGAAGAAGAAGAAGAAGAAGAAGAAGAAGAAGAAGAAGAAGAAGAAGAAGAAGAAGAAGAAGAAGAAGAAGAAGAAGAAGAACAACAACAACAACAACAACAACAACAACAACAACACCCAAAATAAGTAGAAGGAAAGAAATCATAGGGATCTGTGCAGAAATAAATGAAAAAGAAATGAGAGAAATAATAGTAAAGATTAATAAAAGTAAAAGCTGGTTCTTTGGGAAGATAAACAAAATTGACAAAACTTTAGCCAGACTCATCAAGAAAAAGAGAGAAGAATCAAATCAACAAAATTAGAAATGAAAAGGAGAGATGACAACAGACAATGCAAAAATACAAAGGATTATAAGAGACTATTATGAATAACTATGTGGCAATAAAACAGATAACCTGGAAGCGATGGACAGATTCTTAGAAAAGTTCAATCTTCCAAGACCAAACCAGGACAAAATAGAAATTATGAACAACCCAATTACAAGCACTGAAATTGAAGCTGTGATCAAAGTTCTCCCCAAAACAAAAGCCCAGGACCAGGTGGCTTCACAGGAGAATTCTATCAAACATTTAGAGAGGAACTAATGCCTGTCCTTCTAAAACTCTTTCAAAAAATTGCAGAGGAAGGAACACTTCCAAACTCATTCTATGAGATCACCATCACCCTGCTACCAAAACCAGACAAAGACAATACAAAAAAGAAAACTACAGGCCAATATCACTAATGAACATAGATGCAAAAATCCTCTACAAAATTTTAGCAAAGAGAATTCAGCAACACATCAAAAATTTCATACACCATGATCAAATTGTGTTTACTCCAGGAATGCAAGGATTCTTCAATATATGCAAATCAATCAATGTGATACACCATGTTAACAAGTTGAAAGATATAAATTATATGATCATCTCAATAGATGCAGAAAAAGCCTTTGAAAAAATTCAGCACCCATTTATGATTAAAACTTCAAAATATGGGCATAGAAGGAACCTACTTCAACATAGTAAAGGCCATATATGTTAAGCCTACACAAACATTACTCTCAATGATGAAAAACTGAACACATTCCCCCCCTAAAATCAGGAACAAGACAAGTGTCTCCACTGTTGCCACTATTATTCAGCATACATCTGAAAGTTCTAGCTAAAGCAAGCAGAGAAGAAAAAGAAATAAAAGGAATCTAGACTGGAAAAGAAGAAGTAAAGCTCTCAATGTTTGCAGATGACATGATACTGAATGTAGAAAACCCTAAAGATAGTATCAGAAAATTACTAGAGCTAATCAGTGAATTTAGCAAAATTGCAGGATACAAAATCAATACACAGAAATCACTTGCATTTCTATATACTAACAATGAAAAATCAGAAATAGAAATAAAGGAATCAGTTCCATTCACCATTGCAACAAAAAGAATTAAATATCTAGGAATAAACTTACCTAAAGAGACAAAAAGTGGAGACTGAAAAAGTTGGCCTAAAGCTCAACATTCAAAAAGCGAAGATCATGGCATCCGGTCCCATCACTTCATGGGAAATAGATGGAGAAACAGTGGAAACAGTGTCAGACTTTATTTTGGGGGGCTCCAAAATCACTGCAGATGGTGACTGCAGCCATGACATTAAAAGACGCTTACTCCTTGGAAGAAAAGTTACGATCAACCTAGATAGCATATTCAAAAGCAGAGACATTACTTTGCCAACTAAGGTCTGTCTAGTCAAGGCTATGGTTTTTCCTGTGGTCATGTATAGATGTGAGAGTTGGACTGTGAAGAAGGCTGAGCGCCGAATAATTGATGCTTTTGAACTGTGGTGTTGGAAAAGACTCTTGAGAGCCCCTTGGAGTGCAAGGAGATCCAACCAGTCCATTCTAAAGGAGATCAGCCCTGGGATTTCTTTGGAAGGAATGATGCTAAAGCTGAAATTCCAGTACTTTGGCCACCTCATGCGAAGAGTTGACTCATTGGAAAAGACTCTGATGCTGGTAGGGATTGGGGGCAGGAGGAGAAGGGGGCGACAGAGAATGAGATGGCTGGATGGCATCACTGACTCGATGGACGTGAGTCTGAGTGAACTCTGGGAGTTGGTGATGGACAGGGAGGCCTGGCGTGCTGCAGTTCATGGGGTCACAAAGAGTCGGACACGACTGAGCTACTGAACTGAACTGAAATGAAGGAGACAAAAGAACTATACACAGAAAATGATAAGACACTGATGAAAGAAATCAAAGATGACATAAAGAGATGGAGAGATATTCCACGTTCCTGGGTAGGAAGAATCAATATTGTGAAAACGACTATACCACTTGACTTTTGAAAGTCTACATTAGGATCTTTACTTCCAACCATCAATAGCCACATCAATCATCTTGTTTCTTAATAATCATCAAAAGATTTCCTGCTGTAATGAGTCACTTGATTTTACTGTCTCTCCCCATTTTTGTTAATGTAAGACCTATAAGAGGAGGCTGAGACAGGTAATCCAAGAAGGCTTGTTGGATTGCTAGAGTTTGCTGCAGTAGGCTACCCTTGTCATCAAAGTTCTTGCCAAATGTTTGCTGAGTAAGGCGGATAGACAATGGATGAATGTCCTGATCATGATAAAGGCAGTTCATCATGGCTTACATACAAATCATATCATCTGCATCATCAGGGGTTTATTATTTGGAATTTGTAGGTTGAGAAGAATCAGAGAGTCCCCCTTCTCAGACTTTTCAGTGGCCATTATCCAGTAGAACCAAGCTGGGTATTACCTAGGGAATAATCTGCTATGAGTTGGGATCATGTATAGCTATGTACAATTAGCTAAGAAGCCACAGGAGATGTGATCATGAGCTAAATGATGCTGTAAGAAAGCTACTTTTACATGAATTAAAAAGACTAAAATAAGTGTAGAGGCATTTGAAAGGGTTTTCAATGTAACAAAAAAATATATATATTAAAGTAAAACCAATTGTGGTTTAGGTAGATACAAATAATACTGAACCTTATTCTTGGACAAATAGCTACTTTGATAGACAATATTTTGGTAATATTTTTAATTTCTCTTTCTATTGAATCAGAGAATTTTAGACTTAGAAAATCTTAGAAACCATTCTGTCCAATACCATCACATTTTCTTTTCAGTTTTCTTTTACTTTCTTTTCTTTTTTCAGCTTCCCTGTTCTCACCTTTCCTTTTTTTTTTTTTTTCCTCTCCATGTTGTAATGGTAATAACTTACCATTACCAATGGTAATAACTTTACATGGTGTTTTAATATACAAAATGCTATTGCATATGTTTTCATTTATCCCTCTTAATAATTCTAGAAGATAGACAGATATAGGCTTCTTTTCCTACTTTACAGATGGTATTAGACCCAGGGTTGTTAAGTGAGCCATTTAAGACCTCATAACTAGTAACCAGATATGAACCAGTCTACTTTGATAAACTCAGTACAAAAATATAAAGCTTGCTTCAATTCAGAAGTATCTTCTCTTTCCCCAAACTAAGCAAAACTAATGCGAAGCTGCTACATGCAATACCAAGTGGTATTGTGGGAAGAACATGGGTTAGAGTGAGATAGTCATTTCTGCTCCACCACACTTTCACTCTCTCATGAACTTGTTCAGGATGTGGTGGTGTTTTAGTTGCTAAGTCGTGTTCGACTCTTGAGACCCCATGGACTGTAGCCTGCCAGGATTCTCTGTCCATGGGATTTTCCAGGCAAGAATACTGGAGTGGGTTGCCATTTACTCAGGAGATACTCATCAAATGCCTCCTATGTAGTCTGCCTTGGCAGGCACTGCCTCAGAGCAGGAAGTCAGAGCTGTTGCTTCAATGAATGAACAATAAAGCATATCTGATGATGAGAATAAACTCATAGTAATGACAGACTCAATTTCTAGATAGGTTGATAAGAAGTCTGGGGTCCTTGAGGAGGAGAGAGGGTCGGGTGCTCTCGAAGAGGAGATAGGGGTCTGGAATTCAAAGGAAAAGAAAAGGGCAAACTTTTTTTTTTTCTTCTTCTACATTCCTTAGTCTTAGTAACATAAAACATATTTCTTTAAGCCCAGAGGTGATGATACACAGCAAAACAACTCAGCTTAGCTCTGTACTAAAGATTATATAACAACACTGTATAGTGTTTAAGACAGTTTCTCCTTCTTGAAAACCTTATGACTAATTCTGTTATCTTAAAATTTATATTATGGGAGTGAGTCTGGTAGTTCAGTTCAGTTTAGTCACTCAGTCATGTCTGACTCTTTGTGACCCCATGGATTGCAGCACACTGGGCCTCCCTGTCTGTCACCAACTCCTGGAGTTTACACAAACTCATGTCCATTGAGTCAGTGATGCCATCCAACTATCTGATCCTCTGTCGTCCCCTTCTCCTCCTGCCTTCAATCTTTCCCAGCATCAGGGTCTTTTCAAATGAGTCAGTTCGTTGCATCAGGTGGCCAAAGTATTGCAGTTTCAACTTCAACATCAGTCCTTCCAAGGAATATTCAGGACTGATTTGCTTAAGGGTAAACTGGTTGGATTTCCTTGCAGTCCAAGAGATTCTCAAGAGTCTTCTCTAACACCACAGTTCAAAAGCATCAATTCTTCGGTGCTCCAACTCTCACATCCATACATGAAAAACCATAGCCTTGACTAGATGGACCTTTGTTACACAGTAATGTCTCTGCTTTTCCATATGCTGTCTAGGTTGGCCATAACTTTCCTTCCAAGGAATAAGCATCTTTCAATTTGATGGCTACAATCACCATCTTCAGAGATTTTGGAGCAGGAAAAAAAAAAAAATCTGCACTGTTTCTACTGTTTCCCCATATACATGACATGAAGTGATGGGACCAGATGCCATGATATTAGTTTTCTGAATGTTGAGATTTAAGCCAACTTTTTTCACTCTATTCTTTAACTTTCATCAAGAAGCTTTTTAGTTCTTCTTCAATTTCTGTCATAAGGGTGGTGTCATCTGCATATCTTAGGTTATTGATATTTCTCCTGGCAATCTTCATCCCAATTTGTGCTTCATCCAGCCCAGCGATTCTCCTGATGTACTCTGCATAGAAGTTGAATAAGCAGGGTGACATATACAGCCTTGACGTACTCCTTTTCCTATTTGGAGCCAGTCTGTTGTTCCATGTCCAGTTCTAACCATTGCTTCCTGACCTGCATACAGATTTTTCAAGAAGCAGGTCAGGTGGTCTGGTATTCCCATCTCTCTCAGAATTTCCCACAGTTTATTGTGATCCACATGGTCAAAGGCTTTGGCATAGTCAATGAAGCAGAAATAGAAGTTTTCCTAGAAATTTCTTGCTTTTTCGATGATCCAACAGATGCTGGCAATTTGATCTCTGGTTCCTCTTCCTTTTCTAAATCCAGCTTGAACATCTGGAAGTTCACAGTTCATGTATTGCTGAAGCCTGACTTGGAGAATTTTGAGCATTACTTTACTAGCATGTGAGATGAGGGCAATTGTGTGGTAGTTTGAGCACTCTTTGGCATTGCCTTTCTTTGGAATTGGAATGAAAACTGACCTTTTCCAGTCCCGTGGCCACTGCTGAGTTTTCCAAATTTTCTAGCATATTCAGTGCAGCACTTTCACAGCATCATATTTCAGATTTGAAATAGCTCAACTGGAATTCCATCACCTCCACTAGCTATGTTCATAGTGATGCTTCTTGAGGCCCACCTGACTTCACATTCCAGGATGTCTGGCTCTAGGTGAGTGATCACATCATCGTGATTGTCTGGGTCATGAATATCTTTTTTGAATAGTTCTTCTGTGTATTCTTGCCACCTCTTCTTAATATCTTCTGCTTTTGTTAAGTCCAGACCTTTTCTGTCCTTTATTGAGACCATCTTTGCATGACATTTTCCCTTGGTATCTCTAATTTTCTTGGAGAGATCTTTAGTCTTTTCCATTCTATTGTTTTCCTCTATTCCTTTGTACTCATCACTGAGGAAGACTTTCTTATCTCTCCTTGTTATTCTTTGGAACTGTGCATTCCAATGGGTGTATCTTTCCTTTTCTCCTTTGCTTTTCACTTCTCTTCTTTTCACAGCTAATTGTAAGGCCTCCTCAGACAGCCATTTTGCTTTTTTGCATTTCTTTTTCTTGGGGATGGTCTCGATCCCTGTATCCTGTACAGTGTCATGAACCTCTGTCCATAGTTCATCAGGCACTCTGTCTATCAGATCTAGTCCCTTGAATCTATTTCTCACTTCCACTGTATAATTGTAAGGGGTTTGATTTAGGTCATACCTGAATGGTCTAGTGGTTTTCCCTACTTTCTTCAATTTAAGTCTGAATTTGGCAATAAGGAGTTCATGATCTGTGTCACAGTCAGCTCCTCGTCTTGTTTTTGCTGACTGTACAGAGCTTCTCCATCTTTGGCTGCAAAGAATATAATCAATCTGATTTCAGTGTTAACTATCTGGTGATGTCCATGTGTAGAGTTGTCCCTTGTGTTGTTGGAAGAGGGTGCTTGCTATGACCAGTGCATTCTCATGGGAAACTCTATTAGCCTTTGCCCTGCTTCATTCTGTACTCCAAGGCCAAATTTGCCTGTTACTCTAGGTGTTTCTTGACTTCCTACTTTTGCATTCCAGTCCCCTATAATGAAAAGCACATCTTTTGGGGGGTGTTAGTTCTAGAAACCCTTGTAGTCTTCATGGATGGAACCCTCAACTTGAGCTTCTTCAGCACTGCTGATCAGGGCATAGACTTGGATTACTGTGATATTGAATGGTTTGCCTTGGAAACAGAGATCATTCTGTCGTTTTTGAGATCACATCCAAGTACTGCATTTCGGACTCTTATGTTGACTATGGTGGCTACTCCATTTCTTCTAAGGGATTCTTGCCCATAGTAGTAGATATAATGGTCATCTGAGGTACATTCACCCATTCCAGTCCATTTTAATTCGCTGATTCCTAAAATGTCAATGCTCACTCTTGCCATTTCCTGTTTGGCCACTTCCAGTTTGCCTTGGTTCTTGGACCTAACATTCCAGGTTCCTATGCAATATTGCTCTTTACAGCACTGGGCCTTGCTTCCATCACCAGTCACATCCATAACTGGGCTTTGTTTCTGCTTTGGCTCCATTTCTTCATTCTTTCTGGAGTTACTTTACTGATCTCTATCAGCATATTGGGCACCTACAGACCTGGGGAGTTCATATTTCAGTTTTCTATCTTTTTTGCCTTTTCATACTGTTCATGGAGTGAGTCTCGTAAGATCTTTCTATTGTTAGTTCTAATCCTGTCATCTTACAATTTAAATTGTGGGAGTGGGTCTAGAAAGATATTTACAAACTTGAGAAATTCTTTTGATTTATTGTAATAGCCAATTGAAAAAGCTTATAGCTCCCTTGCTAAGACTAGTGAGGGGGGCACTCTCCTCCCCCTTCTGATGTTTATGTCAGAAGCATTCTCTGTCCCTTTTCATTGTAATAAATCTTCTGCCACACAAGAGCCCAGAGTGGCCAAGCCTGGTTTCTCATTCCAAAACTAAATCTTCTTCTTTGGAAATCATAAATCCAACATTGTTCACTGTAAGCTATCAGTATATAATGAAACGGCAGTTGAAAAAATGCTACAAAGAAAGAAAAGTGGGATGAAGGGATACAGAGATTTTATGGTGGGGATGGGGGTATCTAGGAGTGATGTGATATGCTCTAGATAAAGGGAATCTGGAAAGCCCCCTTTCCAGAGGTAACAACTGAGTGGAAATAGAAGTAAAATGAAAGATTGTGTCATGCAAATATGTGGAGGAGAAATGGACTGGAGACTATTTCTCAAAGCTCAAGCACATTAGAATTGTCTAGGGAGCTCTAAGGACATCACCAAACTTTACTTAGAATCCAGATTTAATTGAGATGCAGTAGAGCTTAGGGAGGATGGTCCATTTGAAAAGTTCCCCTTTCATATAGAGGTTGATTATTCTGTCCTCCCTACTTTTGTGTATGTGGAAATGCTAGTGCACCAGAATCACCTGCAGGGCCTATTAAAATTCACAGTAGAACTAAACTCCCAATTTTAATTCAGTGGGTGTGGTTAAGGAGTTCATGTTTTGCTTTTTTTTCTCCTCCTTCTTCCTGTTTTCCATTTTGCA
Source organism: Capricornis sumatraensis (assembly GCF_032405125.1). Classification (NCBI taxonomy): domain Eukaryota; kingdom Metazoa; phylum Chordata; class Mammalia; order Artiodactyla; family Bovidae; genus Capricornis; species Capricornis sumatraensis. The sequence goes on from NC_091076.1 coordinate 56,777,790, forward strand.
TTCTATTTTTAGCCAGTTGTCAACTTATATTAAACATAGAATGGAAAAGCCCAGATCATCAGTTTCTCATAGCAAAATTCAGGTTTAAGCTAAAGGATGTGGGGGAAAACCACTAGGCCAGTGGGCACAAATTAAATCAAATCCCCTATGAATATGAAGTGGGGGTAACAAATAGACTCAAGGGATTAGAACTTGTAAACAGTGTGCCTGAAGAACTATGGGCAGAGGTCCGTAATATTATACAGGAGGCAGTGAACAAAACCAACCCAAAGAAAAAGAAAAGCAAGAAGGCAAATGGTTATCTGAGGAAGCCTTACAAATAGCTAAAAATAAGAAGAGATATGCCAAGCAAGGGAGGAAGGGAAAGGCATATTAAACTTAACACAGAGGTATATTAAACTAAACATTTGCTAACAGCACAGAGAGAAAAGGATGCCTTCTTCAATGAACAGTGTATAAAACTGGAAGAAAACAGCAGAAGGGGAAAGATTAGAAATCTCTTCAGGAAAATTGGAGATATCAGGGGAATATTTTGTCCAAAGATGGGCACGATAAAGGACAAAAACAGTAGAGACTTAGTAGATGCTGAAGAGATCAAGAAGAGATGGGAAGAATACATGGAAGAACTGTATAATAAAGATCCAGATGAAGTGGATGACTACAATGGTGCGGTCAGCTACCCAGAGCCAGACATTCTGGAGAGTGTAGTAAAGTAGGCCTTAGGAAGCACTTCTGTTAATAAAGTTAGTGGATGTGACAGAATTCCAGTAGAACTATTCAAAACCCTAAAGGATGATGCTATCAAGGTGTTGCATTCAATATGTCAGCAAATCTGGAAGACCTAGCAGTAGCCACAGGACTGGAAAAGGTTAATCCTCATCCCAGTTCCCAAGAAGGGTAGTACTCAAGAATGCACTAACAATCAGATAATTGCATTCATTTCCCATGCTGTGTCGATCACAACGAACTGGAAAATTCTTAAAGAGATGGTAATGCCAGACCACCTTACTTGCCTCCTGTGAAAGCTGTGTACAGCTCAAGAAGCAAAAATTAGAACCGGCCATGAAACAGTGGACTGGTTCCAAATTGGGAAAGGAGGGCTATATATTGTCATCCTGTTTATTTAACTTCAATGCAGAGTACACCATGCAAAATGTTGGGTTGTATGAAGCACAAACTGGAATCAAGATTGCCAGGAGATGTATCAATAGCCTCAGATATGCAGATGACTCCACCCTTATGCCAGAAATGGAAGAGGAACTAAAGAGCCTCTTGATGAAAGTGAAAGAGGAGAGTGAAAAAGCTGGCTTAAAACTCAACATTCTAAAAATGAAGATCGTGGTATCCAGTCCCATCACTTCATGGTAAATAGATGGGAAAGCAATGGAAACAGTGATGGATTTCATTTTCTTGGGCTCCTAAATCACTACACGTGGTGACTGCAGCCATGAAATTAAAAAGCGCTTGCTCCTTGGAAAGCAAACCTAGACAGCATATTAAAAAGCAGAGACATTACTTTGCCAACAAAGGTTCGTACAGTTAAAGCTATGGTTTTTCCAGTAGTCATGTACAGATGTGAGAGTTGGACCATAAAGAAGGCTGAGCACCGAAGAATTGATATTTTTGAGCTGTGGTGTTGGAGAAGACTCTGGAGAGTCCCTTGGACTTCAAAGAGATCAAACCAGTCAGTCATAGAAGAAATCAGTCCTAAATATTTATTGGAAAGACTGATACTGACTCTGACTCTGAAGCCACCTGATGCAAAGAGCCGACTCATTAGAAAATACCCTGATACTGGGAAAAATTGAAGGCAGGAGGAGAAGGGAAGACAGAGGATGAGATGACTGGTTGGAATCACCAGCTCAATGGATATGAGTTTGAGCATGCTCCAGGAGATGGTGAAGGGCAGGGAAACCTGGCATGCTATAGTTCATAGGGTCATAAAGAGTTGGACATGACGGAGCAACTGAACAACAACTTATGTTGAAACTTCTGGTCCAGGGACCAGATTTGAGGACAACTGATGTATGAGGAGCATCTTGCATGGTTCTCAAAAGGGTTCTGAGTTTGGAGGTGGGAGCTGATAAACAGTGGGAACTGAAAGATAAGCACAAAATTAAGAGTATCTTAAGACAAAGGCAACATCCACTTTAGACTCACTCTCTCTGATTTTTAATAGTCCCCAGTTGGTAGCACATGACGTTCCCTGAACAATGTTGAGAAGTTCTCCTGGCAGAGTAGGACCACGGGTCACTTACAAAAGTTTTCCCAGGGATCTGCAGCCAGTTCTCCCGGGAGCTTTAGGCTGGTTCCCATGCCAGTAGAAATGGTGACATGACAGCAGATCATGTGACACCAGCATGCAGATCGTGTGCAGCATGCACATCATTGATTTAGGCCAGGGAAATGTTGGTATAAAAAGATCTGGGGAATTTCCTGGGGATCTAGGGGATAGGACTCTGTGCTTTCACTGCTGAGGCCACAGGTTTGATCTCTGATAGCAGAACTAAGATCCCACAAGACCTTCAGTGCAGCAAAACACAAAGATCTGGCTGATGGTTTGACTTCTTATGTTTTTTAGATGTCTTTCACTGTGAGATAAAGCTGCTTTTATCCTTTCATAGATCTTGTAGTCAGTAAGTTTGGTGAGGAACAGATTGCACATTCCCAGGGACTGTTCTTTCCTATGCTGTTAACCTATTAAACTATTAGAAGCCTGGCTTCTCTGGGAAAACTCTGTGGTTCTCCAGGCTGGGATGAGAGGAAGTTTGCCCTTTTAGAGGGAAGCAGATATTTAATTGCCGTTTACCTCCATGAAAGAGAAGCTTCCACTCTCATTCTCCAGGTAGACTCATAATCTGATGGTATCATTGTCTTCTTTACTTCTGGATAATGGGACTATTCTCCCTTCTCTCACCCTTCTGTGTATCAGCATGATTCACGGAACAATTTTTTTTTTTTTCATGCAGGACACTTATGGACCCTATTTACTCATGAGTAGAGTCACCAGGGCTTAAAATTGAAAATCATATGCAGCTTTCTACTTCCTGCTACTGATTGAGGCCACCTCCCTCTGTGTGTCTCTTTCTGTCCTATTCCAACATCCCTGAGCATACAACTGGATAGAAATGTCAGAGCCTCGGTTCTCTCTCAGGAGGAGGGTGTGGTATGAGGCAGTATGAAGATGCTGGTCCCAAGATGTAGCTTTGAGGGAATGGAGTGAGTGAGTTGAGAGGATTCCCCACATTAGTCTGCAGGTATAGCTTTGTGCTGCCACTCTGTCTTTTACTACCTCCTTGCATGAAGATCACACCAGGTGGCTGTTAATCAACAAGAACTTTTATTATCACTGGGCCTTTGGAAACCTTGACAGGTAAGATGACTTGTAGGAAGGAATTGGATATTCTGGATATTTAGAAGCGACTTAGCAGCAGCAGCAGCAGACATATTATTACACCAATTCCTGGGCTAATCAGGGCTTGAACTGGGTCAATGTCACATAGAAAATGGTTCTTGTTTGGTCTTCTAACCTGCCTTTAACATCAAAATCATCAACTGTGAGCAGAAGGAGAATTCTATCAGGCTCTCCAGTGGGGGTACTTGTTACTTCACAAGCTCACCACTCCAGACACTATTTTGGCAAACTATTTTGCTCTCCATGGAAACCATGAAGATGAATATATTTTTGCAAGAAAGGGAGAATTGTGTGAATATAAAACTTTGAGTTTTAGCCTGGGAATTTTAATGTGTTGTTAAGATATAAAAAGGCTAAAAAACATAATACAGCTTCCTTATCCTGGCATTTAGTGTAGGAAATACATCTTTCTGTGTCTGCCTTTGGGTTGTCTGAATATACTCTAGTGAGACAAAAACTCCAGAATATTGGTTCATGGTCTAGCCAACCAGTCTTTCAGGGCCTATCGTATGCCAGTATTTTGCTGAGCTCCAGTAATGCCTGATGAACAAGACAAAGTCCATGCCTTCTAGAAGCTGTAAGACTAAAACAGGCACTTTTTATGCTATGTAGATCTGAGTTCCTGACCCAAACCATTTTTTTTCTCCCTGACAAACTACTTTTAGCATTTCTTTCAGAGCAGGTGATCTGCTGCTTGCTCAGTTTTTTATTTGCCTGAAAAGTTATTTTGTTTATTTGTTTTTTCTTCAGTTTTGAAGAACAGTGTTATTGGATATAAAACACTAGGTCTGTGGCTTGTTTCTTTTTTTAAATATAAATTTATATATTTTAATTGGAGGTTAACTACTGTATAATATTGTATTGGTTTTGCCATACATCATCATGAATCCACCACAGGTATACATGTGTTCCTCATCCTGAACCCCCTTCCCTCCTTCCTCGTACCATCCCTCTGGGTTGTCCCAGTGCACTAGCCCCAAGCATCCAGTATCATGCATCGAACCTGAACTGGTAATTCATTTCATATATGATATTATACATGTTTCAATGCCATTCGCCCAAATCATCCCACGCTCTCCCTCTTCCACAGAGTCCAAAAGTCTGGTCTATACATCTGTGTCTCTTTTGCTGTCTCATGTACAGGGTTATCATTATCATTACCATCTTTCTAAATTCCATATATATGCATTAGTATACTGTATTGGTGTTTTTCTTTCTGGCTTACTTCACTCTGTATAATAGGCTCCAGTTTCATCCACCTCATTAGAACTGATTCAAATGTATTCTTTTTAATGGCTGAGTAATACTCCATTGTGTATATGTACCACAGCTTTCTTATCCATTCATCTGCTGATGGATATTTAGGTGTTTCCATGTCCTGGCTATTATAAACAGAGCTGAGATGAACATTGGGGTACACGTGTCTCTTTCAATTCTGGTTTCCTCTGTGTGTATGCCCAGCAGTGGGATTTCTGGGTCATAAAGCAGTTCTATTTCCAGTTTTTTAAGGAATCTCCACACTGTTCTCCATAGTGGCTGTACTAGTTTGCATTCCCACCAACAGTGTAGGAGGGTTCCCTTTTCTCCACACCCTCTCCATCATTTATTGTTTAAAGACTTTTGGATCACAGCCATTCTGACTGGTGTGAAATGGCCCCTCATTGTGGTTTTGATTTGCATTTCTCTGATAATGAGTGAAGTTGACCACCATTTCATGTGTTTGTTAGCCATCTGTACGTCTTCTTTGGAGAAATGTCTATTTAGTTCTTTGGCCTATTTTTTGATTGGGTCGTTTATTTTTCTGGAATTGAGCTGCATAAGTTGCTTGTATAATTTTGAGATTAGTTGTTTGCCAGTTGCTTCATTTGCTATTATTTTCTCCCTTTCTGAAGGTTGTCTTTTCACCTTGCTTATATTTTCCTCTATTGTGCAGAAGCTTTTAATTTTAATTAGGTCCCATTTGTTTATTTTTGCTTTTATTTCCAATATTCTGGGAGGTGGGTCATAGAGGATCCTGCTGTGATGTATGTCAGAGAGTGTTTTCTCTATGTTCTCCGCTAGGAGTTTTATATTTTCTGGTCTTACATTTAGATCTTTAATCCATTTTGAGTTTGTTTTTGTGTATGGTGTTAGAAAGGGTTCTAGTTTCATTCTTTTCCAAGTGGTTGACCAGTTTTCCCAGCACCACTTGTTAAAGAGATTGTCTTTACTCCCTTGTATATTCTTGCCTCCTTTGTCAAAGATAAGGTGTCCATAGGTGTGTGGATTTATCTCTGGGCTTTCTATTTTGTTCCATTGATCTATATTTCTTTGTGCGAGTACCATACTTTCCTGATGACTGTGGCTTTGCAGTAGAGCCTGAAGTCAGGTGGGTTGATTCCTCCAGTTCCATTCTTCTTTCTCAAGATTGCTTTGGCTATTCGAGGTTTTTTGTATTTCCATACAAATTGTGAAATTATTTGCTCTAGCTTTGTGAAAAATACCGTTGGTAGCTGATAGGGATTGCATTGAATCTATAGATTGCTTTGTGTAGTATACTCATTTTCACTATATTGATTCTTCCGATCCATGAACGTGGTTTATTTCTCCATCTATTAGTGTCCTCTTTGATTTCTTTCACCAATGTTTTATAGTTTTCTATATATAGGTCTGTAGTTTCTTTAGGTAGGTATATTCCCAAGTATTTTATTCTTTTCATTGCAATGGTGAATGGAATTGTTTCCTTAATTTCTCTTTCTATTTTCTCATTATTAGTGTATAGGAAAGCAAGAGATTTCTGTGTATTGATTTTATATCTTGCAACTTTACTATATTCATTGATTAGCTCTGGTAATTTTCTGGTGGAGTCTTTAGGGTTTTCTATGTAAAGAATCATGTCATCTGCAAACAGTGAGAGTTTTATTTCTTCTTTTCCAATTTGGATTCCTTTTATTGCTTTTTCTGCTCTGATTGCTGTGGCCAAAACTTCCAGAATGATGTTGAATAGTAATGGTGAAAGTGAGCACCCTTGTCTTGTTCCTGACTTTAGGGGAAATGCTTTCAATTTTTCACCATTGAGGATAATGTTTGCTGCAGCTTTGTCATATATATCTTTTATTATGTTGAGTTATGTTCCTTCTATTCCTGCTTTCTGGAGAGTTTTTATCATAAGTGGATGTTGAATTTTGTCAAAGGCCTTCTCTGCATCTATTGAGATAATCATATGGCTTTTATTTTTTAATTTGTTAATGTGGTGTATTACATTGATTGATTTGTGGATATTGAAGAATCCTTGCATCCCTGGGATAAAGCCCATTTGGTCATGGCGTATGATCTTTTTAATGTGTTGCTGGATTCTGATTGCTAGAATTTTGTTAAGGATTTTTGCATCTATATTCATCAGTGATATTAGCCTGTAGTTTTCTTTTTTTGTAGCATCTTTGTCCGGTTTTGGTATTAGGGTGATGGTGGCCTCATAGAATGAGTTTGGAAGTTTACCTTCCTCTGCAATTTTCTGGAAAAGTTTGAGTAGGATAGGTGTTAGCTCTTCTTGAAATTTTTGGTAGAATTCAGCTGTGAAGCTGTCTGGACCTGGGCTTTTGTTTGCTGGAAGATTTCTGATTACAGCTTCAATTTCCATGCTTGTGATGGGTCTGTTAAGATTTTCTAATTCTTCCTGGTTCAGTTTTGGAAAGTTGTACTTTTCTAAGAATTTGTCCATTTCTTCCACGTTGTCCATTTTATTGGCATATAATTGGCTTATTTCTTTCAAAATGCTATATATTTCCTCCACTCTTTTTTGTCAGGTTTCTGATGGGATATCTGCTATAATTTCCATCTGTATTCCTCAACTGATAAAGTAATCCCCCATCCTCCCTTCCATGGCTTCTTTCAAGATTTTATTTTTCTCTTTGTATATGATATATTTAAGATTTTTCGTATTTATCTTGTATAGCTTGCTAAAGATTGACAGATTTACTTGAAGGGCAGCCTGAACTTAAATAATAACCTTCTATGTGATTCAAAATAAAATATAATATATTTGGACTTATGACACAAATATTCCTCTCCTATATGTGGAATTGCAACATGACTCTAGTAATTCAGAGCTTTCCTGGGTTGTTGTTTTAGAATGGATGGTGGCAATCGTCTAAAGCCAAGATTGTCTTTTTTTCCCCTGTAGGAGCCAAATATAAAATATTTTAGGCTTTACAGGCTAAAAGGCAAAATGATGGTTATTTTGTACAGACTTTTATAACTATGTAAAATGTAAAATCTTTTCTTAGATTATGGACTATTCAGTATTAGCTAACATGGCAGATTCTGCAACTCCCAGTTTAAAGTGTAGTTTTGATATGAAGTTGCTCTGTAAGTTAAGAATTTGTGAACCTAAAACCCTAGCTGAGTCTATAAAGTGGAGAGAAATCCTTCTCTGCCAAGTTTGTACAGGGAGCCAATTGGAAGATACATTTTGAAGCACCTAATAAATTAAATGGTGTTTGGCTGGCTGTGAACTATAGCTAGTGTGATCTGTGTCCCAACATATCTACCATAGGCTTAGCTTACCCTTTTCCTGTTGAAAAATATAATAACACCCCTATTATTTGAAAAAGTTATGGTTGAAATGATAAATTATAAGGTGCCCTGGTTATGGCTGTGTGCACTCCAGCTGCTTATTAATTAACTAATAATATGTTGGGAGAAGTCAGTAACTCTTTGAAGGCAGGATAACACACTTTGATCTCTGCCATCACATCACTGGCTTCAAGTCCAGGTTCTGTTGCAACTAATAAACTCCAAGTCAGGTTCCTCAGTTGTGTGACATTGGGTGAGTTTCATAATATAATTAAAAGCCTTACAGATTTATTAAGTCCTATAAATTCTTTTTCATTTAAAGTGTACAATTCAGACTTTCCGCCGTACCCAGGGATTCGCTCCGCATTTCGACTCTCTCCGGGGCTCGGAGCCACGCGGCGGTGCGTCTTGGTGGCGCCGCCCGGGTCGAGGCCTGCCGCGCCGCGGCTAGCTCGTGCAGACCTGACCCCGCGTCTCCCCAGCTCCGTTGAGGCCGCCGCCTCGGGATGCCCCGGCTGGGGTCCAAAAAAAAAAAAAAAAAAAAAAGTGTACAATTCAATGATTTTTAGTAAATTTATGGGGTTATGCAACATTCACAAGAGTTTAAGTTTGGAACATTTGTGTAACCTCCAAAGAAATGTCTTGCTCATTTGCAGTCCCTTGCTGTTCCCATTTCCAGTTCCAGACAAACACCAAGTTACTTCTTACCTCTACAGAATTAACTTTTCTGGGAATTTCTCAGAACTTCTTTAAACCTCTTTTTTGTTGTCTGTAATTGAGTTTACTAATGGTCTATACCTCATGTTTTCACTGTGTACATTAAGTGGAGTGAACCCCGTAAGGCACTTAACCCAGGGTAAGGTATTCAGTAAGGATGCAGTAAACATTAACTATCAGTGTTATTTTATCTGTTTCTCTGCAGTCCTTCAGGATTAAATTTGGCATGTGTTTTTGGAGAGATATCAAATATTGAATCAGATTTAGTCAGCTGTCTTTTTTCTTAATTGTTATGGTACACACTTCCCAATAGCAGCTGCAGCTTTGACACCTGCCATTAGGAGTGATTTTCCTTAATGAAAAATGTTTACTTTTCATACCTTCTGAGCCTGTTACATGCCATAGAAAGTCGGTGCTGGATAGCTGCCACAGTGGTAGATTTGGGAGGTTTCCTGGCCCATGGAGAATGGAAATGAGCTCTTCTAGGAGAGGCAAAGGAAATTCAATGTACACTCAAGTACATACTGACAGGATTAGAGAAATGTGATTTATCAAGGCTATCTTGTAGTTAGTTATGTAAATGCAGATAAACACCATAATTGAAGAAAATGAGTGATGCCTTTCTCGAGGTCAGGGTGTAGGAACAGTGGGGATTACTACTCTGTAGAAATTACTCCTATGCAGGAATTGCAAATGTCAAATGCATGCTTTATGACATTTGGACATTTCTCATATATAAACATATTACCTCTTACATAATTTATTCTTCTTAGGATAAATAAATGTACTATAGGCAGCAGTGTTTCTCTAAGTATTTTAATAGAATATTTTTATTTAAAGTATTTGACAGTATACTTTAAAGTCAAATAAAAAAAAAACTTTCACTTAGTAAGAGGACTTTCATTCAAAACTATTATTTGCCAAGGGTTTGGGGATTATCATAGTAGGGAGAGTGCTTTGACCATAAACTTCAGAGTGTCTCAGGAGTGAGGCAGAAAGGCCTTTTTTAAGTCAGCAAGGTTTAAGCCACATGTGGGGAGTGAAATGAGGTGATATAACTGGAAAATGTAACAGAGAATTTCTTACCCTAAGCCAGTTTATTCTCAGTGGTGGCTGGATGTGATGCTGCTCAGACTGAGGCTGGGCCAAGTTTAGGGTTCTGGAGGGAGGACAGACACTTTAGTTCAGTTAACAAGCATTTTGACCCTACTGGTCAGTAGAGTAGGCAGTTTAGCTGATTACTAATGGGACATAGAAAGGGAATGTAGAAGCATTGTGTCTGGCCTTGTGAAAAGTGAACAAGGGGTGTGTATATGACTCTCATCCAAATCATGGGGGAAAGGTGATTTTTTTAGTGGTAAACTGATTTTTTTTTTTTTTTTGAATACAAAGGGTGAGTGAGTTTCTTAACTACTGTTTTCCAGGATCACAGAACTGAAGTAAAATTCATCACCAGTAAGGTCCACTTGCAATAATTAGAATTGCTTATTGGTGCAAGTAAAATAAAACTGAATTAAAAATGACAATCAAAGAGAGGTTTGTTTTTCTAGATAACAAGTAGTTTAGAGGTCAGCAGTTTCTGATTTGGATCAGCTTATCAATGTGGCTGGCAAAACTCTTTAAATCTCTTTAGTCCCCATCCTTTTTTCTCTTGTCACAAAATAGCTTCTGCAGTTGTAGATATCATGTGTATATTCAAAACAGAAAGGAAGTGCCATATAGCCACTTCTACCTGCATAGGAAACCAGAAAATTTATTAACTATGCATAGGACCATAGCGTTTCTCTCTAAGAAAGATAGTATGTGCTCTAAGAACTATTTTATTTCTTCTATTAATTGTATTATATATTTTATAGTCACTGACTCTCTACTATTGAAAAATTATCTAGATATATGAAGTATAGCAAATGAAATACCCTATAAATGGAATATAGAAAACCATGCAATATGTTTTACTTTAAACTAAGAAAAAATGAACCATTCTTAGAACTGGTTTTCTGGAGGAGCTTTAGGAAAAGCCAAGAACATCTTGAGTAAACTTGTTTGAAGTCATTGAAGTGTTAATATAGTTGACAAGTATAGCAACAAGTTTGAAAGAGTTTATAAAATTTGAAATAGACTTACACATCAATACTAAAAACATTGCCCAAATAACTGATTTATTGTCTTTTCTTTTGTACAAACAATGGTACTCAATCTTGATGAGATGCTCCTTTGATACTGGTGATTGTATAGAGAAAACAACTATCTTAAAGATTTATGAAATGTATAAAGACACTTCAAATATTAATGTCCTCTACTCTAAAATTTATCTCTAATAAAACTTACCACTTTCAAAATGAAAAAAATATAATTATGGACCAGGCTTATATGGAATAATTATTTAACAATATTCACATTTGTAAAATTGTTTGGAAACAGAAATAACTAATGAAAATAAATTAGGCATGATCTTTTTATAGCTTTAAAATTATAGTCTTTAAAATAAGAACAGTCACTCCGTTCAGTCACTCAGTCATATCCGACTCTTTGTGACCCCATGGACAGCAGCATGCCAGGCCTCCCTGTCCATCACCAACTCCTGGAGCTTGCTCAAATTCATGTTCATTGAGTCAGTGATGCCATCCAACTATCTCATCCTCTGTTTTCCCCTTCTCCTGCCTTCAATTTTTCCCAGCATCAAGGTCTATTCTAATGAGTCAGTTCTTCATATCAGGTGGCCAAAGCATTGGAGTTTCTGCTTTAGCATCAGTCCCTCCAATGAATATTCAGGGCTGATTTCCTTTAGGATTAACTGGTTTGATCTTGTTGCAGTCCAATGGCCTCTCAAGAGTCTTCTCCAACACCAGAGTTCAAAAGCATCAATTCTTTGGCACTCAGCCTTCTCTATAGTCCAGTTCTCACACCCGTACATGACTACTGGAAAAAGCATAGCTTTGTCTATATGGACCTTTGTCGGCAAAGTAATGTCTCTGCTTTTTAATATGCTATCCAGGTTGGTCATAGCTTTTCTTCAATGGAGTAAGCATCTTTTAATTTCCTGGCTGTAGTGATTTTGGAGGCTAAGAAAATAAAGTCTGTCACTGTTTCCATTGTTTCCCCATCTATTTGCAATGAAGTGATAGGACCAGATGCCATGATCTTTGTTGATGACTGAGTGACTTTCACTTTCAAAATAAGAACACCACCCATTTATAACATGTTACTTTCATTATGTAACATGTATTACAAAGAATTATTTATTTACTTAAAAAAATATGTATTATTCCAAAAAAGCAGAATACACATTCTTTTCAAGTGCACAGGGAACATTCTCTACAACTGACCACATGCTAGAGCACAAAACAAGCCTCAACAAATTTAAGAGTTATAGAAATTATCTCAAGCATCATTTCTGACCACAATGACATGAAACTAGAAATCAATCCCTGAAAAACAAGAAAGGGAAGAAACAATTACATGAAGACTAAACAGCATGCTACTAAAAAGTGTTTAAATTATAAAATCAAAGAAGAAACTAAAAAATACTTCAAGGAAAATGACAATGAAAACAGAACTATACAAACACTATGGAATGTGGCAAAATAGTTCTCAGGGAAAAGCTCGTATTGATACAGGCCTTCTTTAAGAAATAAGAAATCTCAAGTGAATAAATCAAACTCACCATCTAAAATAATTAGAAAAAGAAGAACAAACAAAACTTCAAGGAAGCTTAAGGAAGGAGTTAATAAAGTTGAGAGAGGAAATCAATAGAGATAAAAATAATGGAAAAATCACTAAAACCAAGACCTGGTTCTTTGAAAGGATAAAAAAAAATTATAAACCTCTGGCCAGGCTCATGAAGAAGAAAAGAAAGAAGACCAAATAAACAAAATAAAAGTGAAAGAGGGAAAACAACTGATACTGAAGAAATATATATATGTATATATATGACTATGAACAATTATATGCCAACAAATTTGACAAATTAGAAGAAACTGAAAACTTTCTAGAGGCGTACAGCTCACCAAAACTGAATCCAGTAGAAATAGATTGCTTGAACAGACCAATCACTAGAAGTGAAACAGAATCTTTAATTAAAAAAAAAAATCTGTACAAATAAAAGTCCAAGACCAGATGGCTTCACAGGCAAATTCTACCAAACACACAAAGAAGAATTTAGACTGGTCATTCTGATACTCATCTTAAAGTTTGAAGGGAAAGGAACATGCCCAAAGGCATTCTATAGGGCCACCGTCACCCTGCTACTAAAACAAAACAAAGACACTACCAAAAAAGAAAATTACAGACCAATATCTTTTGATGAATATACATGCAGTAATGCTCAATAAAATATTTATAAATTGAATTGAACAACATATAAAAAAATCATGCACCATGACCAAGTGGGATTCATCCTAGGGCCACAAGGCTGGCACAACATATAGAAATAAATCTGATATACCACATCAACAAAAGAAAAGACAAAACCACATAATAATTTTAATAGATGCAAAACAAGAGTTTGATAAAATTTCACATCAATTCATGATAAAAACCCTTATGAAAGTGAATATAGAGGGAACAAGTCACAATAAAATAAAAGATATTTATGACAAACCTACAGCCAACATAAAAATCAATGGTGAAAAGTTGAAAGCCTTCCCAATAAAATAGGGAACAAAACAAGGATGCCTACTCTCACCACTTCTCTTCAACATAATATTGAAGACATGTGTGTTAGCCATAGCAATCAGACAAGAAAAATGAATAAAATATAATTCAGAATGGTAGGGAAAAGATAAAATTATCATTATATGCATGTGACATAATACCCCATATACAAAACACTAAAGACTTCACACCAAAATATTAGAACTTGCAAATGAATTCAACAAAGTAGCAGGATATAAGATGAACATACAGAAATCAGTTGCATTTCTTTATGCTAGCAGTCATATATCAGAAAGGGGATTTTTTTAAAAAAGCTTTAAATTATGACCCAGAAAAGTAAAATATCTAGGAATAAACATGACCAAGGAGTTGAAAGACTTACATACTGATAAATATAAAACATTAATAGAGGTAATTAAATAAGATTAAAAAAATAGAAAGATATCCTATGCTCTTGGATTGGAAGAATTTTGTTAAAGTGGCCATACTACCCAAAGCAATATACAGATTTAATGCAATACTTATCAACATATTTATGATAGTTTTCCCAGAACTATAACAAATAATTCTAAAATTCATATGGAAACATAAAAGACAAAGAATTGCCAAAACAGTTCTGAGGACAAAGAACAAAGCAGGAGTCATAACCTTCAGACAATACTACATAGCTACAGTAATTAAATCAGCATGGTACTGGCACAAGACAGATATTCAGGTCAATGGAACAGAATAGACAGCTCATCAATAAAACCACATACCTATGGACAATTAATCTTTGATAAAGGAAACTAAAATGTGCAATGGGAAAAATGCAATCTTTTTAGCAAGCCAGTGTTAGGAATGTTGGACAGCCACATGTAAATCAAGGAAGTTAGAATATATCCTCACACTATACACAAAAATAAACTTAAAATGCCTTAAAATTTAAATATAAGACAAGACACCATAAAATTCTTAGAAGAAGAAAAACATTCTCTGATTTAAAGTATACAATGTTTTCTTAGTTCAGTTTTCCAATGCAATGGAAATAAAAGCAAAAATAAACAAATGGAAACTAATGAAACTTACAGGATTTTTCACAGCTAAGGAAACCATAAACAAAACAGAAAGATGAAATATGGACTTGGAGAAAATATTTGCAAATGATACCACTGACATGACTTAACTTCCGAAATAACAAAAACCAAACCAAAACCAAAACCAAAAACCAAACAACCCAACCAAAAAATGAGCAGAAGACGTAAACAGACATTTCTCCAAAGAACATATATACAGAATGCCAATAGGAACATGAAAAGATGCTCATTGTCACTAATTATTAGAGAAATGAAAATCCAAACAACACTGGTACCACCTTACATCAGTCATAATGGACATCATTAAAAATCTACAAATAATAAATCCTAGAGAGAGTGTGGAGAAGAAGGAACCTCTTAATAGGGTTGGTGGCAATGTAATTCGATGCAGTCATGGAAAAAATTATGGAGGATGTCAAAAAACTAAAAATAGATTTGCCATATGATCCAGCAATCCCACTCCTGGGCATATAATCAGAAAAACTATAATTCAAAAACATAAATGCATCTGTATGTTCATAGCAGCACTGTTTATAATAGTCAAGAGAGGGAAACAACCCAAATGTCCACCAACAGATGAATGGATAAAGAAGATGTGGTGTGTATATGTATATGTATATATATAATCATCACTGGGCCATTATAAATAATGAAATAATGCCCTTTGCAGCAATGAGAATGGACCTAGAGATGATCATACTAAGTGAAGTTCAGGTCAGAAAGAGAAAGACAAATACCATATGTTACCAGTTATATATAGACTCTAAAGTAGGACACAAATGAGCATGTTTATGAAACAAAAACTGACTAAGAGATATAGAGAACAGATTTGTTGCCTGGGGGAGATGGAGAGAGGGTGTGAAGCATTGGGAGTTTGGGGCTCGCAGATGCAAACTTTTACATATAAGATGGGTAAACAACAAAATCCTACCATATAGCCCAGGAACTACATTCAATATCCTGTGATACATTAAAACATAATGGAAAAGACTATAGAAAAGAAGGTATGTATATCTATAACTGAGTCACTTTACTAAACAGAATTTAATACAACATTGTAAATCAACTGTACTTCAATAAAAAGTTTTCAAAAGAGAAGCAATATATCATTTATTGCAATTAGATATTTGTGGACTTTAGCATTACATGTCATTTAAATTTTCTTCAGATTTTATAATTTTTCTTAATGAATATGAATTAGTTTTATAGTTGTAAAAATTCACTTTATTGTTTCAAAGACAAAATGAAGTTGTGAATATGTTCGCTGAGGTCCTCTTTCAAAGGAAATGAGTCTTTGACGCAATAATTTGGATGAGGCTTCTAAATACCTGTAAAGAACATTTTACTGATGGACAAGGAAAGATGTCATCCCACAATTTGTCCTCTGGTGTTCTGGCATTTCTCAGTCCTGCCATGAAGGGAGTTTTAAAGAAAGTTGTCATGATAGTTCATTCTTGGGTATTCACATAAATCACACTGTTTTGTTTTTCTCTTCCTTAAGGGCTTTTTCTTTTCTGTAATATGACAGGACTGAAGTCACTAAGGGTTAAAATTATCAATACATTCAGGAGGGATGGGAACTAGTTCCAGGAAGCAGTCTGTCTTCATTTATCCAGATAACCAAAGCTGATTCATGTGAAGTTGGGGAGATCATAATCTCTATACCTAGCTATCTTTCTTTCTCACTGTGTATAGAAAATGGGGCTACACTATTCTTAAACAGAAGCTAATTCTTTGTCTTCCCAAGCTAACTAAAATGTGTGTGGGTGTAGATGTGTGCTGGGTATAAAGCCTCATCCTCTTCCCATCTGTGAAGCTGATGGGAGGAGACAGAAGGAGAAGGAGGACTTTTCTCTTGAATCCTGTTCTTCCTGTGGGGCATCCATAGCACAGCACACATGGAGGTCAGACCTACCAGTTTCTCATTTGCTGATTGAAAAGTCTTGGTATAATGCCACATACTCTTAGAGCTGAAACATCCTTATGAATTCAGTTTCAACTTTACTTTCCATTTTTTGCCAGGTACTTTCACAGACATCTGAGATTCCTAAACTGAGAATTATTGTTATGCCACCTAAGTCAGGAGACCCTTGAAGCCTCAGGATCTCTAGAAAGATTTTCACGTTTACACCTTGACTTCACATAAGTTCTTGGAACAGTGTTTAAGAATGTAGGTTCATTAATCTTTGGTTAGCCATTAGACCTGCGTTAGCACCTGGAAGTATAGGTATATTTAAAAGGTTCATTTTTGTTTCTTTTGTTTGTTTGTTTTTGTACTGGAATTAAGTTGTTAGTTTAATCTTAACACAGAACCCTTTGCTAAGAGGTTCAGGAATTGTACAATAAACCTTTTGGCAGGGGTGTCAAGAATTAGTTGCCATTGTACAGAGAGTGAAGTGTACCCCTCCAGCCTACATCCTCACAGAAAATGGCTTGAAAACAAGGAAAATCTCTTGTACTTAGAAATTTAGAAATAATCTTTTTTTTTCTGAGTAAAAAGGACCAGTATGATTTGAAGCTGGCATTTCTTCCCCCATTTCATTCTTTTTTTAATATTTAAAAATTTTTTAATTGGAGGATAATTGCTTTACAATGTTGTGTTGTTTTCTGCAATACCACAGTGTGAATCAGCCATAAGTATATATATATCCCCTCCCTCTTATACATCTCCTCCATTCCTCCCCCACTTCATCCCACCCCTCTAGGTTGTCACAGAGCACTAGGCTGTGACCTACAACAGCTTCCACTAGCTTTCTATTCCACATATGTTAATATATATGTTTCAATGCTACTCTCTCAATTTGTGCCACCCTCTCCTTCTTCTGTTGTATCCACAAATCTGTTCTCTATCTACATGTATCCATTTTTCATTCTTAAAAATTTTTTTTTAATACACAAGTTTTTTATAGAAAAAAAAAAGCAGTTGCTGAAAAATGCCATCTGGAATTGGTAAAACAATAATGTTTTGGGTTTCCTTATGGCCCATGGTTATCTAAAATAGTCTGAACTCTGCCTATGTGACATTTCCACATGAGTGTTTAATATGCATTTCAAACTCAACATGCTCAAAATAGAACTCTTGGTCAGCCCACAGACCACCACCTCTGCAAGCTTTCTCTCTCTCAGAAAATGGATCTCCCATCTACCTGGTTGTTTAAGCAAATGTTACAAGATTTGTTCTAGCTATCTCTGTCTCTACAGGCAACCTGTCAGCAGTTTCTGTTGACATTACTTCCAAAATGTTTCCCCAAATAACTGACTTTTCCCCGTCACTATTGTTACTGCTTTGGCCAATCATCAACCTCTCTTCTCTGGATCATTGTACTGGTCTTCTAACCCATCTCCTTACTCATTTATGCTCTATTTTCTATCAAGAAGCAGGAACTAATAAAAAAAAATTTCCCTATTTTAAGTTATTGACTGGCTTTCCATAGCTACTAGAATAAAATCTTTTTGCCCATTGCCTTGGTTCACAAAGCCCTCTGGATCCAGCCCCCACTACTTCTCTGACAGCAGCTCCTATCACTTTTCCCCATCACAGTTCTCTGGTCTCCCTGACTTTCTGTTCTTTGAGTAAGACAATCAATCCATCAGCCTGTGAGTCTTCTCCCTGCCAGGAATGGGCTTTTCTCATCTTTCCATGGCCAGCTCCTTCTAATACACAGAACAAACTCTTCTGATAAATCCCTCATAGAGACATTCCCTGAACACCTGGTGATATGCAACAAACCACCAGTCCCCCAAAACTAGACACAATTTATCACATAACCTTCTTTTATCCTACTTAAATTGCCTGGATAGCTATCACCAGCACCTGTGGCAAAGAACAAAAGGAACTATGACAGCAAGATCAGCAAGATCTTCACCTGTTTTTTCACCATTGCATTTCCAAGACTGCAGAGGAGATGCCCAGTAGTGAGATGGCACAAGCAACTATTTTTCATATGCTGTGTAATAGCAACTTGAGAATCAATAGGCTGTTTCTATCTGTCCTCATTTTACAGCCAACTGGACTTTATGAGTATAAGCTCATTGGTACTCTGAGAGCTCCACCAGATCTACTTGCAGATATCTGTATGGATTTAGGCTATATAAGATGGCGGATCCCACAAGTTATAGGTGAGTGACATGTATTTCTTTAAAAAAATCAATTAGAAGGTAGGATCTATTGCTATTTTCTCTAACCAGCAGAGATCAATAGGTTTACTTTCTATTATACTATGTTTCATTTTAAATTTTGGCTCAGATATCTGAGGTGCTGTGCTGAAATATGCCTTCAATATTTCTAGGACTTCCTTTTTATACTTTAATAGATTCACGCTCCTGTTTGCTCCTGTTTGAACTTACTACAAGTTTGTTGTCATCTCATACACACACACACACACACACACACACACACACACACACACACCTGGAAGAGCATGGAAGGCTTCTTGGAGGAAGTGGTGTCTGAGCTTTGTTTAACAAATTGAATCAAAGTTTTATAAACAGCAAGAATATATATACATGGTGAGGTGAAAAGTGAAGTGTGAGTGGGTTAAGGACATTTGGCCCAGGGAACAATATGAATAAAATGAGGAAGGCATGAAACAATATGATTTTTTTTTTTTTAATCTGTGAGCAGTTGGATGCTTTTGAATTGTTGGGGTAGCAGAATCTGGAATTAGCCTGGAAGGAGAGTCCAGAAACCCAAGGGCCTAGGTTGGTCACCTGCCTACGCTTCTTAGATTTTTCCCAAAAATAATGGAGAATTATGAGTGGCATTAGATAGGGGATCTTTCTGGCACTTAGCACAGGGAGTGACCTCTGCTGTCCCAGGCACAGTGGAATAGATACAGCTAGCCCAGGGGGCAGAAACCCTGACAGGCACTTGCTATGGTTAGAAATCCTGGTTGCAAGGAAGAAAAGCTAACAAATTGCAGTGTAATGAAAGGAAAAAGTGTGTATTGGTTCAGGACATAGAAAATCCATGGTTGTCTGGCTTCCAGGATAGCTACACGTAATAGTTCATTTCTCCAGCTTGACTCTGTTTTCTTCTGTATTGACCAAATTCTCAGGCAGATTCTATGTCATGCAGAGAGGCCACCAGAAGATGCAGGCTTACATTTTAACTAAGTACACAACCCCAGAGGACCAGGAATTTTCCTACTGATGGCATCCAGAGTCTCAGGATTGGCTCTTCTCGCCTCAGCCTGGATCATATATTATTTTCTTTGGCATGTTTAT
Organism: Capricornis sumatraensis; assembly: GCF_032405125.1. NCBI lineage: Eukaryota > Metazoa > Chordata > Mammalia > Artiodactyla > Bovidae > Capricornis > Capricornis sumatraensis. Next base: position 56,797,431 of record NC_091076.1, read on the forward strand.
CATGGTTTAGGGCCACATACTGTTTTCAAATACTCTTACTTTATGGGGAATGGTGGTGCCATATAGTCGAGGGAGAAGCCAGATGTTCTCTGTCCATCTCCCTACCAGTTGCGATTCAGTCATGTGCTGTAGCCATTTACAGAGCCTCTGATGTGTGGTACTTGCTATCAACAGTCCACACTGTGGAGTATGGTCCAGAGGATGCGGTAGTTTGACTTTTCTGGAATAATCCTGAGGTTCTTAACCTAACTCTGGTTCTCCCAGATCTTCTATAAGCTACTCGAGAACCTTTACAAAGCCACTTTTGGGCCTAAACTTGCTAGAGTGGCAAGCCAGGATTCTGTCCACATATGCCTTCCCTGAACTAATCACTGTGACCATGTCCTGCTGATTTTCCCAGCCTTGAAATTAACACTGAGTCAGTCTGGAAATACCAGACAACCTGACCTGCCTCAAGAAATCTGTATGCAGGTCAGGAAGCAACAGTTATAACTGGACATGGTACAACAGACTGCTTCCCAATTGGGAAAGGAGTATGCCAAGGCTGTATACTGCCACCTTGCTTATTTAACTTATATGCAGAGTACATCATGAGAAACTTTGGGCTGGATGAAGCACAAGCTGGAATCAAGATTGCTGGGGAAAATATCAATAACCTCACATAAGCAGATGACACCACCCTTATGGCAGAAAGTGAAGAACTAAAGACCCTCTTAATAAAAGTGAAAGAGGAGAGTGAAAAAGTTGGCTTAAAGCTCAACATTCAGAAAACTAAGATCATGGCATCTGGCCACATCACTTCATGGAAAACAGATTGGGAAATGGTGGAAATAGTGGCTGACTTTATTTTGGAGGGCTCAAAAATCACTGCAGATGGTGACTGCAGACATTAAATTAAAAGATGCTTACTCGTTGGAAAGAAAGTTATGACCAACCTAGACAGCATATTAAGAAGCAGAGTCATTACCTTGCCAACAAAAGTCTGCATAGTCAAAACTATGGTTTTTCCGGTAGTCATGTATGGATGTCAGAGTTGGACTATAAAGAAAGCTGAGCACTGAAGAATTGATGCTTTTGAACTGTGGTGTTGGAGAATACTCTTGAGAGTCCTTTGGACTGCAAGGAGATCCAACTAGTCTATCCTAAAGGAGGTCAGTCCCGAGTGTTCCTTGGAAGAATTGATGTTGAAGCTGAAACTCCAATAGTTTGGCCACCTGATGGGAAGAGCTGACTTATTTGAAAAGATCCTGATGCTGGAAAAGATTGAAGGTGGGAGGAGAAGGGGATGACAGAGGATGAGATGGTTGGATGGCATCACTGATTCAATGGACATGAGTTTGAGTAAACCCCGGGAGTTGATGATGGACAGGGAGGCCTGTCGTGCTGCTGTCCATAGGGTCTCAGAGTCGAAAACGACTGAGTGACTGAACTGAACTGAGCAGTCCTGCTTAAACCACATAGTGGAGAAGGAGGTAAAAGTGATGCCCTGAAGGAGAATGAGATTCTGGTGCAAGAAAGGGAGAGTCATAGCTGAGCAGGCAAAAGCAGCAGTTGTCTACTCATTCCCTTCCTTTCAAGGTCATCTTCAACCTCTTGTAGTAATGAACTGATAAATTCTTTACTTCATGGTCTGCTTCTAATAGGTTTTCTTTCTTTCAAAAGCTGAATTAAATAACACATTTCTGTGCTGTCAGCACCTTCTCAAAGGATTCTCTTGTTTCCTTCAGAAACTTAGGCTTGGCTCCTTCTCTAAATGGTTAGTTGGACTCTTCCCACACAGCTTGGGCACAGAGGCTGTGCACTTCATAGCGTCACTTTGCTCTCTCTCTCCAAGAGCTGATGCTATTTGCACATAGTAGCATGGTGGATATTAAGGAGATTTGGTCCCTGTAACTGTGACATAAAGCAACATGGGAGAGAGGCAAAAATCTTACAGTTAGCATAATTAAGCCACTTTCTAGATTTTTAGGAAGAACAGTAACCTCTCTGGAAACTTCATTTCTAAACTGGGTTGCTCAGTTCCAGGACACCTGTGGAAACAGTGTCAGACTTTATTTTTTGGGGCTCCAAAATCACTGCAGATGGTGACTGCAGCCATGAAATTAAAAGATGCTTACTCCTTGGAAGAAAAGTTATGAGCAACCTAGATAGCATATTCAAAAGCAGAGACATTACTTTGCTGACTAAGGTCCATCTAGTCAAGCCTATGGTTTTTCCTGTGGTCAAGTATGGATGTGAGAGTTGGACTGTGAAGAAGGGTGAGTGCCAAAGAATTGATGCTTTTGAACTGTGGTGTTGGAGAAGACTCTTGAGAGTCCCTTGGACTGCAAGGAGATCCAACCAGTCCATTCTGAAGGAGATAAACCCTGGGATTTCTTTGGAAGGAATGATGCTGAAGCTGAAACTCCAGTACTTTTGCCACCTTATGTGAAGGGTTGACTCATTGGTAAAGACTCTGATGCTGGGAGGGATTGGGGGCAGGAGGAGATGGGGACGACTGAGGATGAGATGGCTGGATGGCATCACGGACTTGATGGACGTGAGTCTGAGTGAACTCTGAGAGATGGTGATGAACAGGGAGGCCTGGCATGCTGTGATTCATGGGGTCGCAAAGAGTTGGACACGACTGAGTGACTGAACTGAACTGAACTGAACTGTAATATGTCACAAAATTGAAGATGAGGAGAAAGTTCACAACAGAAAAATTATTGGCACTGTAGTGCCATCTGATGATTACCAAGATTTTAGAACTTGAAATTTTATTTTTGGATGCCCAATTTTGTTTCACTGCATTCTGTGTTAGAATGTTGTTTGTAGTATACAATGAACAAGTTTTGTTGGGTTCTTTTATTTTTACTGTCTTTTTATATCTATCAGACACTGTCCCTGGTCAACAAGATTTCAGTGGTTCTAAATACCTGACTTCCTCTAAAATTCAATGCCTCATGAGTTAGTGGTTTATCACCCTATAAGGTTGTCATATGAAAGCTTCTTGTTAATTGAAGCCAAAGACTGCCAGATGCAATAACGTCTTTTGTGTTGTTTTTTTGTTTTGCTTTGTCTAATAGAAGCCTATGAAACAGAATGCAATGGAGAAACCGTGATCTACATGAAAATGGAGTTCCCTTTTTTATTGTCCCACAGAGATGTATCCTTTTCGAATGCATACTATTATTCAGCTTTCTAAGTGTTTTTGTTCCCCATGGCCATGACCCAATGGCGGTATATCGAGAAGGTGTGGACAACTTTGTCTCTGACTTTTGCATAAGCATCTACTAAAGCTGTTACTTCTTGTGTAGCTTTCAGACATCTCAGTGTGATTTCTGGGTCTGACGACATGGAGCATCTATAATTGTGGGAAGGCAGCTCATACTTTCCTGAGAATTTTCTTAGAAAATCCTTGTACCACAGATTTGGGGGCCTGAAAACAACTTTTCTTTAAGAGTATTCAATACACTCCCTCAGTCTGTAGAGGAGGTAGCTGGGACCGAGAGAGTTAAGGTGACCGAGGCGCACAGTCAGGCGGTTAGCAGCCAACTCGGGGATGGAACTCAGGCCCCGCATTTCCAGCTCTCTCCACCACCCCTCCTCCCCCAGCATTGGCTCTGGACCCTGTGCGTGTGTGTTTCCTGCTCAGTTTCTTAAAATTGAATTACCTTCCCTGTAATAGTGCCGTAGACATAGTGGCTGGTCTGTGAATCTTTATTGAGATGAAACGATTATATTACTCTTGGTGAACCTGAACCAGAACCACTGAGGACATTTGCCTACCAATATATGGATATCTACATATCTTTCTGTGGTCACCAGGTGTAAGTAAGCTTGCCTGACCATCCTCTGTGCCCAGAGGTCAATGATTAGGGCTTAAGGGGAGGACAGAGAGCAATGACCCCATTGTTTCCTGAGTGAGATTCTGCTCCAGTCTTTCTCCAATGCCCCCACCAAGCCTGTCTACAGGCAGTGTTACTCTCTTTTCTTACACAGTGAAAGTGAAAAAGTCACTCAGTCATGTCCGACTCTTTGCGACCCCGTGGAGTGTAGCCCGCCAGCCTCCTTTGTCCATGGGATTCTCCAGGCAAGAATACTGGAGTGGGTTGCCATTTCCTTCTCCAGGGGATCTTCCCAACCCAGGGATTGAACCCGGGTCTCCTGCATTGCGGGCAGATGCTTTATCCTGTGAGCCACCAGGGAAGTGAAGTGAAGCCGAATCTCAGAAAAGTTAAGTTACCCAGGATAACAGCTGATAAATGACCAATCCTCTGAGATCTCATTGCTTTATTGGAGAAAGGAGGAGTGGGTTTCCCTCATAATTAGAGCAGCAAGGAATCATTGACAGGTAGGTAATGCATGCTCTTGAGCTTCCCAGGTGGCTCAATGGTGAAGAATCTGCCTGCCAGTACAAGATATGCAGAAGCTGTGGGTTTGAGCCCTGGGTCAGGAAGATTCCCTGGAGGAGGACCTGGCAACCCACTCCAGTATTCCTGCCTGGGAAATTCTATGGACAGAAGAACCTGTCAGGCTAGAGTCCATGGGGTCACAAAGAGTCAGACACCAGCTGGGAACTGAGTATATACACCAAACCTGCTATGAAAAGAGAACACCAGGTGGGAGGCGACAGGGCTCTGCAGGGAAGTTAGGCAGACCAAGCAGGAAGTGAACTGACAGTTTAAGGGAGCAAACACCAAGTGGAGGCGACAAAATAATAGCCTTTTGCTTCTGACTTGTGAGCTTTCCTTTTATCCATCTGAGAGGTTTGACTCTGGTCTTGCCTTGACTGGCAGTGTAGTGCGTCTATGTGCAGCAGCGGAGAGAACTGGACTTCAGAGGGCGGAAGATACAGGCGGTCCTGGCCAAGAGCACCTCAGTGCCACAGTTTCCAGAGAGGTCAGGATTCATCCGGGTGAGGCAGTGCCAGGTGAAGCTGGCTGTGGAGAGTGATGGCAGTAACCAGAGCAAAGGTAAAAAGAAGGCAGCTGTTGGTGTGCTGGTGCACCCTATGAAGGCTGCGGTGACTGTGAGGCTCAGAAAATGCATGATGCGTTTTCCCTGAGGTCAGAGAACTGGGCATGGGCTCCAAGGGTCAGAGAAGACTCAATTCACCCCTGAAGTTTGGCTACAATGCAAGGTGGATGTTTAAATCTGATCAATCTATTTTTTACTTACTCATGCATTGTCCAAATGAAATCAAAACATTGAAGTGAACCAAAAGGTTTAGGAATTCATTTCAGGCTGTTTTTGTACTGCACATTCTAGCTGGAGGTGAGCAGGAAGGCTAATGGGACCGTCTCTGAGGAGGTACCTCTCACTCAGCAAAAACTAAAGGACTCAGGACCTGAGTTGAGTTCCATACTGCCTTGAGTTTCATACTCAGGAGAGAATCTGGGAGGGGTTCATGTGGCCACCTGATGGACTGGAATGGCTGTGGCCTTGAGACTGCAGTAAAATCTGAACAGTTGTTCTGATGTGTGTTAAATCTGCCACCTTGGATGCATCACCCCACTTTTCTTTTTTTGTTTATTTTTATTATTTTTTTAATTTTTATTTTTACTTCATTTTACTTTACAATACTGTATTGGTTTTGCCATACATTGACATGAATCCACCACCGGTGTACATGCGTTCCCAAACATGAACCCCCTCCCACCTCCCTCCCCATAACATCTCTCTGGGTCATCTCCGTGCACCAGCCCCAAGCATGCTGTATCCTACATCGGACATGGACTGGCGATTTGATTCTTACATGATAGCATACATGTTTCAATGCCATTCTCCCAAATCATCCCACCCTCTCCCTCTCCCTCTGAGTCCAAAAGTCCGCTCTACACATCTGTGTCTTTTTTGCTGTCTTTCATACAGGGTCGTCATTGCCATCTTTCTAAATTCCATATTGTATTCCATACTGTATTGGCCTTTTTCTTTCTGGCTTACTTCACTCTGTATAATCGGCTCCAGTTTCATCCATCTCATCAGAACTGATTCAAATGTATTCTTTTGAATGGCTGAGTAATACTCCATTGTGTATATGTACCACAGCTTTCTTATCCATTCATCTGCTGATGGACATCTAGGTTGTTTCCATGTCCTGGCTATTATAAACTGTGCTGCGATGAACATTAGGGTACATGTGTCTCTTTCAATTCTGGTTTCCTTGGTTTGTATGCCCAGCAGTGGGATTGCTGGGTCATAAGGCAGTTCTACTTGCAATTTTTTAAGGAATCTCCACATTCTATGAGGCCACCATCACCCTAATACCAAAACCTGACAAAGATGCTACAAAAAAGAAAACTACAGGCCAATATCACTGATGAACATAGATGCAAAAATCCTCAACAAAATTCTAGCAATCAGAATCCAACAACATATTAAAAAGATCATACACCATGACCAAGTGGGCTTTATCCCAGGGATGCAAGGATTCTTCAATATCCACAAATCAATCAATGTAATTCACCACATTAACAAATTGAAAAATAAAAGCCATATGATTATCTCAATAGATGCAGAGAAGGCCTTTGACAAAATTCAACATCCATTTATGATAAAAACTCTTCAGAAAGCAGGAATAGAAGGAACATACCTCAACATAATAAAAGCTATATATGACAAACCCACAGCAAACATTATCCTCAATGGTGAAAAATTGAAAGCATTTCCCCTAAAGTCAGGAACAAGACCAGGGTGCTCACTTTCACTGCTACTGTTCAACATAGTTCTGGAAGTTTTGGCAACAGCAATCAGAACAGAAAAAGCAATAAAAGGAATCCAAATTGGAAAAGAAGAAGTAAAACTCTCACTGTGTGCAGATGACATGATCCTCTACATGGAAAACCCTAAAGACTCCACCAGAAAATTACTAGAGCTAATCAATGAATATAGTAAAGTTGCAGGATATAAAATCAACACTCAGAAATCCCTTGCATTCCTATACACTAATAATGAGAAAGTAGAAAAAGAAATTAAGGAAACAATTCCATTCACCATTGCAACGAAAAGAATAAAATACTTAGGAATATATCTACCTAAAGAAACTACAGACCTATATATAGAAAACTATAAAACACTGATGAAAGAAATCAAAGAGGACAGTAATGGAGAAATATACCATGTTCATGGATTGGAAGAATCAATATAGTGAAAATGAGTATACTACCCAAAGCAATTTACAAATTCAATGCAATCCCTATCAAGCTACCAGTGATATTTTTCACAGAACTAGAACAAATAATTTCAAGATTTGTATGGAAATACAAAAAACTTCGAATAGCCAAAGCAATCTTGAGAAAGAAGAATGGAACTGGAGGAATCAACTTGCCTGACTTCAGGCTCTGCTACAAAGCCACAGTCATCAAGACAGTATGGTACTGGCACAAAGACAGAAATATAGATCAATGGAACAAAATAGAAAGCCCAGAGATAAATCCACATACATATGGACACCCCACTTTTCTACGTCTCAATTTTTCATTTATAAACTGGAGTTTAATTTTATCAACTTTTATAATTAAGATAATTGAGAGAAATAACTAAGTGAGATATATATCCAAATATCTAGCACTTATGCCATGCTATGCACTGCTATGCTAAGTCACTTCAGTCGTGTCCAACCTATGGACTGTAGCCCGCCAGGCTCCTCTGTCCATGGGGATTCTCCAGGCAAGAATACTGGAGTGGATTGCCATGCCCTCCCCATCTAGCACTTGCCATGGGTTTAATAAATAGCAGCAGAATGTGCCTTGACTATTTGCCAAAGTGTTTATATTAAGTCTCCCATGAAGGAGATGGGAGAGTCCACTTAAATTGTGTGTTACCTCCCTCCTTAATGTCTTGGTCTGAATATAAACCTGGATGTTTGCTGCTGTATTTTCCCTCCTTTTGAATTGTCCTTTCTTTTCCTCTCTAGTATTAATTCATTGCTTCATAAACCCTGGTGGCCGTATTCCATCCTGGATCATCAACTTGGTTGCCCAGGTGAGACCCCCAGAGGCAGGAGGGGAAGTGTGTTTGACAAATATTGACTTAGCCTGTGGGGCTGTTTGACTGAAGAGATGTGCAATCTCAGGCCTCATGATGCTCTTTTACGAAGCAACATGTTTGACTGACTCTGGTTAGGCCTGGGGTTGCCAACACCCAGGACTGAGGTTGGGACAAAAGACCCAGGTAAAGACAAAATCCTTACCTGGAATATCAGCTCCCCACTATTTTCCCACCAAGATCCTGCCAGCATCACTCCCTGGAACCTTTGGACAATAACCTGCTCCTTGAAGGAACAAGGGTGCTTGTGGACCCTGTATCTGCTTATGGAGGAGTTAGGCCAACATGGCTTGGGAGACAGTGAGATATGTTCAAGCCTGGGGAAGCCTCCAGTTTCATTTTTGTGTTTTCTTTCTGTAAGGAGAAGGGACTTCAGTGGTATGCAGATCACCCATGGAGACCATTCAGTCTGCTTTATGAAGTCCTACTTATGGGCTGGCGGGCTCACCAATTCCCAGGGAGAGTGAAAAAGTACACAAACTTGAATAAAACACATCATAATTTGAATTCTGGTCCCTACTTTTGACTATGTAATCTAGGGAAGCTATCAGTTTCTTCCCTTCAAAAAAGAAAAAAAAAACAAACAAACAAAAAAAAAAACGGGGATGGATATTTCCACAATGTAGAGAAGGAGTAACCAAAACAACATTTGGGGAAAGTCTGGGCAATGTTCAACACTAAACAAGGAATGACATATCCCACCTCTTGCTTCCAATTCTTACCAATTTCTAATTTTGTAAAGCAAGTCCTTTCTTTCATCTTTTTGGAAAAATCACACAGCCCAGCCCAGTCCCATTTCCTGAGTTTTTCTTTTTCTTTTCAAAAATAGTGTCTTAGAATTGTCTTAGCTTTCTACTAGTAAAAGCTAAAATATGGAAGGTCTGACAACTGTGGACCCTACCTTATCTGTGTCCCGAGTCTTGCCTTTTACATAATCAGTGACAACATTCTGTTGAAATCTTATCAGGAGCCCTATTGTCATATTTATTATTCCCCAAGGCATCTTCCTTCACCTCTGCCACATCCTGAGAATCAAGAGTAGTTGCTGTGAGGACAGAGTAATGACAATCTCCTTTTCTTTGCAGAATGGAATTCCTGGCTTCCTGGCTGACCTGGAGGATGCCTACCTGAGGTACCAGAGGAGAACCTAAGAGAGATTTGGGAGCTTTTTGTTCATGAATGATTTCCCTGGAAGTGCCACAACTACTGATGCTCAGCATGTCTGTCACTTTTCCACCTCAGAAGCCTGCACACTCTCCAGCACCTTGTGCCCAAGTGTGCCAGCCTGATGCCTACCTTCCTTTCCCATTCTCCATGCCATCCAGGGCCACCCGAGAAGGACAGGTCGTGGTGGAGAGTTCTGACAATATGTGGTTCACTGGACAAAGGAATGGCGAACCGCTTCAGCATTCTTGCCTTGGAAAGGGATAATAGTTCCCTTATTATTGAATTAGTATTGTGGTTGACTCTACAGTTTTTTCTCAGGAATTCTACCTAAGTTATCCACTTCTCCCACCACCAGAAGGCTTTCCCATTTTTTAATTTTCTCTTGAAATTTGGAAGGAAAGATAGTCTGTGTACAAAGGGACAGTCTTAAAATCTTTGGTAACATTTTAATTACTGTGCGTGATGGTACTACACCTTGATTAATGGGCATAAAATTTCAGCAATTAATTCCCAGAAGCAGCAAAAATATTAATGAGATACCTCAGATTTTATCTTTTCTCTTTAGAAGGGGTAGTGCATTGAATACCAAATAAATAGTGACTTATACTTGTCCTGTCTTTAGTCTCCTTCCTGTTTTGTTCCTTTTGTGTGAATGCATCTGTTAGTCTCTTTGGTCTGCAAGTCACATTCTATCTAACTCATATACTTGAATAGAAAAGATATTTTAGACTCACTTACATGTAAGATCAAATATAGAGTGGTCTCAGGTAGGGGGTTATGGGTGCTCAAACTGGCATTTGGAATCAACTCTGTTCTTCTTTAAGCTTTCTTTAATGTTAGGCTGTTTTTGCTGGCAGAATCAATTCTGTTAGCAAAGAGTAGGCCTGCATCTTCCCAGGTTCATGCCAAGTCAATAAAGACAGCATTTCTTTCCAGTAGATCCAGAACCATCCTATGCTTCCCTCTAAAGCATATGTCAATCCCTGCTACAGTCACTGTGGTCACATGGATAGAACTGTGCAAATTAACAATTACTTCATAAATGTGTCATTGAAATACCACTATCAGTAAGGTGGCTGGAATTTAATTTTAGGAAAAGTAAATGTGAATGTCTCATGTAATTGAGGTCAAGTTACCAGTCATTTGTCATTGAAAAACAGGTACTGAAATTATAGCCTTTGAGTAGAGAGTTGACATGAAATGTTATCAGGCAAACTGCATACTTAAACAGTATTTGATGATCTGCTAAAAACACTGAGATTACTCAGAATACTAACATTCTAGGTAGGAGATTTTTTTTTAAGTCACTAAGCTTGCTCTCATTAAAAAAATTAAGGTTCTTTTGGCATTCAAGATTTCTGAATCAGGGAAGACAGTCCTACACAGCATTGAAACTTGAGGTTACATGGGAAACTGAGAACCCCTGAGCAAACAGTAAACTTCTTGTTGTTCAGTCATTAACACATGTTTAACTCTTTTGACCCCATGGACTGCAGCATACCAAGCTCTCCTGTGCTTCACTATTTCCTGGAGTTTGCCCAAACTCATATCCATTCAGTTATTTGATACTATCCAAATATTACCTCCTCTGTTGCCTGCTTCTCCTCCTGCTTTCAATTGTTCCCAGCATCAGGGTCTTTTTCAATGAGTCAGCTCTTTGCATGAGGTGGCCAAAGTATTGGAGCTACAGCATCAGTCCTTTAAAGATTATTCAGTGTTGATTTCCTTTAGGATTGATTGGTTTCATCTCATGGCAGTCCACAAGACTCTCAAGAGTCTTCTCTAGCACCACAATGTGAAAACATCAATTCTTCAGTGCTCAGCCTTCTTTATGGTCCAACTCTCACATCTGTATACTACTACCAGAGGAGCCATAACTTTGACTATATGGATTTTTGCCAGCAAATAATGTCTCTGCTTTTTTATTTTTTTAACTTTATTTTACTTTACAATACTGTATTGGTTTTGCCATACATCAACATGAATCTGCCATGGGTGTACATGTGTTCCCAATCCTGAACTCCCCTCCCACCTCCCTCCCCATACCATCTCTCTGGGTCATCCCAGTGCACCAGCCCTAAGCATTCTGTATCTGCATTGAACCTAGACTGGCGATTCATTTTTTATATGATATTATACATGTTTCAATGTCATTCTCCCAAATCATCACACCCTCTCCCTCACCCACAGAGTCCAAAAGACTTCTGTACATCTGTGTCTCTTTTGCTGTCTAGCATACAGGGTTATAGATACCATCTTTCTAAATTCCATACATATGTGTTAGTATACTGTATTGGTGTTTTTTCTTTCTGGCTTACTTCACTCTGTATAATTGGCTCCAGTTTTATCCACCTCATTAGAACTGATTCAAATGCATTCTTTTGAATGGCTGAGTAATACTCCACTGTGTATATGTACCACAGCTTTCTTATCCATTCATCTGCTAATGGGCATTTTGGTTGTTTCCATGTCCTGGCTACTATAAACAGTGCTGCGATGAACACTGAGGTACATGTGTCTCTTTCCATTCTGGTTTCCTCGGTGTGTATGCCCAGCAGTGGGATTGCTGGGTCATAAGGCAGTTGTATTTCCAGTTTTTTAAGGAATCTCCACACTGTTCTCCATAGTGGCTGTTCTAGTTTGCATTCCCACCAAGAGTGTAAGAGGGTTCCCTTTTCTCCACACCCTCTCCAGCATTTATTGCTTGTAGACTTTTGGATTACAGCCATTCTGACTGGTGTGAAATGGTACCTCATTGTGGTCTGGATTTGCATTTCTCTGATAATGAGTGATGTTGAGCATCTTTTCATGTGTTTGTTAGGCATCTGTATGTCCTCTTTATTTTTTTTTTAGATTTAAAATTTTTATTTTTACTTTATTTTACTTTACAATACTGTATTGGTTTTGCCATACATTGACATGAATCCACCACGGGTGTACATGCATTCCCAAACATGAACCCCCCTCCCACCTCCCTCCCCATAACATCTCTCTGGGTCATCTCCATGCACCAGCCCCAAGCATCCTGTATCCTGTATCGAACATAGACTGGCAATTCGTTTCTTACATGATAGTATACATGTTTCAATGCCATTCTCCCAAATTATCCTACCCTCTCCCTCTCCCTCAGAGTCCAAAAGTCCACACTACACATCTGTGTCTCTTTTGCTGTCTCGCATACAGGGTCATCATTGCCATCTTTCTAAATTCCATATATATGTGTTAGTATACTGTATTGGTGTTTTTCTTTCTGGCTTACTTCACTATGTATAATTGGCTCCAGTTTCATCCACCTCATCAGAACTGATTCAAATGTATTCTTTTGAATGGCTGAGTAATACTCCATTGTGTATATGTACCGCAGCTTTCTTATCCATTCATCTGCTAATGGGCATTTTGGTTGTTTCCATGTCCTGGCTACTATAAACAGTGCTGCGATGAACATTGAGGTACATGTGTCTCTTTCCATTCTGGTTTCCTCAGTGTGTATGCCCAGCAGTGGGATTGCTGGGTCATAAGGCAGTTGTATTTCCAGTTTTTTAAGGAATCTCCACTCTGTTCTCCATAGCGGCTGTACTAGTTTGCATTCCCACCAAGAGTGTAAGAGGGCTCCCTTTTCTCCACACCCTCTCCAGCATTTATTGCTTGCAGACTTTTGGATTGCAGCCATTCTGACTGGTGTGAAGTGGTACCTCATTGTGGTTTTGATTTGCATTTCTCTGATAATGAGTGATGTTGAGCATCTTTTCATGTGTTTGTTAGCCATCTGTATGTCTTCTTTGGAGAAATGTTTATTTAGTTCTTTGGCCCATTTTTTGATTGGGTCGTTTATTTTTCTGGAATTGAGCTGCAAGAGTTGCTTGTATATTTTTGAGATTAGTTGTTTGTCAGTTGCTTCATTTGCTATTATTTTCTCCCTTTCTGAAGGTTGTTTTTTCACCTTGCTTATATTTTCCTTTGTTGTGCAGAAGCTTTTAATTTTAATTAGATCCCATTTGTTTATTTTTGCTTTTATTTTCAGAATTCTGGGGGCTGGATCATAGAGGATCCTGCTGTGATTTATGTTGGAGAGTTTTTTGCCTATGTTCTCCTCTAGGAGTTTTATAGTTTCTGGTGTTACATTTAGATTTTTAATCCATTTTGTGTATATTTTTGTGTGTGGTGCTAGAAACTGTCCTAGTTTCATTCTTTGCCAAGTGGTTGTTTTCCAGCACCACTTGTTAAAGAGATTGTCTTTGCTCCATTGTATATTCTTGCCTCCTTTGTCAAACATAAGGTGTCCATAGGTGTGTGGATTTATCTCTGGGCTTTGTATTTTGTTCCATTGATCTATATTTCTGTCTTTGTGCCAGTACCATAGTGTCTTGATGACTGTGGCTTTGTAGTAGAGCCTGAAGTCCGGCAGGTTGATTCCTCCAGCTCCATTCTTATTTCTCAAGATTGCTTTGGCAATTCAAGGCTTTTGGTATTTCCATACAAATCTTGAAATTATTTGTTCTAGTTCTGTGAAAAATATGGCTGGTAGCTTGATAGGGATTGCATTGAATTTGTAAATTGCTTTGGGTAGTATACTCATTTTCACTATATTGATTCTTCCGATCCATGAACATGGTATATTTCTCCATCTATTAGCATCCTCTTTGATTTCTTTCATCAGTGTTTTATAGTTTTCTATATATAGGTCTTTAGTTTCTTTAGGTAGATATATTCCCAAGTATTTTATTCTTTTCGTTGCAAGGGTGAATGGAATTGTTTCCTTAATTTCTTTTTCTACTTTCTCATTATTATGGAGAACAGTGTGGAGATTCCTTAAAAAACTGGAAATACAACTGCCTTATGACCCAGCAATCCCACTGCTGGGCATACACACCGAGGAAACCAGAATGGAAAGAGACACATGTACCCCAATGTTCATCGCAGCACTGTTTATAATAGCCAGGACATGGAAACAACCTAGATGTCCATCAGCAGATGAATGGATAAGAAAGCTGTGGTACATATACACAATGGAGTATTACTCAGCCATTCAAAAGAATTCATTTGAATCAGTTCTGATGAGGTGGATGAAACTGGAGCCAATTATACATAGTGAAGTAAGCCAGAAAGAAAAACACCAATACAGTATACTAACACATATATATGGAATTTAGAAAGATGGCAATGACAACCCTGTATGCAAGACAGCAAAAAAGACACAGATGTGTATACGGACTTTTGGACTCAGAGGGAGAGGGAGAGGGTGGAATGATTTGGGAGAATGGCATTGTAACATGTATACTATCATGTAAGAATCGAATTGCCAGTCTATGTCTGACGCAGGATACAGCATGCTTGGGGCTAGTGCATGGGGATGACTCAGAGAGATATTATGGGGAGGGAGGTGGGAGGGGGGTTCATGTTTGGAAACGCATGTAAGAATTAAAGATTTTAAAATTAAAAAATAAAAAATAAAAAAAAATAAATAAAATAAAAAAATAAATAAAGTAAACATCATATATAGAATTTGTGTGGTTGTTGTTGGTGTTTTTTAATAATTCTTGTGGCTTTGTTTTTTTGTTTTGTTTTCTTGCTTTTTTTTTTTTTTCCCCTTCTTCTTTTCTTTAATATTGTATTTTTGAAAATCCAACCTCTACTCTAGATTTTTAATCTTTGCTTTTTGGATTTTGTTGTCAATTTTGTACATTAAAAAACCCAAACTTCTCTACCCAATTTTACCTGAGAGCGAGATTACTGGCTAGACCACTCTCTCTTCCTTTGGACTCTCTTTTTTCTCCACCAGGTGGCCTCTGTCTCTTCCCTCCCCCTTCTCCTCTCTATCCAACTCTGTGAATCTCTGTATGTTCCAGACGGTGGAGAACACCTAAGGAACTGGATATTGCCTGGATTTGTCTCTCTCCTTTTCATTTCCCTCTTTTATCCTCCTGGCCACCTCTGTCTACTTCTTCCCTCTCCTTTTCCCTGTATAACTCCATGAATACCTCTGAGCGGTCCAGACTGTGGAGCGCACATAAGGAAGTGATTACTAGCTAGCTTGCTCTCTCTGTTTTTGATCCCACCTCATCTCATTCCAGTCACCTCTAACTACCTCCTCCCTCTTCTCTTCTCCATGTTACTCAGTGAACCTCTCTGGGTGTCCCCCAATGTGAAGAAACTTTTCATCTTTAACCTAGATGTTTTATCATTGGTGCTGTATAGATGGAGAAGTCTTGAGGCTACTGTAAAAATAAAACTGAAAACCAGAAGCAGGAGGCTTAAGTCCAAAGCCTGAGAACATCAGAGAACTCCTGAATTCAGGGAACATTAATCAAGAGGAGCCCATCAAACACCTCCATACCTACACTGAAACCAAGCTCCACCCAAGGGCCAACAAGTTCCAGAGCAAGACATACCACACAAATTCTCCAGCAACACAGGAACACACCCCTGAGCTTCAATATACAGGCAGCTCAAAGTTATTCCAAAACCATTGATGTCTCATAACCCACTACTGGTCACTCCATTGCATTCCAGAGAGAAGAAACCCAGCTCCACCCACCAGAACTCCAACACAAGCCTCCCTAACCAGGAAACCTTGACAAGCCACTGATACAACCCTGCCCACAGTGAGGAAGCTCCATAATAAACAGAACTCCACAAATTCCAAGAATATGGAAAGGCCACCCCAAACACAGCAATATAACCAAGAGGAAGAGACAGAGGAATACTCAGCAGGTAAAGGAACAGGAGAAATGCCCACCAAACCAAACCAAAGAGGAAGAGATAGGGAATCTACCTGAGAAAGAATTCCAAATATTGATTGTGAAAATGATCCAAAATCTTGAAATCAAAATGGACTCACAGATAAATAGCCTGGAGACAAGGATTGAGAAGATGCAAAAAAGGTTTAACAAGGACCTAGAAGAAATAAAAAAGAGTCAATATATTATGAATAATGCAATAAATGAGATCAGAAACACTCTGGAGGTAACAAATAGAATAATGGAGGCAGAAGATAGGATTAGTGAAATAGAAGATAGAATGGTAGAAATAAATGAATCAGAGAGGAAAAAAGAAAAACGAATTAAAAGAAATGAGGACAATCTCAGAGTCCTCCAGGACAATATGAAATGCCCCAACATTCGAATTATAGGAGTCCCAGAAGAAAAAGACAAAAAAAAAGACCATGAGAAAATCCTTGAGGAGATAACAGTTGAAAACTTCCCTAAAATGGGGAAGGAAATAATCACCCAAGTCCAAGAAACCCAAAGAGTTCCAAATAGGATAAACCCAAGGTGAAACACCCGGACATATTAATCAAATTAACAAAAATCAAACACAAAGAACAAATATTAAAAGCAGCAAGGGAAAAACAACAAATAACACACAAGGGGATTCTCATAAGGATAACAGCTGATCTTTCAATAGAAACTCTTCAGGCCAGGAGGGAATGGCAAGACATACTTAAAGTGAAAGAAAATAACCTACAGTCCAGTTTACTGTACCCAGCAAGGATCTCATTCAAATACGAAGGAGAAATCAAAAGCTTTCCAGACAAGCAAAAGCTGAGAGAATTCAGCACCACCAAACCAACTCTCCAACAAATGTTAAAGGATATTCTCTAGACAGGAAACACAAAAAGGGTGTATAAACCTGAACCCAAAACAATAAAGTAAATGGTAATGGGATCATACTTTTCAATAATTACCTTAAATGTAAATGGGTTGAATGCCCCAACCAAAAGGCAAAGACTGGCCGAATGGAAACGAAAACAAGACCCCTCTATATGCTGCTTACAAGAGACCCACCTCAAAACAAGGGACACGTACAGACTGAAAGTGAAGGGCTGGAAAAAGATATTCCACAAAAAAAGAGGCCAAAAGAAAGCAGGAGTGGCAATACTCATATCCGATAAAATAGACTTTAAATCAAAGGCTGTGAAAAGAGACAAAGAAGGCCACTACATAATGATCAAAGGATCAATCCAAGAAGAAGATATAACAATTATGAATATATATGCACCCAACATAGGAGCACCACAATATGTAAGACAAATGCTAACAAGTATGAAAGGGGAAATTAACAACAACATAATAGTGGGAGACTTTAATATCCCACTCACACCTATGGACAGATCAACTAAACAGAAAATTAACAAAGAAATGCAAACTTTAAATGATAACAATAGACCAGTTAGGCCTAATTGATATCTATAGGACATTTCACCCCAAAACAATGGATTTCACCTTTTTCTCAAGTACTAGAGTGAGTCTCTCCTGGTTCTTGCATCTCTCGTATCTGTTGATGACCCTGAGTTCTATTTGGTGGTCTATAACAGGTATCTGGCCCCCAGTTGAAAGATACTGGGGGGAGGGGGGCAGTTGATATACACTGGGGAAATTGCCTACCCAGTTGAAAGAAACTAGTTTGCTCAGGTTAAAGACCCTGAATGACCTGGGACAGAGTGGTAAGAGAGGCTGATCTGACGCATTTCCTCAATTCGGGTGCCTTAACAGAATTCACTGGGATAAAGTGAATTATTAGATGCTAGTTTCTTTCCAAATAAGAGTGACAAGACACCTTCCAGTTAATTATGGCTTTCAAGCCAACTGAGAAATTTACAAGAATGCTGGAGGCAGAGTCCTCATACCTTGCAGTGGTACCATAGGGAAATTCATTCATTAATAAAAAAGACTTGATCATCTAGGGATGAATAAGAAGTGGCCATTCAGTGATCTGAGCACCCATGATGAAGCCAATATCTAAGCACCAAAGGAAGAAACTAAGACACTTTAAGGGGAAGCAAAATAACTCTGGGGTGATGGTTAATGGAGTTAAGCTCATAAGCAGCACACCAGCCCATCACACAATTTCATTAGTAAGTTTTATTCCCAAACAAATTCAACTTTAAAATGGGAATGAAGCTTATCAAATAGAGAGATGCAGGGTGCTAGAAAACCAGCCTCTGACTAATACTCAGTTAGGTTTACGTATATACAAAAGTCTTACTTACTCAATTGGGAAGCAAAGGATAAATTTGCCCTGAAAGTGGACGATATCGGCTTCTTTATTTTGTACAAGTTGCTGGAGAAAGCTGGCCTGATTAAACATCTTTTTCAGAATCCTGATTCTGAGGGAACAAATCCTTCTAGGAGAACTTGCTTTTCCCTCCCTGCGCCTTGAGATGTTTTGTTCTACCACACTTCTCAGGAATGCTTATCTTATCTAGAAACTAAGGGACTAGAAAAGGGGGAAAGAGGACTTTTAAATTTTAACATATTCTAATTGCTATTTATAAAATAGAGAATTTTATACTGTCATATTGATTCATGACTAGGTTTACAGAATGAAGCTATGAAATCTCTGGTTGGGTCTGTCTTTATATCTATGTGTGCAATATTATAAAAATTAATTTTAAATTAGTTTTACTTAATTGACTTAAGGGCTTCCCAGGTGTTGCTAGAGGTAAAGAATCTGCCTGCCAATGCAGGAGACATAAGAGATGAGGGTTCAGTCCCTGGGTTGGGAAGATCCCCTGGAGGAGGGCATGGCAACCCACTCCAGTATTCTTGCCTGGAGAATCCCATAGACAGAGGAGCCTGATGGGCTACAGTCCACAGGGTTGCAAGAGTTGGGCAGAACTGAAGCAACTTAGCATGCACAACTGACTTAAAGGAAATTAAGTGCTTGTGTAAACTCTAAGAAATATGAAAGAAAACTGTACAGAATGAATTTTAGGTTCATATGAACTGTGAAATAGTTGGTATTAAATTAATACCTGTATTAAAGTTAAAGTTTATTGATTTAATTAATATTTGAATGTTTTTAGAGTCATCAACTTTCTATATAATACTTTTATTTTTCCTAGGTTTAATAGAGGTCGAATAAGATCTTATTATATCTGTTCCAAATTTTCTAGAAAAAAAAAAACTAGGTATGATGAAATTTTTATAAGTAAATTATCTCTAAATGAGGTAACAGTTGTGTGAATTCTTTAAGAATAATTATGTTTTAGGAGTATTTAGTTAAAAATAACCTCTACAGATTCTGGTAACTTGAAATCTTAATTAAGCTAAATGATAGAAGTTTATGGTATAGTGAGGTCATTTCCAAATAAGATAAGACACTGAAACACTAATTACTGAACAATTGGTTTCCTTTTACAAACAAACTAAAGGTATTTAGTACCATTAATAAATATGTTTAATGCTATACTGAAATTTTTTATAAGAAAGCACATGTTTTTAGAAATTATTATTGGTATTTATGATTACTTGTCTATGGAATGCTAATGTAAAAAACAGTTCATAATTGTTTATGTCTTAGTTTTTACTGGAAATTAATGTTTCTAAGAGTTGAGGATTTGAATTTAAAATATGCCATTAAAGCTACTAGAAAAAATTAGAGAAATATTTCAGTATACAGTAGCAAAGTAGGATGTGTGTTTTCATAAAGAAGGTATGAGGAATGGAGTTATGTTTTATTAAAAGAAAAGTAAGTTATATAGTCTTCGAGCTAGTAATTTCTGGATATAAAAAAATAAGTGACAAAGTAACATGGATACAGAAAATTATGGAAGGTTTGTGGAAAAGGAACTCTGAGAAAAGAGTTTTGCACATGGTCAGAATTAGTTAAGTTTTGAATAATTTTTTAATTCATTTATGTTTAGTTTTAGCTGTGCTGTGTCTTCGCTGCTACACACAGGCTTTCTCTAGCTGTGGTGAGCGGGGGCTACTCTCAAGATGTGGTGCACGGGTTTTTCACTGCAGTGGCATTTCTTGTTGCAGAGCGTGGGCTCTTGGGTGCACGGGGTTCAGTAGTTGTGACACTTGGGCTTGATAGTTGAGGCTTATGGGCTCTAGAGTGCAGGCTGTGTAGTTGTGGCACAGAGGCTTAGTCGTCCCCATGGGTAGGAGATATCTCCCCATGGGCAGGAGATATCTTCCTGGAGCAGGGATTGAACCTATGTCCCCTGTATGGGCAGGCAGATTTTTAACCACTGGACCGCTAGAGAAAACTTAGAATCAGTTCAATTGAGTAAATTTTAGAAGTAGGCTGGTGCAAAACCAGAATTTTGGGTTTTTTTTTTTTTTTTCCCTCTGTTAAGAGAACAGTTTTCTTAAAATGTTGATCTGCTTTTGATAACAGATTATGAAGCTTATTTTACCTTTAACCAGTAATCTGTTGGGGCTTCCCCAGTGGCTCAATGGTAAAGAATCTGCCTACAATGCAGGAAATGCAGAGAAGTAAGTTCAATTCCTGTGTCAGGAAGGTCCCTTGGAGGAGGAAATGGCAAACCACTCCAGTAATCATTTCTGGAAAATTCCACAGACAGAGGAGCCTGGTGGGCTACAGTCTATGATGTAGCAAAAGAGTTGGATACAACTGAGGGACTAAACAACAACACTAATCTGTTAGAGCTTTCTAATTTTGCCTTTGAAATCTTTGTCACTTTGGTTGGTTACGTGAATAAGTATTGATTCACAGTGATCTGTGATCCTATTTGAGCAAATGTTTTGCAACTTTTTGGTATCTTTGACAAATCTCACAAATCAAAATCTAATGAAGTTCCTTTGATCTCTAGCTAATTTTATTTTTTTTTAATACATTCATTTACTTTTAATTAGAGGATAATTTCTTTACATTGTTGTGTTGGTTTCTGCCATACATCAACATGGATTAGCCATAGGTATACATATGACCCCTTTCTCTTGAAACTCCCTCCCACCCGAGCCTACCCCTCTAGGTTATCACAGAGCACCAGATTAAACTCCTTGTGTTACACAGTAACTTCCTATTAACTGTCTATTTTACATATGGTTATATATATTATACACACACACACAAATATATATATATATATATATATATATATATATATATATATATATATATATATATATATTTCAGTGCTACTCTGTCAAATTGTTCCACCCTCTCCTTCCTCTGCTGTGTCCATAAGTCTGTTCTCTATGTCTGTGTCTCTATTGTTGCCCTGCAGATAGGTTCATCACTACCATTTTTCTAGATTCCATATATATGTGCTAATAAGCAATATTTATTTTTCTCTTTTTGACTTACTTCACTCTGTATAACAGGCTTTAGATACATCCACCTCACTACAACTGACTCAAATTCGGTCTTTTTTATGACTAATATTTCATTGTATATATGTACCACAACTTCTTTATCCATTCATCCAATAATGGATATCTAGGTTGCACCCATGTCCTGGCTATTGTAAATAGTGCTACAGTGAACATCGGGGTACATGTGTCTTTTAGAATTGTGAATTTCTCAGGGTATATGCCAAGTAGTGGCATTGCTGAGTCATATGGTAGGTCTATTCCTTGTTTTTTAAGGAATCTCCATACTGTTCTCCTTAGTGACTGTACCAATTTGCCCTCTCAACAGTGGAAGGTTTCTCTTATCCACATCCTCTCCAGCATTTATTGTTTGTAGATTTTTTGATGATGGCCATTCTGACCAGTGTGAAGTGATACCTCATTGTAGTTTTGATTTGCATTTCTCTAATAATAAGCAATGTTGAGCATTTTTTCATGTATTTATTAGCCATCTGTATGTCTTCTTTGGTGAAGTGTCTAAGTCTTTTGCCCACTTTTTGATTTGGTTATTTGTTTTTCTGATATTGAACTGTATAACTTCATGAGCAGAATTCTTGTATGTTTGGGAAATTCATTTACAATTATTCTCCCATTCTGAGGTTCATCTTTTCATCTTATTTATGGTTTTATTTTCTGTGCAAAAGTTTTTAAGTTTAATTAAGTACCATTTAAAAAAATTTTTCTGTTACTCTAAGAGATGTGTCATAGAGGATCTTGCTATGATTTATGTCATAGAGTGTTTTGCCTATGTTTTCCTCTAAGAGTTTTATAATTTCGGAGTTAAATTTAGGTCTTTAATCCATTTTGAGTTTATCCTTCTGTATGGTGTTAGGAAGTGTCCCAGTTGCATTCTTTTACATGTAACTGTCCAGTCTAGCTGATTTTAGAATGCTTCAAAGGACCTTGAAACATCCCAAAGAGAGATATTAAACTAACTAGGTGTATTTGCTATGTTAAATTACATGAGAAGCATTGTCAAATGAGTAATAAATCTCCTTAGGTTATATTATATGAGTAAATGTTATCAATCTAGATATTTCAGAAATTAAATGGAACTCCTAAAACTCTCATATTTCCTAGTAAAATATTATCTGTCATAATTCTAGTCATTATCTGAAAATCTTGTATGTCACAGCAGTAAGCAGGTTTCTTTGTCAAATGCGTTGTGAACAGGTTTTCAACTACACCTTCTTAAATAGTCATTCATACAGTTATTGTTTTATTATGATGCTTTTGCAAAAGTCAATTGCAAATAAAACTGCTTTATGACCCAGCAATCCCACTGCTGGGCATACACACCGAGGAAACCAGAATTGAAAGAGACACGTGTACCCCAATGTTCATCGCAGCACTGTTTATAATAGCCAGGACATGGAAACAACCTAGATGTCCATCAGCAGATGAATGGATAAGAAAGCTGTGGCACATATACACAATGGAATATTACTCAGCCATTAAAAAGAATACATTTGAATCAGTTCTAATGAGGTGGATGAAACTGGAGCCTATGATACAGAGTAAAGTAAGCCAGAAAGAAAAGCACCAATACAGTATACTAACACATATATATGGAATTTAGAAAGATGGCAATGATAACCCTGTATGCGAGACAGCAAAAGAGACACAGATGTATAGAATGGACTTTTAGACTGTGAGGGAGAGGGAGAGGGAGGGATGATTTGGAAGAATGGCATTGAAACATGTATACTATCAGGTAAGAAATGAATCCCCAGTCTATGTTCAATACAGGATACAGGATGCTTGGGCTGATGCACAGGGATGATCCAGAGAGATGATATGGGGTGGAAGGTACCACCCTTATGGCAGAAAGTGAAGAGGAGCTAAAAAGCCTCTTGATGAAAGTGAAACAGGAAAGTGAAAAAGTTGGCTTAAAGCTCAACATTCAGAAAACAAAGATCATGGCATCCGGTCCCATCACTTCATAGGAAATAGATGGGGAAACAGCGGAAACAGTGTCAGACTTTATTTTGGGGGGCTCCAAACTCACTGCAGATGGTGACTGCAGCCATGAAATTAAAAGACACTTACTCCTTGGAAGAAAAGTTATGACCAACCTAGATAGTATATTCAAAAGCAGAGACATTACTTTGCTGACTAAGGTCCGTTAGTCAAGGCTATGGTTTTTCCTGTGGTCATGTATGGATGTGAGAGTTGGACTGTGAAGAAGGCTGAGCACCAAAGAATTGACACTTTTGAACTGTGGTGTTGGAGAAGACTCTTGAGAGTCCCTTGGACTTAAAGAAGATCCAACCAGTCCATTCTGAAGGAGATCAACCCTGGGATTTCTTTGGAAGGAATGATGCTAAAGCTGAAGCTCCAGTACTTTGGCCACCTCATGCGAAGAGTTGACTCATTGGAAAAATCTCTGATGCTAGGGGGGATTGGGGACAGGAGGAGAAGGGGACGACCGAGGATGAGATGGCTGGATGGCATCACGGACTCAATGGACGTGAGTCTGAGTGAACTCCAGGAGATGGTGATGAACAGGGAGGCCTGGCCTGCTGCGATTCATGGGGTCACAAAGAGTCAGACACGACTGAGTGACTGAACTGAACTAAACTGAACTGGGAGGTGGGAGGTGGGTTCAGGATTGGGAACTCATGTACACCCTGTGGCTGATTCATGTCAATGTATGGCAAAACCAATACAGTATTGTAAAGCAAAATAAAGTAAAAATAAAAATTAAAAAAAATTAAAAAATTAAAAAGGCAAAGAAAAGAAAAGAAGACACTTAGCAAGGACTTTTTGACAGGTACAAGATTCTAACAATTTTCTGATCATACCACTGAACTGAATAAGAAATTAAAGAATTCTAATGGAAAATCTGATGGCTTTATAAAGTTGTTAACCAAAAGGATCACTTATATAGGACTGTGGGAACTGAAATGTCATTATAAAATTTATGGTTTCTGTGTGAAATATTACTCACTTTTAATCTGTGTTTTCTAGATATAAAGAGAGATTTCCTCTCAAGCTAATTATGACTTACAACAATTTGGTAAGTTATACTTTTGTAAGCAGAATCAAAAGTTGTCTTTTTTATGTAACTGATCTTTCCTTTGATTGGAAACTCTTAGGTTCCCAACAACTTTAAAAATCATGTAAATTAGGAGGTTCATCTCCCAACATGTACAAGAATCCTAAAGCACTTGAAGTACCTTGAACATGGAGGAATTTGCCCAAATTTGTAGTTATCTCAGGTGAAATCTGTGACAAGCCTTTAGTGTGGCTTTCCTGGCCTTGATAAACATTTAAAAAATTCATTCTGAGTTTCCCTGTAAAAGATTCCCACAAAACCAGTTTTAAAACAGCCTGTATGATCAATTACACTTCTGTAGCTCATCAGGCCAAGTACTGAAACCAGAATTATTTTGCAAAAAAAATCATCGAAATTTTGCTATATTTGGTAGAAATTAGGATTATTTTAGAGAGAAAAAGATTGTGTTTCAGTGGATATTAGATTCAAGGTTTTTGATTTTGGGATTTTTGGTGGTTGGGGGGAAGGGGTATGGACACTTTACTTTGTATTCTAGAATCCCCTGTACTTTTCAAAATTTCCACCAAGAATTGCTTTCATAGGAATGTTTCAAACAAAATCATGAGAAATGTCAAAGCCTTGGAGAGACCCCATGGATGCATGCACCCCACTGCCCCTTCTCTCTCTGTGGTGCCTTTGAGAGATAAAGGGTGAAGGAAACTTTGTAGGGTCTCCAGGCCTCTGCCTTACCCACCCACATTTGCCAGCATGAGGAGAAGCCTGCCAGTCACCTCCCCTGCCCTTGGCTGCAGCAAGAAAGGCTGGGCTCCTCCCTGCCTCCTACATCTAATCAATGGATATTGAGCTTACTGACTTGAAAGAAAAAGTAGTCCAAGAATTTGTCAAGCAGGCATCTGGCTATTTCTTTCCTTTCACATCTTGGTTCAAAGAGCCAACAGCTAAACTTTGATCACCTCCCAGCACCTGGTACCGTGCTGAACATTCAGCACCAACTGATGCTTTTAAACTTACACTGATCTGGTGACATCAGACTGCCAGGACCACTAATTTGCAAATGCTGCACAGAGAAGGCACAGAGCCTGAGTACACGGACACAGAACTCAGACCACAACTCCATGAAAACACCAGCCATTCCATGCCCTTGTTTTATTTGCTTCAAACATGTGTTCTTTGAATGATATTTCTTCACTTGCTTCCAGTGGTCTCTTGTTTATTGTTAAGGTCTTTATCTGTCTTGTTCACTGCTGTGTCCCCTGTACCTGGAAGAGTCTGACAAATAGCAAGTACTCAGTACATATTTGGAGGACGAGAAGATATTGAAGTGAATTAGCACATGCCTGTTCTGCCCAAGGCTGTATATTGTCACCCTGCTTATTTAACTTATATGCAGAGTACATCACGAGAAATGCTGCACTGGAAGAAATACAAGCTGGAATCAAGATTGTCAGGAGAGACATCAATAACCTCAGATATGCAGATGACACCATTCTTTTTTTTTTTTTGAGGGGGGGGGGAGTGGAGGTTTGTTTACAACTTTTACTATTTTCTTCAAAGCTACTAGTCTATTTATATCTTCTCATTTTTATTAATTTTATTCATTTGTATTTTTCTTGAAAAGAATCCATTTCATCTACATTTTCAAATTCATTTCCACTGTATTATAGTATCAGTTCAGTTAAGCCGCTGAGTTGTGTCCGACTCTTGGCAACCCCATGGACTGCAGCATGCCAGGCGTCCCTGTCCATCACCAACTTTCAGAGCTTGCTCAAACTCACATCCATCGAGTCAGTGATGCCATCCATTCTTAGGCAGAAAGTCAAGAGGAACTAAAGAGCCTCTTGATGAAAGTGAAAGATGAGAGTGAAAAAGTTGGCTAAACCACTACAATATTCTAAAGTAATTAGCCTCTAATTAAAATAAATAAATTAATAAAAAAAAACATTCAGAAAACTAAGATCATGGCATCTGGTCCCATCCCTTCATGGCAAATAGATGGGGAAATGGTGGAAACAGTGACAGACTTTATTTTGGGGGGCTCCAAAATCACTGCAGATGGTGATTGCAGCCATGAAATTAAAAGACGCTTACTCCTTGGAAGGAAAGTTATGACCAATCTAGATAGCATATTAAGAAGCAGAGGCATTACTTTGCCAACAAAGGTCCATCTAGTCAAGGCTATGGTTTTTCCAGTAGTCATGTATGGATGTGAGAGTTGGACTATAAAGAAAGCTGAGCGCCAAAGAATTGATGCTTTTGAACTGTGGTGTTGGAGAAGACTCTTGAGAGTCCTTTCAACTGCAAGGTGATCCAACCAGTGCATCCTAAAGGAAATCAGTCCTGAATATTCATTGGAAGGACTGAGGTTGAAGGTGAAACTCCAATACTTTTGCCACTTGATGTGAAGAATTGACTCACTTGAAAAGACCCTGATGCTGGGAAGGACTGAAGGCAGGAGAAGGGGATGACAGAGGATGAGATGGTTGGATGGCATCACTGACACAACGGACATGAGTTTGAGTAAACTCCAGGAGTTGGTGATGGACAGGAAGGCCTGGTTACAAAGAGTCAGACATGACTAAGTGACTGAAGCGAACTGAACTGAACTGTTCTTCCCAAGCAAGGCATAGACTGGGTCTGGTTACAGCGAGAGGGAGTTAAGTGGGACCAAAGATTGAATTTTTGGAGACACCAGCTTGCACAGGGTGGGGGTATAGCCATGTCTGTGTACCCTGCAGTCAGGAGGCCCCATGGCTGCCATGGGAGGCAAGTCTGGAATGGAGGCTGACTCTCAAAGATTCTGAAGCTGGGCTGGGTGGGGTCTGTGGCTGGGGGCCAGAGTCTTAGGGCTGGGTGTTTTTTGTTTAGTATAAACACAGAACAGAGGGGTGGAGTCTGGAGCTGGCCAGGAATAACCGGGGAATCAAGAAAACAGAGCAGGTTCCCTGCCCAGGGTCCCCAGCCTGATGCTGGGGACCTCCCCAAATATCTCCTGTTTTCTAAACAGTTACAATGTGCTAGACATAAGCACATTCACTTAACAGACACCCAGTTTCTTCACATGGTCGCTAGAGGCACTGAGTCAACTGCACAACTGTCCTTTTATTCTCAGATGAAGAGACCAAGGCTCTGAGAGCTGGTTGAAGGACTTAGGGCTGGGGCTAGAACCCAGCACTCAGAGGAATAAGAAAGGACCCTCCACTATCTGACCCAGCCAATTGTGACTCGCCTGCCACCACACGGCAGCTGTGCTCTGTGATGCTGATCTTCACCAGGTGGCCGTTGCTGGTGTGTGCAGTGGGCGATGCATACCTACTGTCTCCACCACCTTATGACTACCCAGTGGGACTCTCAGCCCTGCTAACATTGCCAGGCCCTGCCCCATAGGGCTGCAGACTCTGGGGCTGCTCTGCAGGGGACCCAGCAGTTGTGCTGGTCACCATCTCCACCTCCCTCGGCCTGTCCGCCACCCCAACGGTGTCTGCAGGAACTGGGCTGTTTGGGGGTGGCCAGGTCTGAGGCTGGAGGTCAGCCTGCCATGCATGAGCTGCTAGCGGTTCCTGGAGCATTTTCTTGAGCTGAATCTCTAGCACAGCAACCTTAGCAGCAAGTTGCCTCAGTTTACAGCATGCTCAAGCCCTGCTCTTGACCCAGGTGCCCACACTCCAGGTCTAGAGGGCCACTGGGTTCCTGGGGGGCTCAGGGAGGTCCAGGCAGAGCTCACTTCCCCCCACAGCTCTGCGGGGTGCCTATGAATCTCTGGCTCTTGAGCTGCACCATGGGCTGCCACTTCTGCAGCATCAACTGCTTCACTCAGAACACAGAGATCAGCTTCACCTGCTCCTCTAGCTGCTACATCTTCTCTGGACATCTGTTCCCACACATGGCTCAGCTGAGGAGCTCTGGGTGGCAGAGGTGTGGACAATCCCTGTCCCCATGGCGTCATCGGCGGCAGCCCCTCACTTACCAGTGAGCATGTGAAGCCTGCTATGCTGGCAGTCAGGCAGTCCAGGCCAGTGGGTGTGGCCTTCTGGTCCTCAAGGTGGTGACAGGTGTCTAATAGCTTGTGCTGCACAAGCAGGTTGATGCTGGCACAAGCAGCCAGGGTGCCTTACACGGGCAAAAGCAGCAGCTGCAGTAGGAATCCACCAGGAGCCAGGGCTATAACCTGGCAGGAAGCTGAGGCCAGGCCCCATGCTGCACAACCACCTGCCTCGGCATGTGGCCCTTTTTCCCATGTACTTCAAGTACCTGTTCTTGAGAAAGTCCAGATCAAGGTAGTAGCCTTAAGGCACCTCCACAGAGTAGGGCAGGTCTAGGCACTCTGGGGGGGAAGGCCCGAAGAGAGGGTTGGGTTGGGAGTCCCTGGGAAGGAGGTTGAAGCATGCAGGACTTGGGCCATCCTCTTGCCAGCAGACCTTCCTCAAGAGTCACTTGGGGACAGTGAGTCAGACCACCTGCAACAGGGGCTGAGGCTTACCTTGCCCTCTTTGGCTGTCTCAGATTTCCACCACCCCACTCACCCTGTTTTGTGCAACCTGCTGAATCATTGAATTTTATTAATTAAGGTCTGCAGTTTACTAAGAGTTACTTCCCAGTTGTTATATTATTGTAAAGTTCAACTGAATTATTTAAAGGACAATCAAGTTTGTTTCTGAAGTTTATCTCATTAATCTAAATTTGGATGAAGATCAGAAACCCTATGATTTGCAAGCAGCAGATTATTCATACTGAAAAAGACAACATTTAAAGGACTATCTCCAACCTAGAGAAGGAAATCACAACCCACTCCAGCATTCTTGCTTGGAGAATCCCATGGACAGAGGAGACTGGTGGGCTGCAGTCCATGGGGTCACAAGAGTTGGACATCACCACCCACCTCGATGGAAGGACTGTTATCAGGTACGCTTAACTTGCTCCTGCACAGCAACACTGAAGGGAATTGACTCTTGGATTAATATTTCCACTCAAAAAAGGTCCCTGCACTAAACTGGTCTATAGAGAGGACTGCTGACTTCAAAATCTCCTGAAAGGAATGCTCAAACAGAGGAGATTCTAGCAGACCAAGATGAGAATATATATATATATATATCTATATATATATCTATATATATATATCTATATCTATATCTATATATATATATATCTATATCTGAAGTAGACAGCTGACCCAAGTTGCCAGACCAAGTGTGTATACTATTTTGATATTAGCACACTGAGTGGCCTATCAATGAAATCTTTGCCCGACTTAGGAATCAGCATTCCTAGCACCATGGGACAAAATGATCATGACGTGTCTCCAAAACCACAGTCCAAATTATAATCTTGAGGGAGACTATTAACTGGCACCACCTGTTATTACAAGAATGAAGTACTAGATTCAGCTGCTGATCTTCAACAAATGCTATAAGGAATTTAGAGTGGAGGTCAGGAATGAGGCACTCTATGCTCAGAAAGATGTGACAGAATAGGCTATCAGATGTATATATTTTTAAAATTAATTTATTTTTTATTGAAGGATAATTGCTTTACAGAATTTTGCTGTTTTTATTTTTTCAAAAGACTTTATGAGCCCAGTGTCTTCCATATTCTCATAGATTAAAAAAAAAATAAATTACTTAAAAACAGTTTCCAAAATATTTTTGGACTTCTCAGTTGATATAATCATGTGAGCCAATGCCTTGTGATAAATGTTGAATTTGGACAGAAATTTGAAAAAACATGCAGAGACTTTCCTTTGAAACCTGAGGAGGTAAAAGGGATATCTAGAGTTAAAGCACAGAAATAGATAATACCTAATAACAGTGAATGTATATTAACCAATTTCTAAATCCTGTGAATACTTGGATCATTTCATGGTCACCCTCGTTTATGCATAAAGACTCCAAGACAGAAGGGAACTTTGTCTTGTTCCCAGCTATGCACTCAATATAGAGAACACAGAGCATTTAACCTCTCTGCTGAATGAATGAATGAATGAATGGTGGTGCAACAATCCTAAGCCCTAGGATCTCAATTTGAACCTACAGCAGAAAGATGATATAAAAATATACACTTTATTTTTAAATTTACACTAAATTTTTACTTACACTAAATTTACTTGTGTTCCACCCATTTTTTAACAAAAGAGTGAGCTTTGGGGGAGGGAGGTGGGTGGGGGGGTTCATGTTTGGGAACGCATGTACTCCCGTGCTGGATTCATGTCAATGTATGGCAAAACCAATACAGTATTGTAAATTAAAATAAAGGAAAAAAAAAAAAAAGAGTGAGCTTTTAGAACAAACTAATTTTTAGAATTTTTCTGTAAAATATTTAATTGGAGCATAATTGCTCTATAATATTGTGTTAACTTTTACTATACATCAACATGAATCAGCCAAAGGTATACATATTTCCCCTCTTGAACCTCCCTCCCGCCTCCACCCCTCTACATTATCACAGAACACTAGGTTTGAGCTCCTTGCATCATACAGCCAATTCCCACTGCTATCTATTTTATATATGGTAATGTATATATTTCAATTCGTCCCTCCCTTTCCTTCCTCCACTGTGTCCACAAGTCTGTTCTCTCACAAGTCTGTATCTCCATTGCTGCCCTGCAAATATGTTCATCAGTAAGGTCTTTCTAGATTCCATGTATATGCATTAATATATTGTTTTTCTCTTTCTGACTTACTTCAGTCTGTGTAATAGACTGCAGGTTCATCCACCTCGTTGGAACTGATTCAAATGCATTTCTTTTTATGGGTGAATAATATTTCACTGTATACATGGATATGTACCACAACTTCTTTATCCATTAATCTGTCGATGAACATCTAGGTTGTGTCCATGTCCTAACTATTATAAACAGTGCTGCAGTGAACACTGGGATACATGTATCTTTTTCAATTATGTTTTCTTCAGGGTATATTCCCAATGGTGGGATTGTTCGGTCATATGGTAGTTTTATTCCTAGTTTTTTAAGGACTCTTCACTCTCTTCTCCATCTATTTACATTCCCACCAACAGTGCAAGAGGGTTTCTTTTCCTCCACACCCTCTCCAGCATTTATTATTTGTGCATCTGATGATGGCCATTCTGACCAGCGTGAGGTCATTGTAGTAGTTTTGATTTGCATTTGTAAATGCATTGTAGTTTTGATTTGCATTTCTCTAATAATGAGTGACATTGAGGATCTTTTCATGCATTTATTAGCCATGTTTGTCTTTTGGGGGGAAACGTCTGTTTAGGTCTTCTGCCGCCTTTTAAATTGGGTTCTTTGTTTTACTGGTATTGAACTGAATGAACTACTTGTATATTTTGGAGATTAATCCTTTCTCAGTTGATTAATTTGCTATTAATTTCTCCCATTATGAGGGTTGTCTTTTCACCTTATTTATAGTTTCCTTTGCTGTGCAAAAGTTTTTAAATTTAATTAGGTCCTACTTGTTTATTTTTGTTTTTATTTCCATGATTTTAGGAGGTGGGTCACAGAGGATCTTGCTGTGATTTTTGTCAAGGAGTGTGCTGACTATGTTGTCCTCTAGGAGCTTTATAGTTTCTTGCCTTACATTTAAGTCTTTAATGTATTATGAGCTTTGTGTATGGTGTTAGGAAATATTCTAGTTTCATTCTTTTACATGTAGCTGTCCAGCTTTCCCAGCACCATTTATTGAAGAGACTGTCTTTTCTCCATTGTGTGTTCTTACCTCCTTTTTCCAAGACAAGGTGAGTATAGGGGCATGGGTTTATCTCTGGGCTTTCTATCTTGTTCCATTGGTCTATATTTCTGATTTTGTTACCAGTATTATTCTGTCTTGATGACTGTAGCTTTGTCGTATAGCCTGAAGTCAGGCAGGTTAATTCCTCCAGCTCTGTTTTCCTTTCTCAAGATTGCTTGGGGTATTGCTTCGAGTCTTTTGTGTTTCCATACTAATTGTGAAGTTTTTCGCTCTAGTTCTGTGAAAACTACCATTGATAGTTTGATAGGGATTGCATTGAATCTTAGGTTGGTTTGGGTAATACAGTCATTTTCATAAAATTGAGTCTTCCATTCCAAGAACATAGTGAATGTGAAAGTCGGTCAGTGGTGTCTGACTCTTTAAGACTCCATAGATTATACATCCCTGGAATTCTCCAGGCCAGAATACTGGAGTGGGTAGCCGTTCCCTTCTCTAGGGGATCTTCTTCACCCAGGAATTGAACCAGGGTGTCCTGCATTGCAGGCAGATTCTTTACCAGCTGAGCTATTAGAGAACCCCAAGAATATGGTGTATATCTCTCCATCTATTTGTGTCATCTTTGATTTCTTTGGTCAGAGCCTTATAGTTCTCTGTACAAAGGTCTTTTGTCTCTTTAGGTAGATTTACTCTTAGATATTTTATTCTTTTTGTTGCAATGGTGAGTGGAATTGTTCCTTAATTTCTTTCTGATTTTCTGTTGTTAGTATATAAGAAGAAACCAAGGGATTCCTGTGTATTCATTTTATATCCTGTGACTTTACTATATTCATTGATTAGCTCTAGTAATTTTCTGGTGGAATATTTAGAGTTTTCTGTGTATAGTATAAATTCATGTCATCTGCAAACAGTGACAGTTTTACTTCTTTTTTGATCTGGATTCCTTTTATTTCTTTTTCTTCTCTGATTGCTAAGACTTCCAAAACTGTGTTACATAATAGTGGCAAGAGGGGTCACCCTTATCTTGTTCCTGATTTTAGAGGAAAGGCTTTCAGCTTTTCTTCACTAAGAATAATGTTTGCAGGGAGTTTGTTGTATATGGCGTTGATTAGGTTGAGGAATGATCCTTCTATACCTACTTTTTGGAAAGTTTTTTTTTTTTTTTAATCATAAATTGGTTTTTAGTCAAAAGCTTTCTCTGCAATAATCATATAGTTTTTAATATTTTAATGTGTTAATATAGTGTATCATATTGATGGATTTGTGTGTACTGAAGAATCCTTGCATCCCTGGGAAAAGCCCACTTGATCATGATGTATGATCCTTTTAGTGTGTTGTTGGATTCTGTTTGCTAGAATTTTGTTGAGAATTTTTGCATCTATGTTCATCAGTGGTATTGGCCTATAATTTTATCTTTTTTTTGTGTGGAAACTTTCTCTGGTTTTTGTATCAAGGTGATGGTGGCCTCATAAAATGACTTTGGGAGTTGTTGTTCATCTTCAAATTTCTGGAAGAGTTTGAGTAGTATAGGTTTTAGCTCTTCTCCAAACTTTTTTGGTAGAATTTGTCCATGAAGCCATTTGACTCTGAGTTTTTTTTTTTTTATTGGAAGACTTTTTATTATTATTATACTTTTGATTTATCTGCTTGTGATTGGGCTGTTCATATTTTCTATTTATCACTGGTTCACTATTCTAAGAACTCGTCGATTTCTTCAAGGTTGTCCATTTTATCAGCATTTAGCTGCTCATAATAATGTCTTATGATCCTTTGAAGTTCTGAGCTGTATTTTCTAACTTTTTTGTTTCTAATTTTATTGATTTGAGTCTTCTCTCTCATCAACTCATTTTTTGATGAATCTGGTTAATGGTTTCTCAATTTTGTTTATCGTTTCAAAAAACAGCTTTTAGATTTATTGATCTTTGCTATTGTCTCCTTTATTTCTTTTTCATTTATTTCTGCTTTCATCTTTATGATTTCTTTCCTTCTACTAACTTTGAGGGTTTCTTTGTTCTTCTTTTTCCAGTTGTTTTAGGTGTAAGTTTAGGTTGTTTATCTGATGTTTTTCTTGTTTATTGAGATAGGTTTGTATTGCTATAAACTTCCATTTTAGCACTGCTTTTATTGCATCCTATAGGCTATGAATTGTCTTGTTTTCATTGTCATTTATTTCTAGGTATATTTCTTTAGTGATTTCTTTAGTGATCTATTGGTTTTTCAGAAGCATATAGCTTAGCCTCCATGTGTTTATGTTTTTTATAGTTTTTTTCCCCTGTAGTTGGTGTTTAATCTTATAGTGTTGTGACCATAAAAATGCTTGAAATGATTTCAGTATTTTTAAATATGACAAGGCTTGATTTGTGACCCAAGGTGCAGTCTATTCTGGAGAATGTTTCATGTGCACTTGAGAAAAAAAAAAAAAAACTGAAATCTACTGTAATTGGATTAAATGCCCTGTAGATATCAATTAGGTTCAACTGATCCAATGTATCTTTTAAAACTTATGTTTCTTTATTAATTTTCTATCTGGATAATCTGTCCATTGATGTGAGTGGGATATTAAAGTCTCCAACTATTACTGTGTAATTGTTATTGTTGATTACCCCTTTAATTATAATTTGCCTTCTGTATTATGGTGCTCCTATGTTGGGTGCATATGTCTTTATAATTGCTATATCTTTTTTTTGATTTATCTTTTTATCATTATGTAGCATTCCTCTTTGTTGTTGTTGTTGTTGTTGTTGTTTTTTGTACTGGTGTTTATTTTAAAGTCTATTTTATCTGATGTGAGTATTACTACTCCCTCTTTCTTTTGATTTCTGTTTGCACATAATATCTTTTTCTATTCCCTCACTTTCAGTCTGTATGTGTCCCTAGGTCTGAGGTGAGTCTCTTGTAGACACAATATATAGGGGTCTTGTTTTTGTATCCATTCAGCCAATCTGTTTCTTTTGACTGAGCACATAGTTGATTTACACTTGAGGTAATTATTGATATGTATGATCATATTACCATTTATTGTTTTGGATTTGTTTTTGTAAACCTTTAATTCGTATTTTGTTTTCTGTCTAGAGAAGTTCCGTTAGCATTTGTTTTAAAGCTGTTTTGATGGTGCTGAATTCTCTCAACTTTTACTTGTCTGTAAAGCTTCTGATTTCCCCTTCAAATATGAATGAGATCCTTGCTGGATAGAGTAACCTTGGTTGTAGGTTTTTTCCTTTCATCACTTTAAGTATATCCTACCACTTTTTTCTGACCTGCAGAGTTTCTGTTGAAAGATCAGTTATTAGCCTAATGTGGATCCCCTTGTATGTTATTTGTTGCTTTTCCCTTGCTGGTTTTAATATTTCTTCTATGTATTTAATATTTGTTAGCTTGATTAATATGTGTCCTGGCATGTTTCTTCTGGGGTTTATCATGTATGGCACTCTCTAGGTTTCCTGGATTTGGGTAGCTGTTTCCATTCCCATTTTAGGCAAGTTTTTTTTACTATCAGTTCAGTTCAGTTCAGTTCAGTCACTCAGTCATGTCCGACTGTTTGTGACCTCATGAATTGCAGCATGCCAGGCCTCCCTGTCCATCACCAACTCCCGGAGTTCACTCAGACTCACATCCATTGAGTCAGTGATGCCATCCAGCCATCTCATCCTCTGTCGTCCTCTTCTCCTCCTGCCCCCAATCCCTCCCAGCATCAGAGACTTTTCCAATGAGTCAACTCTTCTCATGAGGTGGCCAAAGTACTAGAGTTTGAGCTTCAGCATCATTTCCTCCAAAGAAATCCCAGGGCTGATCTCCTTCAGAATGGACTAGTTTGATCTCCTTGCAGACCAAAGGACTCTCAAGAGTCTTCTCCAGCACCACAGTTCAAAAGCATCAATTCTTTGGTGCTCAGCTTTCTTCACAGTCCAACTCTCACATCCATACATGACCACAGGAAAAACCATAGCCTTGACTAGACGGACCTTTGTTGGCAAAGCAAAGTCTCTGCTTTTCAATATGCTATCTAGGTTGGCCATAACTTTTCTTCCAAGGAGTAAGCGTCTTTAAATTTCATGGCTGCAGTCACCATCTGCAGTGATTTTGGAGCCCCAAAAGATAAAGTCTGGCACTGTTTCCACTGTTTCCCAATCTATTTCCTATAATCTCCTCAAATATTTTATCATGCCCTTTCCTTTTGTATTCTTCTTCTGGTACTCCTAATTCTAATGTTGTTATGCTTAATGTTGTCCTAAAGGTCTCTGAGACCTGTCATCATTTCTTTTTATTCTTTTCTTTAATTTGCCCTGCTTCAGTTATGTCCACTATGCTAACTTCCAGCTCACTTATCCATTCTTCTGCCTCAGTTACTCTGATATTGGTTTCCTCTAGTATATTTTTAATCCCAGTTATTATGCTATTCATTGTCGATTGTTTATTCTTTAATTTGCTTAGGTTTCTGTTAAACATTTCTTGAATCTTCTCAATCCATGCCTCCAGTCTATTCATCGGTGCCTCCATTTTATTTTCAAGATTTTGGATCATCTTTGCTATCATTACTCTGAAATGTTTTCAGATGAATCTTTATTTCCTCTTTGTTTGTTTGGTCTTGTGAGTTTTTACCATGTTCCTTCATCTGCTGCATGTTATTCTGTCTTTTCATTCTGTTTAATTCACTGTGTTTGGGGTTTCCTTTCTGCAGGTTGGAAGGTTGTAGTTTCTCTTGTGGAGTCTGTTCCCTGTGGGTGGAGTTGCTCGAGTGCCTTGTGAAGGTTTCCCAGATAGTGAGATTTGTGCCTATATTTTGTGGATGGAGCTAGATCTTGTCTCTCTGAAAGGCAGCACCATATCCAGTAGTGTGTTTTGAGGTGTTTAAGGGTTCTGCTTTATTGACTATGCCAAAGCCTTTTATTGTGTGGATCACAATAAACTGTGGAAGATTCTGAAAGAGATGGGAATACCAGACAATGTGACTTGCCTCTTGAGAAACCTGTATGCAGGTCAGGAAGCAACAGTTAGAACTGGACATGGAAAAACAGACTGGATTCAAATAGGAAAAGGATTATGTCAAGGCTGTATATTGTCACCCTGCTTATTTAACTTATATGCAGAATACATCATGAGAAATGCTGGGCTGGATGACGCACAAGCTGGAATCGAGATTGCTGGGAGAAATATCAATAACCTCAGATATGCAGACGACACCACCCTTATGGCAGAAAGTGAAGAACTAAAGAGCTTCTTTATGAAAGTTAAAGAATAGAGTGAAAAAAGTTGCCTTAAAGCTCAACATTCAGAAAACCAAGATCATGGCATCCGGTCCCATCACTTCATGGGAAATAGATGGGGAAACAGTGGAAACAGTGGCTGACTTTATTTTTGGGGGCTCCAAAATCACTGCAGATGGTGATTGCAGCTATGAAATTAAAAGACGCTTACTCCTTGGAAGAAAAGTTATGACCAACCTAGATAGCATATTGAAAAGCAGAGACATTACTTTATCAACAAATGTCTGTCTAGTCAAGGCTATGGTTTTTCCTGTGGTCATGTATGGATGTGAGAGTTGGACTATAAAGAAAGCTGAGCACTGAAGAATTGATGCTTTTGAACTGTGGTGCTGGAGAAGACTCTTGAGTCCCTTGGACTGCAAGGAGATCCAACCAGTCCATCCTAAAGGAGATCAGTCCTGGGTGTTCTTTGGAAGGACTAATGTTGAAGCTAAAGCTCCAATATTTTGGCCACCTGATGCAAAGAGCTGACTCATTTGAAAAGACCCTGATGCTGGGAAAGATTGAGGGCAGGAGGAAAAGGAGATGACAGAGTATGAAATGGTTAGGTGGCATCACCGACTCAATGGACGTGGGTTTGGGTGGACTCCGGGAGACGGTGATGGACAGGGAAGCCTGGCGTACTGTGGTTCATGGGGTCACAAAGAGTCGGACACGACAAAACACTGAACTGAACTGATGGCTTTGGTATGGCCTATCTGCTAATGTGTAAGGCTGTGCTCCTGTTTTGCTGATGTACTGGCATGGGACTTCTGGCACTGGAGCTTGCTGCCCTTTGGGTGAGTCTTGAGTGTTGAGATGGAAGCCTTTGGGAGAGCTCTCATTGGTTAATGTTCCATCAGGGTCAGGAGTTCTCTGGTGGTTCAAAGTCCTGGACTCAGGTCTCCTACCTCAAGGGTCCAGGACCAACCCCTTACTGTGGTACCAAGATATTACAAGCCACACAGTACAGAAGACAAAACCCCAAGACTATTGGTGAAAGCAATCCTCAAGAGCCCAGAACACTCAGAGAAACTCACACTAAAGTCCTCAAATATTTCTAGGAAGAAATATTGTGTGCCCCTCTCGTGGGCAGTTTGAAGTCCACAGTCATTGATCTGGCCTTACTCCAGCTTGTGTGTGCATTCTAAGTTGCTTCAGTCATGTCTGACTCTGTGTGACCATATGTATGGTAGCCTTCCAGGTTCCTCTGTCCATGGGGATTCTCCAGGCAAGAATACTGGAATGGGCTGTCATGCCCCCCTCCAGGGATCTTCCTGACTCAGGAATTGAACCTGTGTCTCATATGTCTCCTGCATTGGCAGGTGAGTTCTTTACCACTAGTGCCACCTGGGAAGCCCACTCCAATTCGTACCTTCTCCCAAACCCTACAGTTGCCCCTAACATCCACAGTCACACTAATTGTGGATATTTGATCTGCTGAACCTGTGGCTGCTGGAGCTAATTCTTTTTCCCTTCAGTCACGTAGTCCCTAGTGTTCCACTTTGGTTTTGAGCCCAGCTCTGCTTGTATGTCATCCTCCAGTGACTGTCCCCTGCCTAGACACGAGTGGGCAAAGACCAAGGCTTATTAGGGCTCACCTGTTCAATCCAGCTAGGGAGAAGGAGGGATATGGCAGCCACAGTTGGGATGTACTGGGAAATGCTTGAAAACTTTTCCTCCTTCATGACTCCCTTCCTGGGGCACAAGTCCCTGTCCTGAAATCCTTTGTCTCCTTTTTATCTTTATCTTTTGCCCTACCTCATTCTAAGCAGATTGACTTGCCTATTTGGAAGTCTAGTGTCTTCTGCTAGCATTCAGACGTTGTTCTGTAGGAGTTGTTCCATATTTAGATGAATTTTTGATGAATCTGTGGGAAGGAAGGTGATCTCCCCGTCTTAGTCACCCATCATCTTCTTCATTTCCATCAAATTTTTAGAATTTTTAACAACTAGAATTGTTTGGTCTTTGTTATTTTTGTTTAATTCTATTACTTAAAATTTTTACAGAAATTATTTTTGCTTCTTCATTCTGTTTGGACATCTTTGAAGGACTTATACAGGCTGCCTAGAAGTCCACACAGTAGAAAGGTGTTATTGATGTAGCTACTTAAAGGCAGAGAGGCAGGAGGTAATGCAGGATAAGGAGAGAGGAGCTTTTCATTTGCAGACCAAGATCCTGGAAGTTAAGGAAACATGATTCCCCTATGGACAGATATGGAGGTTGATGAGGGTGGAGACAGTGATTAAGCCCATTTTCTCCTATCCACTTTACTCGATTCCTTTCTAGTGGTTCATAAACTGGGAGAAAGCCAATGGAAACCAAGGAGGACAAAAATGATACTTAGAGTTCAGTGAAGGACATAGAGAAACTTTTGTTCTACGTCAAAAGCTTAGGAGGGTCTGTTTCTAAGTGGTCATGAATTCTGCTTACTAATGAATGTGGAGTTTCATTTTCCCGGGGACAGTGAATAGCACTGCCCATTGGGAGCCTGATTTCAGGCCTGTGTTGAATAATTGCTGTGTTGCTGAAAGCATCCAAGTAGGAGCTCTCCCTCCACTTCACTGCTTCGCTCCTCTCTCCTCCCAGCTACTTCAAGCTCTTGTAAACAGCATTCATTTTCAATTACAAGCTAAGAAATGTGATTGTGAAGCCAAGGTGCAAGGTTCCTGGAGAGGGACTGCTAGGGAGGCTGTTTCCTCACATCTCATTTTAGTTTGTAACTTGCTGGTGGGGTTGAGTAATCACCGAAGAACAGGTCAGAATGCACCTGCTGTAAGAAGAGAAACTGATGGGATGTTACTCAGAGAATAGGTTGTGAAAGATTGTGATGTTCTTCTTGCTCACTCTGGCACTCCTCACTTGCTCTGATGAAGAAAGTTGCCATTTGTGATCTACTGTCTTGAGAGGAAGTTGTGACAAAGACCTGAGAGCGACCTGTTGACAAGCCGCCAGTCAGGAGCTGAGGCCCTCTGCCCAACAGGCTGGGGTGAACTGAGTCCTACCAACAACCTTCTCAGTGAGATTGAAGAGACTCCTTCTCTGTCCTGCAGTTTTGCAAGGACTGCAGTTCCAGAAGACCCTGACTGCAGCCTCACTAGAGTTGCTGAGCTAGATACCAGGACAGGCTCAGCCTCACTCAGGCCCTAGACACACAGAAACCCTGAGATAAGAAATGTTGATACATTTGGTACAGAATGTATGTGGCTAATCCTCCACCTCACTTCACTCAGGCCTCTTCTCAAATGTCTCCTAACACATCCAAAACCAACCAAACCTACAAAACTGATCACACATTATCCTCTAGCCCCTTACCCATCTTTATTTTCATTCTGGAAATTATCATCACTTACACTTACATATTTATTTATTAGCTGGATTCCCTACTAGAATGAAGATTCAGTGAATATCATGTCTGTCAATTTGCTGGTAAAAATAAAGTTTATATATTTGCACTGATGATGGTTAGATTTATTTGAAAAAAAAAAAAGATATTGTAGGGCTACTTTATACTAGATCCATTGATCATAGGTTATCTATCCCTTTTCCCTGGTATCTGGTATTAGTCTCTTGGCTAATTATTTTTCTTGTTATTGTCACTAAATTGTTGTCTCTATTAACTGAGTTTTAACTGAGTTTTTAATTAAAATGCCAACATTTTGTCAAGGCCAAACCTTATGTGTACATGCTTGATTGAAGTCCAGCATAGGATGATCATAATTATTTGAGAAGTTCTTACCTTGCTTTGTGATGAAGTCTAACTTCCTGCTACTTTCCCCAGTTGGCCTTAGCATTTTGTTCTCAGAAATAATATACCATATCTATTCAGTTTCCTCAAGCATAGTTCTTTTGTTGTTGTTTAGTTGCTAGTCATGTCCAACTCTTTTGCAACTCTGTGGAGTGCAGCCCACCAGGCTCTTCTGACCATGGAGTTTCCCAGGCAAGAATACTGGAGTAGGTTGCCATTTCTTTCTGCACAAGCATAGTTCTAATTGTTCCATTATCTTTATTTCTTTGGGTGTAAGTTTTGCTTATTGAATTTATTGTCTCTTTTTCAAACTATAAACTTATCTTAGACGTTTGGTGTTTCCTCCTTTGATGTTCACTCTTGCAATTGAGACTGCAATTCAACTTTTTGCTTCTTTAAAGGAGGTATAGGAACTACTGCTGAGGCTCACTGTCCCCAGGTTTCCACTGGGAGGGAAACCCAGTACCATTAGCCAGGTCTCCAGGGATCATCTACATCACCTAACCGAAAACTTTCCAGTGTGTCTGCCTGAAGCTCCCATAGTCACTCTTCTCATCTCAGAAAAGTTGCTTCTACCCCTGGTGTACATGTGTGTGTGCAGTCAACAGTGATTAATTTGCCCGGCCACTTTTCTACTCTCATGAGAGACACCAGAGATAGATAAACTCTGAACATGGATCATCTGTACTGTTCTTCCCATCTTTACAGCTGGGTTCTTCCACAGCAGTCCTGGCTTCTAGCTCTCTCTCAAGTCTATCTCATCCATTTGTTGTCTGTTTCTGGCCCACAAGGTATAGCAATTCTCATATGAAAATCTTTATGCTTTAATTCTTAAGTATGCATTTATGTATATATATATTTTACAAATATAAAATAAGACTATATTATTATGTATATGTATGTATATATAGTCAGCTTAGCTGCCATTTTGAAAGGCCTTTCTTTCATCCCTTAAAGTATTTGAAGATAATTGTCATGTTCTCCCTTATTCTCATCCCCTTAGTCTAAAAATATCATGTTCCTTTAACAATTCTAATCGCCAATGACTTTCTCACTTTTAATCACCACCCTTCTCTATTCCAGTAGACATATAAAATTCATTTAGTAGCACTATACAGATCCCAGTGTGAAAGGAATACTCAGAATA
The DNA here is from genome assembly GCF_032405125.1 of Capricornis sumatraensis. Classification (NCBI taxonomy): domain Eukaryota; kingdom Metazoa; phylum Chordata; class Mammalia; order Artiodactyla; family Bovidae; genus Capricornis; species Capricornis sumatraensis. Next base: position 56,839,545 of record NC_091076.1, read on the forward strand.
CAGTGAGACTATTCCTTCTTGTAATGTATATATTTTTCCTATTACTGCCAAGTCTGGTTTATCTTTTTAAACTACACATTCATACAGCTGGCTCATAATAATCAATTTCCTTTCCACTCTTCTTTCACATTTTAAATACATAAACTCTACCAAGTGACAGCTCTCTTCCTCTACCTGTGTAATTGATCACTAACTAACATGAAAGACTTCACACTAATTTCTGCTGAGTTTCATCATGTTACTCTCTTGAAATGTATTAGGCTATGCAGAAACACTAGCTTAAGTTTTTCTTAGGTTTACTAAGCTGACTATATCTTTTGATGAACTGATCCTTAGTGAATTGTTTTCCTTCCATCTACAGGAAATGTTTTCCTCTTTTATTAACCTTTCCACAGAGCATACTGTATTGGCTTCTCCATCTGAATCCCACTTTTGCTCACTTGGATTATATCATCCATTCATTGAACAAAGGTTTATCAAAGGCCAACTCTGTGCCCAGAGTCACGCTGGTCACTGGATACAAAGAGATAAACAAACAAACATGGTCTTGACCTCGTGGAACTTATGGTGTGATACTCAGAGCTTTATAATTTTGGTAGACTTGATATTATCCCTATAATTTTTGGTTTTATACAGTCAGAATTTATTTTTTTTAAATATAACCATCTTCATAAAGGAAAAATAGCAAAATGTTAACTGTAGAATCTAGATGGTGGATAGATGTACATTCTATTTCACTGTACATTTCTTTCTACTTTTCTAAATATTGGAAATTTTTCATGGTAAAATTTTGGGGAAAAAATCCTTGCCTATCTTTCACAAGCTTTATTTCTTTTATAACCCTCAAGCATGGTATTGTACAAATCCCTTTTTAAAGCTCTTTAGATAGCTTTTATTGATTTTATGAATGTCCAAGTATCGCTGCCTTGATCTCCCAGGATTCCTGGGAGAAGAAGTCACATAATATCAATAGAAAGAACACTCACAGTGAAGATTACTGAAACACAGAACTCAGCACCTCCTGGCTCTGTGCACACTGACAACATCACTTTAATTCTCTAAGCCTTGATTTTTCTCATCCCTTAAATGGGATAATGTTCACACCCTAACTTGTTGTCAATTAGAATATTTAAAATACATTTGCCCCTCTTCCACTACTTTCTCTGCTTAGCCACCTTGGACATAACCATTATTTGCTTCCTTACAAATCTGAATTAAGCAATTAATGCCCATTCGTGTTTTCTTTCTTTCTTTAAATTTTGAAGAAGAAGATTCTTAGAAACTCACATCTGTAATGTATCATTAGATATTTTTGTCTAGCAAATAATATGTCGAAGAAGTGAATTCATCTATCACCTTCAAGTTTATTTTTGTTCAGGTATAGGATTGATATTAAAGAAATGCCATTCATACCCAAAGCGGGTGGTCTGAAACTGCTGCTACCTTGTAAAACTTACTGCCAATGGCTGTCTTAGTTCAGAATGTTTATACTATTGCTTGTGTTTCGATTCCTCTGTCTACAGCGTTAGCTTTTCTTTCTGAGACTACAAAAGACTTGCACTTCTTCAGACTGAGCTCAATGTCACATCCTCTAGTGAAAGCTTCCTGAATCCCTTTCTCCAGCTACTACTCATGATGTTTCGACTGTATCGTGTCATATCTTGAAATACCTTACATCAGTTAATACTAGATGGTCAGCACCATGTAGCCAGAGGAAAGCACTCTTTTTCTGGATCCAAGTTATAGGATTGGGAACAGGCAGTAGGAATTTGTTAGAGATGAATGCTTGTGAGGAAAAATGACTAGAGTCCATTGTCCTTGGGCATCAGATTTCATCCCCTAAGAAATGAGAGAGATATCCATAAATCTTAAAAAGCATATTTGAACACCAAAATGCTATGATTCTTGGACTTTGTATTGTTGTTTAGTCACTAAGTTATGCCCAAGTCTTTGCAACCCCATGGACTGCAGCATGCCAGACTTTCCTGTTCTTCACCATCTCCCAGAGTTTGCTCAAACTCGTGTCCATTGAGTCAGTGATGCCATTCAATTATCTCATCCTGTGTCGCCCCCTTCCTCTCCCACCTTCAATCTTTCCCATCATCAGTGTTTTTTCCTATGAGTCTGCTCTTCGCATTAGATGGCCAAAATATTGGAGCTTCATATTATGTTACTCAAATGCAGTAGACATTTTCTTAATTCAAGTATTAATCTTAATGCCAGAGCTTTCTGTATGGTCAGAAGCTTCTTGATATTTAAGCAACTGGGATTTGGATATGCATACAGCCCCTTTCTCTGACTCTTTGCCTGTAATTTCATCAAGGTTATGACTGAATTGATGTATTTACAACTCCTGACATACCCCTCACTCCAAAGAGATAAATATCTTCTCATCATCGCCTTAACCTCCATCTTCCTGGTTACCTGCATCAGAACACTTCTTCTGTCTTGTGTCCTAACTCTGAAGAAGGTTGCGTGGATTCACGTATCCTGAAGGCTGTTGTGTCTCTACAGAAGTATTACAATGATGTTGACTTTCTGAACCTCAGACCCTTTAATCCTCCAACTGTTGCTGTGCCCAGCTGCTTGGGAAACATTTAAATTTTAGTCTAAGATACTGTGAGTTCTCACTCATTATTGGGGAGAGTCAGCAACATTCAGTAAGAAGGAGGAAGCATGTCATTAAGGTTTAAAATCTCATATTTCATTCCTCTCTCCTCACTTTTAAATTCCAGCCATGCCGAACATACCAAATATTCTCAATACTCTACACTGTCATTCTTTTCCTCTACTTCTCACATTCTTTAAATCCTCTCTACCTTCTTTGTCTGCTAAAGCAGAGTCATACTCTGTGTCTCATCTAAAAATACCAACTCCTACAAAAGTCTGCTGATTCTCCTATTGTAACACTTGATACTCTCTTTGGCAATTATTTGATTATACATATGTTCTCTTCACTTACCTATACATTTCATGGAAGAAGATACCATCTTTCTTATTTATTGTTTTATCACTAAAGCTCACTAAAGTGCCTGACAGGAGTACATTGCTGCTGTATCTACTGAATGAATTAATGAATCTAGGAGACCCTGCTCTCATAGGAGCTGAAATGTTATGGGATACAAAAGATAAGCACACAAATAAGCAGTATATTCATGCCTACTGTTTGCACTTCCCAAGTAATCTGTGTAGTTAGCATTGTTTCTCCTATTTCCACAAAGGAAATTTTAGACTTAGAAGATGTGTCACTTACCAAGATGACTGTACAGGTAGAAAGTGGCCAAGCAAGGAGTTGTACTCTAGTCTTCAATAGCAAAGTAAGTGTCCCCTATATAATGTTGCAGCAATATATATGAGGCAAGTGTTACAAAATCTACTGCATTTTATAAATCGGAGAATTCACTTCTAAATGAGATGATATTTGAACTTGAACCCAAAAGATAAATAAGCTTTTTTCTTAAAGAATTATTTTCAATTATGAAAACATGATCAAAGAACCCCTATGTGTTATAATAAATTCAATGAATACAGACATATTTAATACAAAAGTCAAGGTTCACCTCACTTTTGCTTTAAATACATTCCTAAGAAATAACAATCGCAAACCATATCCATGTATATAAACATGACATATTGGTTTTGTTTTAAAAGAAATCACACTATGACTACTGTTCTGCAGATTTTTTTTTTTTTTTACTTCACTGCCACTTAGACAAACTTCTATCTGACATATTTATTCTTATCTACTGCACTTTTAACTACTGCATTTCAGTTTTTTGGGTAGGTATTTTCAATAATTTTCTTAATCAATCTGCCTTTTAGATGACTTTTTGTTTCTCCTCTAAAAATATTTCTGCAATAATACTCTTGTATACACATCTCCTAAATTTCATTAAAGATTTTTTTCTCCATCAGTTCCTAAAAATAGAATTTCTTGTGTCATGTGTTACATACCTTTCAAATTTTGAACAAAACTGACAAAAATGCAGAGAATGTGAAAAATGGGACAGCAAAAAAAAAAAATCAAGCTAGGGAAAGTCACATAAATAAAGGTACTGAGAAGCATAAGTCACAATGCTTTATTTCTCCCAAGAAGTTTCAGCATTTTGTCCATTTGTGTGAGCTCAAATGACAAATTCCAGCTCCTGGCAAGTGATCACAAGTTATTTGTCAGTCTTTCTTTATCCTCCTCCTTTCTCTTCAGGGATGAAGTCCTCCGAGGTTAAACACTCTCATAAGTAATCTTACCAGTATAACTCCTGTTTGCTGCCCATTATTTTTTAATCTCAAAGACTCCTTACCACACACAGACTCTCATTGTGCTATGCACACTTTCTAGATGAAACCAAAGACTTAATTCAACTGTAGTCAAAGAAAAATAATTCTGTACAATTTTACATACATACACACACTAACAGTCCACATTTCAGCAACTGAAACTTAAAGTTGAGTGATCATGACACGAAACGCTTTTAAAAGCTGTCCCTTTGCCTTCAGTTTTATTAAAAGCACAGATGTGCAGTCAAACTTAATGGTGTTTACTTGGAAACACACAATGTTTACCCTTGGAAATGCATATCTCACCTTACCATGAACAAAAGGGCATTGTAACTTCATGTAGTCTGACTGCCTGCTTAAATTTAGGTCTGCACTCAAATGAGAAAAGTGCTTAAGTATCAGTCATCTTGGAACCCAAAGGACTTATTCACTGAGCATGTGGGGCTCTATTCATACATGATTTATGTCTTTGCATGTAAGGGAGTGGGGGCTGCTTGTGTGTTGCTCAGAGAACCATCAACTGCCTCTTCTGAGTAGTTTATATAATATCAATATTTATCAAAGTAAGCCAGGAATTGTAACATACTCTCAGAATTTTAAATACTACCTTTATATTAATAGTTCCTTCACCCATAGAAGGGAGCACAACAAATTAAAAAGGTTGTGCAAATCTAAAGTGGTTCTCTTCATCTCTGGTGCTTTTGATGCAATGTGAAGCATTGGCTGAAATTGCTGATTTCTGTCATGGACATTGCTCATGACTAACACATAGCAGGTCTTTAAAAATGTATTTGTGGAGTAAACAGAAATAAGCAAACATTGCTGTCACTTTTCACAAAGGAAAAAGAGGTTTGCTCACTGACTGTATTCTTTTAAGATATATTAATTGAGTAACCACTAGGCGTTTTAACCTTGAGTGACACAATTATTATTTGAAATGATCTTCTAGCCATATGTGTAAATAATAAAAGATATAACAATGAAAAGCTCTGTATTCTCAACTAAAGGTTAAATAAAAGCATTCTGGAGATCCAAAAGAAGGATCAATTAATTCTTCACAGAGAAGTTTAGAAATGATTAAGTTTGTAGGAGTTCAACAAGCTTGTGGTGAATGGAAAAGGGAATTTTAGGAAGAAGTGATGTCACAAACAAAAGAAACATAAAAGACCTTCAGATTGCAGAAATGGGATGTGTTGCTATGCATAATTGGATAACTTGTCAGTAATGATAGATAAATCTGAAACTTTTCTGTTAGAATTGAATTGCAAAAGGCTTTATACACTCAACCAGTGAGGTATTAACTTCTTTTGAAATCAAGAGAAGACCCTCATAAAATTTTAAGGACATGGCATAATTAGATGACCCTTAGTGATGTATCTACATACCATCTGGTGAAGAAGGACAGAGAGGGGATTACAAATAGAGCCGCACTTGTTTATCAACTCTAGTAGTGTCTCTATGGAGTGCTACTTTGAGAAGGACTTCAGGAAAGCATCTGGACTCAATAGAAAAGTCTACAGTAATGAAAAAATAAGCTTGTCATTCATATAAGAAAGGAAAGAAGAGAAGGAGGTAGACAGCATAAGTTAAGCATTTGCCATCCCTGAATTAGTAGGATGTTGGGAAAGTTTAAGCAAGAGATCCTCAGTTCAGTTAAGTCGCTCAGTCATATCTGACTCTTTGTGACCTCATGGACTACAGCACACCAGGCTTCCCTGTCCATCACCAGCTTCTGGAGCTTGCTCAAACTCATGTCTATCAAGTTGGAAATGCCATCCAACCATCTTATCTTCTGCTGTCCCCTTCTCATGCCTTCAATCTTTCCCAGCATCAGGGTCTTTGCCAATGAGTTGGCTCTTTGCATCAGGTGGCCAAAGTATTGGAGCTTCAGCTTCAGAATCAGTCCTTCCAATGAATATTCAGGACTGATTTCCTTTAGGATTGACTTGTTTGATCTGCTTGCCATCCAAGGGGCTCTCAAGAGTCTTCTCCAAAGCCATTGCTCAAATGCATCAATTCTTCGGTGCTCAGCTTTCTTTATGGTCCAACTCTCACATCCACACATGACTACTGCAAAAACCATACTAGGCCATAGAGAGATCCTAGGTCCTAACTTATGATGATTTCAATGTGTAACTGAAAGATGATGGGAGCATATTTAAATATTTCATACTACATATAGTTAATTCATTAAATATTCTAATGATATTATAGGCTTAGTAGACACAGATATGTACTCTTGCACATAGAGGACTTGAATCATTTGAGTTTAAGATAAAAGAACAGAGGATGACTTTATAAAGTTCATAGTTTTAGACGGAATGCAGAGGAAAGCAATCATCATTAATTAAGAAAAGAAATAGAGAGGTAGTCCCAAGATGGAGGAGGAATATGACAGGGAGACCACTTTCTCCCCCACAAATTCATCAAAAGATTATTTGAATATTGAGCAACTTCCACAAAAGAGCTTCTGAATGCTGGTGGAGGACACCAGGCACCCAGAAAGGCAGCCCATTCTCTTCAAAAGGAGGTAGGATAAAAATATAAAAGATAAAAACAGAAGATTTAGGGATGGAGACCCATCCTGAGGAGGGAGTCTTGAAGGACAACTTTCCACACAGTAGGAAACCCTATCACAGGTGGGTCTGTGGGGAGTTTTGGAATCTCAGAGGGCAACATAACCGGGATCTATTCTAGATTTATGATCTTTGAATTTTGGTGTTTGTTATCAATTTTGTACCTTTAAGAATCTAATATTCAGTATACAATTTCACTTAGAGATTTGATTACTGGCTTGATGGCTCTCTCCCCTTTTGACTCTCCCTTTTCTCCTCCAGGTCACCTCTATCTCCTTCCTCTCTCTTCTCTTCTCTATTTTTTTTTTTTTGCAAGAATTCCTTATTTAATTATTATTACTGTTTCTTTCCAGATTGTATGCAAAATTTTAAACTTTCTTAGTAAGAATTGTCTCATAGGATACCAGATTGTCTCATAGGATATAAGATACACGTTGTATCTTATATTGGAGGGATGGGGATGGTGAGAAGACCTGATAGTGACAACGGAAAATCTAATCTGAGATCCCCTGTGTGACTATGCACCTCCAGGCAAGATTCCTAACCTTTTCAGTTTCATCATCTCCAAAGGAGTATAATGGGGCTGTTTCAGTTCAGTTCAGTTCATTTGCTCAGCCGTGTCCAGCTCCCTGAGATCCCATCCACCACTGTGCACCAGGCCATGAATCTCTCTGGGTGTTCCACGCTCTGGAGAACACCTAGGGAATTGATTACGGGCTAGACTGCTCTCTCCCCCTTTGACTCCCCCTCTTCTCCTCCTGGTCACCTCTATCTCCCTCCTCCCTCTTCTCTTTTCCATGTAACTGTGAATCTCTCTGAGTGTCACTTGCTATGAAGAATTGTTTCACCGTTAACCTAGATGTTTTATTATCTATACTGTTTGTATGTACTGTATGGCTTGATGCTACTGTAAGAGAAGGATTGATATTCAGAGGCAGAAGGCTTAACTCCAAAACTTGAGAACATTAGAGAACCCCTGATTCCAGGGAACATTATTAGACAAGAGCTCACCCAAAAGTCTCCATACCTACAGGTGAAAACAAGCTGCATCCAAAAGCCAGCAAGATCCAGTGTAAGACATACCATGTTAATTCTCCAGCAGAACAGGAACACAACCCTGAGCATTAAAAGACAGGCTGCCCAAAGCCACGCCAAACCCCCAAACTCACCACTGGACACTACACTGCACTCCAGAGAGAAAAGATCCAGTTCCACCAACCAGAACACAGATGCAAGCTCCTTCAACCAGGAAACCTTGACAAACCAATAGTCCAACCCCATCCACAGACCCCACAGTAAAGAGGAACCATGAGCTTACAGGCTACAGAAAGGGCACCCCCAAAACAGTAATCTAAGCAAAATTAAAAGGAAGAGAAATATTCAGCAGGTAAAGGAACATGGTAAATACCCACCAAAGCAAACAAAAGAGGAGGAGATAAGGAGTCTACCTGAAAAAGAATTCAGAAAAATGATAGTTAAGATGATAGAAAAATTTGGAAACAAAATGGAGTTACAGATAAATAGACTAGAGACAAGGATTGAGAAGATGCAAGAAATGTTTAACAAGGACCTAGAAGAAATAAAGAAGAGTCAATATATAATGAATAATGTAATAATGGAGATCAAAGCACTCTGGAGGGAACCAACAGTAGACTAATTGAGGCAGAAGAGAGGATAGGTGAGGTGGAAGATAGAATGGTGGAAATAAATGAAGCAGAGAGAAAAAAAAAAAGAATGAAAAGAAATGAGGATAACTTCAGAGACCTCTGTGACAGTGTTAAACACCCCAACATTCAAATCATAGGTGTCACAGAAGACGAAGACAAAAAGAAAGGCCATGAGAAAATACTTGAGGAGATAATAGTTGAAAACTTCCCTAAAATGGGGAAGGAAGTAGCCACCCATGTCCAAGAAACCCATAGAGTCCCAAACAGGATAAACCCAAGGCAAAACACCCCAAGGCACATATTAATCAAACTAACAAAGCAAATATTAAAAGCAGTAAGGGAAAAGCAACAAATAACACACAAGGAATAAAGATAACAGCTGGTCTTTCTTTCTTTTTTTTTTTTTTTTCATCTTTGAAAGTGTTTAATCAGAGACTGGCAAACCACTTGATATAAATATTGTAGAGACATTAGATGACCTCAGAGTCCCTCATAATAAGGCAAGGCCTTATCTTTTTCCTTAACTACCAAAGAGGAAGTAAATAAAGGAACTCCTATATAAAGCAAGGGAGAATTTAATCAGATATTCCATACTAAAATTATTTCCATGAAGGAAAATGAATGTGGTGTATAGGATGAAGCTCAGGACTTGCAGTTAGGACATCTGTCAGGATCTGTCAACCTGCTGAGTTGCTTTCTCTCCTTCTACTCTCTGGGTCTTTTTGTCTTTACCTAGCAAATTAAAGTATGGGATCAGATCAGCTCTAAGTTTCCTGGTGCTTGGAACTTTGTTTGGGAGTTCATAATTGATCAGAAAATAAAGTTCAAACATCTGTATGTGGATAAACATATGCAGATTCATGGTGAGAGAGTAAAACCCACAGAACTTTCCATGGTATACATGCCATTCAGTTCAGTTCAGTGCAGTTCAGTTGCTCAGTCGTGTCTGACTCTTTGCGACCCCATGAATCGCAGCACGCCAGGCCTCCCTGTCCATCACCATCTCCAGGAGTTCACTCAGACTCATGTCCATCGAGTCCATGATGCCATCCAGCCATCTCATCCTCTGTCATCCCCTTCTCCTCCTGCCCCTAATATCTCCCAACATCAGAGTCTTTTCCAATGAGTCAGTTCTTCGCATGAGGTGTCCAAAGTACTGGAGCTTCAGCTTTAGCATCATTCCTTCCAAAGAAATCCCAGGGTTGATCTCCTTCAGAATGGACTGGTTGGATCTCCTTGCAGTCCAAGGGACACTCAAGAGTCTTCTCCAACACCACAGTTCTAAAGCATCAATTCTTCGGCACTCAGCCTTCTTCACAGTCCAACTCTCACATCCATACATGACCACAGGAAAAAGTATAGCCTTGACTAGACGGACCTTAGTCGGCAAAGTAATGTCTCTGCTTTTGAATATACTATCTAGGTTGGTCATAACTTTTCTTCCAAGGAGTAAGCATCTTTTAATTTCATGGCTGCAGTCACCATCTACAGTGATTTTGGAGCCCAGAAAAATAAAGTGTGACACTGTTTCTACTGTTTCCCCATCTATTTCCCATGAAGTGATGGGACTAGAAGCCATGATCTTCATTTTCTGAATGTTGAGCTTGAAGCGAACGTTTTCACTCTCCTCTTTCACTTTCATTAAGAGGCTTTTTAGCTCCTCTTCACTTTCTGCCATATTCATTTACATTCCTGGCTAAGAAAAGTGCATATTTGGGAAGGAAGTAGGAGAAGGAGTCTTAAAACCTTCTGCATCAATAGTGCTCAATTTGCTATGGAAGCCTGTTCACAAAATGTGGCTCTTTTTTAGTAGCTTGTGCTTCTGGTCAGAGTAAAGAGAGGGTCTGTGTTTTAAATTCCCAAGAACCCTTGCTTCTGTGGGCTAGGAAGATACTCCTGCTTCCATTTATGCTAAGACTGCCATAACGGACTACCACAGATTGAGTTCCTCAAAGAACAGAAATGTATTGTCTCATAGCTCTGTAGGCAAGAAGTCCAAGATCAAGGTGTCTGCAGGACCAGTTCATTCTCAGGCCTGTGAGAGAAGAATCTGTTTCAAGCTTCTCCTCTTGGCTTGTAGGCGACCATCTTTCTTCTATATCTCTTCATGTTGTCTTCCCTCTACGTGTATTTCTGTGTCCAAATTTCCCCTTTTTTTAATGTTTTTTTTTTAATTTTTATTTTTACTTTACTTTACAATACTGTATTGGTTTTGCCATACATTGACATGAATCCACCATGGGTGTATGTGAGTTCCCAAACATGAACCCCCCTTCCACCTCCCACCCCATATCATCTCTCTGGATCATCCCTGTGCACCAGCCCCAAGCATCCTGTATCCTGCATCAAACATAGACTGGCGATTCATTTCTTACATGATAGTATACATGTTTCAATGCCATTCTCCCAAATAATCCCACCCTCTCCCTCTCCCTCAGAGTCCAAAAGTCCACTCTACACATCTGTGTCTCTTTTGCTGTCTCGTATACAAGGTCATCATTACCATCTTTCTAAATTCCATATATATGTGTTAGTATACTGTATTGGTGTTTTTCTTTCTGGCTTACTTCACTCTGTATAATTGGCTCCAGTTCAATAGAAATTTTTTCAGGCCAGAAAGGAATGGCAGGACATACTGAAAGGGATGGAAGAGAAAAACCTACAACCAAGATTACTCTATCCAGCAAGGTTCTCATTCAGATATGAAGAAGAAATCAAAAGCTTTACAGACAAGTGAAAGCTGAGAAAATTCAGCACCACCAAACAAGCTCCTTAACAATTGCTAAAGAATCTTCTTTAGACTGGAAGAACAGAAAATGTTATAAAATTGAACCCAAACCAACAAAGTAAATGGTAATGGGATCATACTTATCAATAATTACCTCAAATGTAAATGGGTTAAATGCCCCAACCAAAAGACAAAGACTGGCCAAATAGATACAAAAACAAGACCTCTATATATGCAGTCTACAAGAGACCTGCCTCAAACCAAGGGACACATACAGACTGAAAGTGAAGAAATGAAGAGCTGGAAAAAGGTATTTCATGCAAATGGAGACCAAAGAAAGCAGGAGTAGCAATATTTATATCAGGTAAAATAGACTTTGAAATAAAGACCATGAAAAGAGAAAAAAGAAAGACACTACATAATGATCAAAGGATCAATTCAAGAAGAAGAGATAACAATTATAAATATATAGGCACCCAACATAGAAGCACCTCAATATGTAAGGCAAATGCTAGCAAATATGAAAGGGGAAATTAACAGTAACACAATAATAGTGGGGAATTTTAGTACCCCACTCACACATATAGATAGATCAACCAAACAGAAAATTAGCAAGAAAACATAAGCTTTACATGATACAATAGTCCAGTTAGACCTAATTGATATCTATAGGGCATTTCACCCCAAAATAATAAATTTCACCTTTTTCTCCAGTACATACGGAACATTCTACAGTATATTTCATATTCTGGGCCATAAATCTAGCCTTGGTAAATTCAAACAAGTTGAAATCATTTCAATCATCTTTTCTGATCACAATGTGGTAAGATTAACTGTCAACTACAGGGAAATAATAAAAACATATGGAGGCTAAACAACATGCTTCTTTGTTTAATATGCATTTATTTATTTTAATTGGAGGTTAATTACTTTACAATATTGTATTGGTTTTGCCATACTTCAACATGAATCTGCCACAGGTATACACGTGTTCCCCATCCTGAACCCCCCTCCCTCCTCCCTCCCCATACTATCCCTCTGGGTCATCTCAGTGCACCAGCCCCTTTCTTAATAACCAAAAAATCATGAAATAAATAAAAAAGGAAATAAAAACATTCATAGAAACAAATGAAAATGAAAACATGACAACAAAAAACCTATGGAATTTAGGAAAAGCAGTGCTAAAAGGAAGGTTCATAGCAATACAAGCTTACCTCAAGAAATAAGAGAAACATCAAATAAATAACCTAACTTTACACCTAAAGCAACTAGAAACAGAAGAAAAGAAGAACCTCAAAGCTAGTAGAAGGAAAGAAATCATAAAAATAGGAGCAGAAAGAATTGATAAAGGAACAAAGGAGACTAGCAAAAATCAGCAAAACTAAAAGCTGCTTCTTGAGATGATAAATAAAATAGACAAACCATTAGCCACACTCATCAAGAATAAAAGGGAGAAGAATCAAATCAATAAAATTAGAAGTGAAAATGGAGACATCACAACAGACAACACAGAAATACAAAGGATTATAAGAGACTACTAATTATAGGCCAATAAAAATGGACAACTTGGAAGAAATAGACAAATTCTTAGAAAAGATTAACCTTCCAATCCTGAACGAGGAAGAAATAGAAAAATTTAACAGACCCATCACAAGCACAGAAATCAAAACTACAATAAAAAATCTTTGAACAAGCAAAAACCCAGAGCCAGATGGATTCACAGGTAAATCCTACCAAAACTTTAGAGAAGAGCTTACACCTATCCTACTCAAACTCTTCAAGAAAATTGCAGAGAAAGGTACACTCCCAAACTCATTCTACCAGGCCATCATCACCCTAATAGCAAAACCAGACAAAGATGCCACCTAAAAAGAAAACTACAGACCAATATTACTGATGAACATAGATATAAAAATCCACAACAAAATTATAGCAAACAGAAGCCAACAACATATTAAAAATATCATACATCATGACCAACTGGGTTTTATTCCTGGGATGTAAGGATTCTTCAATATTTGCAAATCAATCAATGTCATACATCACATTAACAAATTGGAAGATAAAAGGCATATGATTATCTCAATAGATGCAGAGAAAGCCTCTGACAAAATTTAACACCCATTTATGATAAAGACCCTCCATAAAGCAGGCATAGAAGGAACATACCTCAACATAATAAAAGCCATCTGCAACAAACCCACAGCAAACTTTATCCTCAATGGCAAAAATTAGAAAGCATTTCCTCTAAAATAAAAAATAAGACTACGGTTTCCACTCTCACCACTACTATTCAACATAGTTTTGGAAGTTTTAGTCACAGCAATCAGAGAAGAAAAAGAAAAGGGATCCAGATTGGAAAAGAAAAAGTAAGACTCTCACTATTTGCAGATGACGCGATCCTCTACATAGAAAACCCTAAAGACACCACCAGAAAATTACTAGAGCTAATCAATAAATACAGTAAAGTTTCAGGATATAAAATTAACACAGAGAAATCCCTTGCATTCCTATACACTAACAGTGAGAAAACAGAAAGAGAATTTAAGGAAACAATCCCATTCACCATTGCAATGAAAAGAATAAAACACTTAGGAATAAATTTACCTAAAGAAACAAAATACCTATATATAGAAAACTATTAAGCACTGATGAAAGAACTCAAAGGTGACACAAATAGATGGAGAAATATCTCATGTAAATGACTCAGAATAATAAATATAGTGAAAATGAGTATACTACCCAAAGCAATATGTAGATTTAATGCAACCCCTATTCTGCTTTTTCACAAAACTAGAGCAAATAATTTCACAATTTGCATTGAAACATGAAAAAACCTCGAATAGCCAAACCAATCTTGAAAAAGAAGAATGGAACTGGAGGAATCAACCTGCCTGACTTCAGGCTCTACTACAAAGCAATAGTCATCAAGACAGTATGGTACTGGCACAAAGACAGAAATATAGATCAATGGAACAAAATAGAAAGCCCAGAGATAAACCCATGCACTTATGGACACCTTATCTTTGACAACAGAGGCAAAAATATACAATGGAGAAAAGACAATCTCTTTAACAAGTGGTGCTGGGAAAACTGGTCAACAACCTGAAAAGAATGAAACTAGAACATTTTCTAACACCATCAGTTCAGTTCAGTTCAGTCTCTCAGTCGTGTCCAACTCTTTCTGACTCCATGAATCGCAGCACGCCAAGCCTCCCTGTCCATCACCAACTCCCGGAGTTCACTCAGACTCCATCCAGTCAGTGATGCCATCCAGCCATCTCATCCTCTGTCTCCCCTTCTCCTCCTGCCTCCAATCCCTCCCAGCAGCAGAGTCTTTTCCAATGAGTCAACGCTTCACATGAGGTGGCCAAAGTACTGGAATTTCAGCTTTAGCATCATTCCTTCCAAAGAAATCCCAGGGTCGATCTTCTTCAGAATGGACTGGTTGGATCTCCTTGCAGTCCAAGGCACTCTCAAGAGTCTTCTCCAACACCACAGTTCAAAAGCATCAATTCTTCAGTGCTCAGCTTTCTTCACAGTCCAACTCTCACATCCATACATGACCACAGGAAAAACCATAGCCTTGACCAAAAGGACCTTAGTCAGCAAAGTAATGTCTCTGCTTCTGAATATGCTATCTAGGTTGGTCATAACTTTTCTTCCAAGGAGTAAGCATCTTTTAAAATAAACTCAAAATGGATTAAAGATCTAAATGTAAGATCAGAAACTAAAAAACTCCTAGAGGAAAACATCGGCAGAACACTCTCTGACATAAATCACAGCAAGATCCTCTATGACCTACCTCCCAGTGTAATAGAAATAAAAACAAAAATATACAAATTGGACTTAATTAAACTTAAAATCTTTGGTACAACGAAGGAAGCTATAAGCAAGGGGAAAAGACAACCTTCAGAATGGGAAAAAATAATAGCAAATAAAACAACTGACAAAGAATTAATCTCCAAAATATACAAGCAGCTCATGCAGCTCAATCCCAGAAAAAGAATCGACCCAGTCAAAAATGGGCCAAAGAACTAAACAAACATTTCTCTGAAGAAGACATACCGATGGCTAAAAAACACATGAAAAGATGCTCAACATCACTCATTATCAGAGAAATGCCAATCAAAAACACAGTGAAGGACCATCTCACCAGTCAGATGGCTGCCATCAAAAAAGCCTACAAACAATAAATGCTGGAGAGGGTGTGAAGAAAAGGGAACCCTCTTACACTAGTGCTGGGAATGCAAACTAGTACAGCCACTATGGAGAACAGTATGGAGATTCCTTAAAAAACTGGAAATAGTATTACCATACAATCCAGCAATCCCACTGCTGGGCATACACACCAAGGAAATCAGAATTGAAAGAGATACATGTATCCTAATGTTCATCACAGCACTGTTTACAATAGCTATGACATGGAAGCAACCTAGATGTCCATCAGCAGACAAATGGGTAAGAAAGCTGCACTACATATACACAATGGAATATTACTCAGCTATAAAAAAACAATGCATTTGAATCAGTTCTAATGAGGTAGATGAAACTGAAGCCTATTATACAAAGTGAAATAAATCAGAGAGAAAAACACCAATACAGTATATTAATGCATGTATATGGAATTTAGAAAGTTGGTAACGACAACCCTCAGAGAAGGCGATGGCATGCCACTTCAGTACTCTTGCCTGGAAAATCCCATGGATGGAAGAGCCTGGTGGGCTGCAGTCCATGGGGTCGTGAAGAGTCAGACACGACTGAGTGACTTCACTTTCACTTTTCACTTTCATGCATTGGAGAAGGAAATGGCAACCCACTCCAGTGTTCATGCCTGGAAAATCCCATGGACAGAAGAGCCTGGTGGGCTGCCGTCTATGGGGTCGCACAGTCAGACACGACTGAAGTGACAACACACCAGCAGCAACGACAACCCTATAATTCAAGACATCAAAAGAGGCACAGGTGTAAAGAAGACTTGGACTCTGTGGGAGAAGGCGAGGGTCAGATGATTTGAGAGAACTGAAACATGTAAATTACCATATGTGAAATAGAACACCAGTCCAAGTTCAATGCATGAAGCAGGGCACCAAAGCTGGTGCACTGGGACAACCCTGAAGGATGGGATAGGGAGGGAGGTGGGAGAGGGGGTCAGGATGGGGGACACATGTACACCTGTGGCTGAGTCAATGTATGGCAAAAACCACCACAATATTGTAAAGTAATTATGCTCCAACTAAACTAAATAAATTAAAATAAAAAAGAAAGGAATAGAAATAGGACAATTAGTTGAGAGTGGTAAGGAGGTTACAGGGAAGGTAATGATTTCAATATTGGGCACAATAAGTTCTAGGAGAACAGAGGATATCCAGAAAGAGAGAGGTACTCAATAAAGTGTTTGAAATCTGGGCTTCCAGATTAACTTTATGGGATGGAGATATAAATTTAGGATTCTTCAGAATATGGGCAGCATTTCATGTACTGCATGGATAGTATCCCTCATGAAGAAATCCTTATGAACAACATTTCAATAATGGACAGAAGAAAAGGAGGATCCAAGTGGAAGACGCAAAACCTACACAAAGAGTATTCACAACTTATGAAAAGTGTGAAATTGGCTCTCACCTTTTCACTGTTGCATGCACAGAGAGAAACAAAGTGAAATTTTATTATTAGCCCTTGTAGGCTAGCTTGTTTCATATCTACTACCCTGCAGAGAATAACTGGAAAAGTAGATTTAATTTTTTACAATCTCATTAAAATCATGGGAAAATTATGAAGAAAGTGATTAAGGGACTAAACATTTCAAGAATAAATGCAAATAGATGAATATGATATTAAGGCTTCATATTTCTTCTTGAGGTTATTTTAGTGATTTATGTTGTCCTTGTTCAGTCACTAAGTCATGTCCAACTCTTTGTGATCCCATGCACTGCAGCTTGCCAGGCTTCCCTTTCTTTCACCATCTGCTGGACCTTGCTCAAACTCATGTCCATTAAGTCAGTGATGCCATCCAACCATCTCATCCTCTGTCATCCCATTCTCCTCCCACCTTCAATCTTTCCCAGCATCAGGCTCTTTTCAAATGAGTCAGTTCTTCACACCAGGTGGCCAAAGTATTGGAGTTTCAGCTTCAGCATCAGTCCTTGCAATGAATATTCAGGATTGATTTCCTTTAGGATGGACTGGTCAGATCTCCTTACAGTCCAAGGGACTCTCAAGAGTTTTCTCCAACACCACATTTCAAAAGCATCAATTCTTCGGTGCTCAGCTTTCTTTATGGTCCAGCTCTCACATCCATACATGACTACTGGAAAAACCATAGCTTTGACTGTTACAGAACTTTGTTGGCAAAGTGATGTCTCTGTTTTTCAATATGCTGTCTAGGTTGGTCATAACTTTTCTTCCAAGGAGTAAGCATCTTTTAATTTCATGGCTGCAGTCACCATCTGCAGTGATTTTGGAGTCTCCTATAATAGTCTAACACTGTTTCCACTGTTTCCCCATCTATTTGCCATGAAGTGATGGGACCAGATGCCATGATCTTAGTTTTCTGAATGTTAAGATTTAAGCCAACTTTTTCACTCTCCTCTTTCACTTTCATCAAGAGGCTCTTTAATTCTTCTTTGCTTTCTGCCATAAGGGTAGCATCACCTGTGTATCTGAGGTTATTGATATTTCTCCCAGCAATCTTGATTCCAGATTGTGCTTCATCCAGCCCAGCGTTTCTCACGATGTACTCTGCATATAAGTTAAATAAGCAGGACGATAATATACAGCCTTGATGTACTCCTTTTCCTATTTGGAACCAATCTGTTGTTCCATGTCCAGTTCTAACTGTTGCATGCAAGTTTTTCAAGAGGCAACTCAAGTGGTCTGGTATTCCCATCTCTTTCAGAATTTTCCATAATTTCTTGTGATCCACACAGAGCTATATGAGCTGTTTGTGTATTTTGGAAATTAATCTCTTTTGCTCACATCATTTGCACATATTTTCTCCTATTAAGTAGGTTATCTTTTTGTTTTGTTTATGGTCTCCTCTATTGTGTAAAAGATTTTAAGTTTAACTAAGTCCCATTTGTTTATTTTTGTTTTTATTTCCATTACTGTAGGAAATTGATCCAAAATGGTATTTCAGCTATTTATTTCAAAGAGTGTTTTGCCTATGTTTTCCTCTAGGATTTTTGTATTATCTGGTCTTACATGTAGATCTTTAATCCATTTTTCTTTCTTTTTTTTTGTGGATGATGTTAAAGAATGATCAAAGTTTATTCTTTTACATATAGCTATCTAATTTTCTGAGCATCATTGATTGGAACGAAAATTGTATTTTATTTGGTGTGTATTCTTTCCTTTTTTGTCATAAGTTAATTGACCATAGTGAGTGGCTCTATTTCTGGGTTTTCTATCCTCTTTCATTGTTCTATATTTCTGTAGTTTGTGCCAGTACCACACTGTTTTGATGACTGTAGCTTTGTAGTATAGTCTGAAGTGAGGGAGCCTGATTTCTTCAGCTCTGTTTTTCTTTCTCCAGATTGCTTTGGCTATTTGAGGTCTTTTGTTTTTCCACACAATTTTTTAAAAAAATTTTGTTCTAGTTCTGTGAAAGACAAACTTTTTAAAAATTGGGATTTGTATGGATTTAAAAACCAAACAAATTTTAAAAATCGTTCTAGTTCTGTGAAAGACAAACTTTTAAAAAACTGCTTAGGCTGCCGCCGCCGCCGCCACCGCGCCTGCTGAGAGATGGCGGTCTTGGGCGCCGAAGGCTGAAGGCGCCCGCCTGTGGAGGAGGCGCCGCCGCCAGGGCCGCCGGGAGCCGACGGCTTCGCGCCGGGTTGTCTCCTCACTAGACTATGAGCTCCGTGGAAGAAGGAATCGTGTCTTACTCATCTTTATATCTCCAGTATCTAGAACAGTTCCTGGTACAAAATTTAAGCTGAATTTTGGGACATGGCCACTGCTTCGCCAAGGTCTGATACTAGTAATAACCACAGTGGAAGGTTGCAGTTACAGGTAACTGTTTCTAGTGCCAAACTAAAAAGAAAAAAGAACTGGTTTGGAACAGCAATATATACAGAAGTAGCTGCAGATGGAGAAAGTAAGAAAACAGCAAAATCCAGTAGTTCTTCTAATCCGAAATGGGACGAACAGCTAACTGTAAATGTGACCCCACAGACTACATTGGAATTTCGAGTTTGGAGTCATCATACTATAAAAGCAGATGCTTTATTAGGAAGAGCAACAGTAGATTTGAAACAAGCTCTGTTAATACACAATAGAAAATGTAAGTTTTTTGTTCTAATCTTTGTATTTTTTTAACTTTATTTTAGACATTCTTAAAATATCCTGAAATCTAAAAGCCAGAAAAAAAGTTTTATATTTATAAAAGGAGAGATTCATTTATTGCCTGTGACTTTTTAAAAATTTATAACATATGAAATATGTATACTGGCATTTCTCTATCCAAGAAATTTATACAAAATAACCCCAGTCATCTGTGAATATACCCTTTTATCAGTGATCATCAGTGATTTATTTTATATTCAAAGACTTGAAAACAATGATCATTATCTAAGCCTACTCTTTGTTTCTTAGCTAATAACAATTTTGTTTGTACAGAATAGATTCTGAGTCTTTAATTTTCTTTTTTCATTATCTAGTTCATGTTTTGAAAATATGGAGTCTATAGAAAATCACAGAGGAATTAAAATTACCTGTAATTTTTACTATCCAGAGATAACTATAGACACATTTTGTTTCTTCTTTGTATCTATTGGTTTATCCTCTTCTTTTTTCATTTAAGAATATAATATGAACATTATGTTTCCATTACATAAAATTTTTCTAGCATAAGAATTCTTAAAAGTAGTTTAAGTATTGTAAACTTTCTATCATGGTATACAAAAATTTGGGTGTATATACTTGTTACTTCTAATTCTGAGAAATTGCTTTTATGAAATTCTCAAAATATTGTGTGATCCAAAGAGTATTAAAAACTGGATGATTTAACTGATTTCTTATTATTTGATGTTTAGGCAGTTTCTGATAGTTCACTCAAATACAACTGTAAATCTTTATGTTCGTCATCTTATTTCCTTAGAAATTTTCTTATTCCTAACAAATGTGCTAAAATGCTTATTTTTAAAATGTCAATTTTTTTTTTTAAAATCTGTTTTTAACAAAAAATTCATATTAACTGAAAAATCTGTTTTTTATATAGTTTTTGGACATAAGGAGTTATGAGTCAAGAAAATGTAAAAGCCACATTAATTTTTATGTATGAGTGCTTGCTAAGTCACTTCAGTCATGTCTGACTCTTTGTGACCCCCATGGACTGTAGCCCACCAGGCTCCTCTGTCCATGGGATTCTCCAGGCAAGAATACTGGAGTGGGTTGCCATGCCTTCCTCCAAGGGATCTTCCTGACCCAGGGATTGAACCCCCATCTCCTGCATTGGCAGGCGGATTCTTTACCACCAGCACCACCTGGGAAGTCCCAATGTTTATGTATAGTAATTAAAAAAAAAGCATTGAAAGTTTAAAAAAAAAACTGCTTAAAGACAAAACATTAGACAAGAAGATGAATATTAGATTAAAAAATTGCTGACACCATGGACTATAGCAAGCCAGGCTTCCCATCCTCCACTATTTCCTGGAGTTTGCTCAAATTCATGTCCATTGAATGGATGATGCTATCTCATTCTCTGCTTCCCCCTAGAGGTGGAAATTAATGTATGTGAAAATAAGTCTATTGGAAATAAACAGACTCATGGAGGTAACAGAAGAATGGCTAAAATAGACGAGTCTAATAAAAATGGATCAAGGTGAAAAAATCTAAAATATGTGCAATTATGATAGCTTAAGAGTGAGACATTTTATGCTTTATCCTAATCATCAGTGAGTGGCCTGTGCTTTTCGGAATTTCATTCACTGAGTGCAACTCTAAGGAGCTTTAATTACCTGCTACTTCAGGAAATCAACTCTGAGTATTCATTGGAAGGACTGATGCTGAAGCTGAAGCTCCAATACTATGGCCACCTGATATGAAGAGCTGACTCATTAGAAAAGACCCTGATGCTGGGAGAGATTGAAGGCAGGAGAAAGGAGCAACAGAAGATGAGAGGGTTGGATGGCATCACTGACTTAATGGACATAAGTTTGAACAAGCTCCAGATGGTGAACCACAGGGAAGCCTGATGTGCTGCAGTCCATGTGGTCATAAAGAGTCGGGCAGGACTGAGCAACTGAGCAACAACAATAGCTTCCTTGATCACAGAAATGAACTAGATCTATTCATTATCCCACAGAACCAGAAGAGCTTACCCCCATCCTGAACTTGAGACACATAGAGGCTCTTTGTGGGTGGAATTTTTGAAAAGGGAGGTCTAGAGACATGGATTAAACTACTTGGATTTTCCAGCATTCAGTTAGAGGAAACCATAGTCTAGAGGGAAGTTGTCATGAAAAACTTAAAGACCAAACCACATGTTGACCTTACAGGGCAAGACTCGTAGCCAGGTCAAGATCATGAAAAGAATTGAGGCAAGCTGCAGGGGGAAATCAGGTGGTTTAAGCTGACACTGTAAACCTTGTGTATGTGTGTTTAATTACAACTAAGCTGCAGAGCTCATCAGAGTAAGCTGGCAAGTTTTTATGAAGTTATTCAACCTTATTTCCCTCCTATCTATTACTATAGTTCCTAAATTTCCTACAAGCCTTAGCTCTAACTATTTTCTCCTGCAGATAATTATTCTGAGCCACCCAGATTATGGGGATCTTGCTTAGTTATCATGAATTCCAAAGAGTTCTATATCTTCATTTTATTTGTTATATACAAAATCTTTTCTCCAAAATGAATATAACTTTGTTAAAGAAGAAGTGTTAATGCAATGAATTTTAAAAGCCCCAAAGACTTTAGTAGAATAATTTCATTATAGCAGACACATTCAGATCTTACATGTGCCATGCTCTCCCCTGTGAATTTCTCATACATCTCATTTGGCCTTGATAAAAACAACCTACATAGTTTCTCTTATTTTATGCAATTCAAAACTGAGTCATAGAGAGTTTTAAATGCTATTCCTGAGGTCACTGTGCTTAAACCACAGAGGTGCAACCTATGAGTTCTCCTCAGGCCCAGAATAATTCTTTGCAGATTCTCTTGCTTGGCTCAGGTACCAAAGAAGCATATGTTACAGGCAATCTGAATACAGCACCTGGATGGAGAGGGTTGCTTGTCTGATGAGTCATGCTTTTAAATAAAATAATAAAACCCTTGTCTGGACAGCTTCACTGCCCCAGGCCTGGGATGTGGTCACTGTGGTTCCAAAACACATTTGGATTTCCGCTCAAGTAGTCCTTCAGCCATTGGAATGGAAGGGATCTGATTCCAGATTCCTTGATCCCAAGGCTCCATCAAGTGCTTCTAGCTAACTTTACAATGAATAAAGTGATGAATAGAGGGGAAATATGATAAAGATGATGAACCTAATAACAAACATCACCATTAACATTTATTGAGTTCTCATCATGTACTGGGCACCAAGAGAATACTTTCCAAGCATCATTTCTTTTTTTAAACTTTTAAAATATAACTTTAAAATTAAATTATATTATAAAATACAATTAATTTTTATTGTAGTAAAGTTGATTTACAAAGCTTTGTTAGTTTCTGTTGTACAGCAAAGTAAATCTGTTATACATATACATATATCCACTCTTTTAAAAATTCTTTTCCATTTGATGCTGCAGAAATCATATGAAATAGGCACCAGTACTTCCTCCATGTTACAAAGAAAGAAAATAATATGCAAAGATGTTGAGACATTAGTCCAAGATAACAAAAGATAGTACCAATATTTGAGCCCAAGCATTTTGCCATAATACTAATAGTTTGTTATAACAGCTACACATAAATATATAATGTATGGGTTCTGGATTGGATTCTCCCCTACCCTAGATCTTGAGAGTGAGCACCAAGAGAAGGGTAAGATTTCAACGAATAAGTCAGACCTACAACATTGCCAGTGGAACCCATTCAACCAAAGTCACAAGTTTCAACCCTTACTTCCATGTTTCTAAGTCACCCTTAGGTGACAGGAAAATTGCAGACAGACATTGGGGCAGAGGATGGAGTTACTGAGATGTAGTCTCACCTGGTCTGGAGGCCAGGATGCTCAGGGCAGGTGCCTGTGTCAGGAAGTCCTTCTTATCCCATGTGATTGGGAGTCAACTGAGGAGGAAATTTGGGTGCCTGGCCTAGCCCTTGAAAATTCACAACACTGTCATTGAGATATGAGAAGGCCCTTTGTTTCTGACACTCATTCTGGAAAAGAACCAGTTATATGCCCCCTGCAGCCATGTGGGCTGTCACTCTTCCCTACGAGAGCAGGGGAAACTCCCTGTGGAATGACTGAGCACGGAGTCATGCCTGACAAGAGAAAAAGAGAAGAAAGCAGGATGGCAGATTGGGGACTAGTTTTATATTAGTTTTCAGTGAGCACATTATTTCTTATACATTTTCCTTTCCCTCCTCATTAAAATGACATCCTTTAAACAATATTACAGCATCATTAGAAGTTTAGCAAAGAACTACTCATGTTCTACTTTTGTCCTTTATGTTTGTTTCTAGACATTGCTCATATACTGTCCATTTTTATGTGACTCTGATCAGACTGGAGTGAGTGTTTTTCTATATTGTTTCATAGCCTTTAAAATGTTTATTAGCAGTAATGAGTGGATTACTCAGGCCTATTACCCTTTTCTCTCTTCTCTTCATTTATATCTGAGTCTGTGTCTCCATCCTATGTGTCTTTGTACAATTGGATATGACCTTATTCATATCAATTCCAGAGAATGCAGAAAGCCTGAAAATCCAGAGCAATATGAAGTTTTCTACTCCGTCATGTAATCATGACTCCCATTGAAAATAAGACAGCCATCAGAAAGAAGAAAGGAGAAGGAAAATAAAACAGGTCAAAGTAGTTTATTAAAATGAGTTTCATTCTAATTATTTTCAAGTTATGAAAACCAAAGGTAAAGACACTCACCAACAAGCTGACAAGCAGCTCTGCCCTCTGCAGGCTTGGCAGTGATCCAGCAGCTACTCCCAGGGCTGGGCACCTCTGGCAGTGCCAGCAGCCTTGCCAAGGCTGGATGAGGGGTGAAAGATGCCTCACATTCCTTTGTCTCTGTTCATAACTGACTCAGGAAATAGGTCTGTGTTACTCAGCTGGTAGCTTCACTATCTTTTCTGGAAGGCCAAGTGTTCAAGGCCCACATCAGAAATTTGGCCACTTCTCAAAGACAAATGCTTGCCTTGTCATGGGAGATGGTTAGAGACACTCATTGGAAAAGTGAATTCATTCTCATTGGTTCTTCCAAGTAAACAGGGATCCGAGGAGCAGGAATGACAACACATCACTCAACTGAGTTTGACCCAGAAACTCCAAATATCTCCAGAATGAAACCTGCATAACTGCCACCCAGTGCAGGCACTTCCAAGAGGAGAGGGAAGAGTGGGCTACCTGCTCCATGTTCCACCATCTCCTCGACTCAACACTCACCTCAGCCTTTGTTTCCACCACAAGAAGGTAGAGATAAGCGCATAAAACAGCGGCAGGTCAGCACTGCCACAGTGAGGACGCAGAAGTCCACAGGTACAGAGGACACCAAACCCGAGACTCAGAGTCATATTTGTGTAGAAAATTCTCCTTTAAAAAATAATAATTAAGTTATCTTAATTGGAAGACAATCAGTTTACAATATTGTGATAGCTTTTGCCATACATCAACATGAATCAGCCATCGGTACACATATGTCCCCCCATCCTGAACCCCCCTCCACTCTCTCCCCACCCCATCCCTCTGGTTGTCCCAGAGTATCAGCTCTGAGTGCCCTGCTTCATGCATTGAACTTGCACTGGTCATCTGTTTTACATAGGGTAATGTACATGTTTCAGTGCTATTCTCTCAAATCATCCCTTGATGAACTTTTTTCTTTAAAATGCTTATACACAAAACTGCTTGACAGTTTAATGTTACATAGGAAAGCAATTTATCACTTATAATATTTATGACTGGTCTAAAAGTTTAAAAAGTATGATTACATTTGAAATTATTTGGAATCATTTGTATTAAACATACCTGATAAGTTTGCTTTTGATTAAATACTGGAAATTGGAAAACAAACAAAAATGGTTGCAGAAAGAGGATATGAAGGTAAAGATGGTTATGGATCCTTTAAAATAAAATAAAATCATTTCAATAAAAAAAAATAAATGCCTTAAGCGAGGAGTAAAATTTCTTCTTCTGCCTATAGAATTTCTATGGTAATCTGCATGGCTTGTAATACAGGTTTGTGTTTGTGCATCAGGCAATATTTAGGCTGATACATTGCTTAAGGACTAATTCTTGTTGATTTATTTTGTGGACAGCCCTGATTTCAGAAACCTTTATCACAGGAGTATGGAAACCTGAATGGGGGTGGAGATGGTATTTTTCTGAAAAATTGTCTTTAGGATGGAGAGTCTAAAGGAACAGAGAGCTCTCAGCTGATGGAATAACCCTCCCTCCTTTGAACCAGCTGTTTGTGACAGCTGTCCAGGAGGTAGGACCTGTAATGGGGACTCCAACAAGAGGCTCAAGTCTGCTGTTTCCCAGGACATCCTTGCCATCTCACTGTGGGTTTCCTTTCTAGACAGTTGTTAGAAGCTCTCCTCCTGCTCCTGGAAGTCCCTCTCTCCCACCCTCCCAGACCTACACCTGTGCCAGGAGAGAGGGTGCAGCCTCCAGAGGCAAGAAAAGCCAAAAGCCAGAGGAGAGCTGTGCTGTGTGGGTCTCCCTCAGCCCCTGTGATACCTGACTTTAGTCCCTCGTGTTTCCACATGAAATTGATAATGTGCCTTCTCTTTCTGAGGACAAGGTTTTATGTTTTCTTTAACAGCTTTATTGAGGTATTAAAACTCACATGCAGTACAATTTTTTTATTTAATGTGTACAGTTCAAGGACTTTCATTATACACAGGGCTATACAATCCTCACCACAATCAATTTTTTTTTCATTTTTATTACCCTCCAGAGAACCCCAATCCTTTAAGCTGACACTCTCTAGTTCTCCCATTCTCCCAGCTCCAGGAAACCACTAATCTAATTTTTGTCTTGATGTATTTGCCTGTTCTGAACATGTGATAGAAATGGAGTCGATGATCATGTAAAGCTCTCACTTTTCTCCAGCAAAAGACCCTGAACCTAGCAGTGTTTGAGTAAGGTTAAAATAGTAACTTGTATTAGATAGATTAACTGGTTTTAGTATTAACAGAACCCATAGTATGGGCAACTAGTCTTAGTTAAAGTGAAAGTGAAGTCTCTCAGTCGTGTCCGACTCTTTGTGACTCCATAGACTGTAGCCTACCAGGCTCCTCTGTCCATGGGATTTTCCAGGCAATAGTACTGGAGTGGATTGCCATTTCCTTCTCCAGGGGATCTTCCCAACCCAGGGCTCAAACCCAGGTCTCCCACATTGTAGACAGATGCTTTACCATCTAAGCCACCAGAGTCTTAGTAAGAAGACCTTAAATGGTATACTGAGTGGATTGATGGTCTGTACATCATCACAACTGGTGGAAACCTATGGTTCATATCTCCTCTTAGTCAGCTTCCACAGACAAGGCTGCCTGTGTGCCTAGCCTATTCAACTTTCCAACAAGGGTGTCATATGCTCACCAATTTAGAAGCTTATCCCTTGGAAGACTGGCATTCACCCATCTGCTGGCACACTCTCCGCATGTTAATAGTGAATAATACAAAAATGCACTAAATACCATGCATTTATTCCCAACAAGTAGTTATTCTTTCCAAACCATTAGCTTTGGAGGAGAATGTTTGCTAAATGTTGTCTTTGTTCCCAAAGCTTGAGGGTAAAGGTCATATGCAACCAATGGCTGAGAGATAATTAGCCACTTTACAGTTTCAACCCCCAGATGAACTCTCCCCCACCATCTGTGATAAATCCCCCAGTTTATAGACTGTGAAAGCTTAAAGAAAGATGGAGCTTACAGATCACAATATGATCTGTTAGATAAATAACCAGAAGTATTATTTCTTAAAACCACAACTTGCAAACAAAATTATCAGAAAGTATCCCTCCTCCAAATACCTAGAGGTTCAGCATTCATGCTTAAATGAAGATCACACGTATGCCTCCAGCCCAAGATGTGCCAGGGCTTGGAGGGACATTGGGGAGGACTAATACCAAGGGCCCTTCAGGGGCTGTTAGGCATTGTTATCCTGGGTCTGACCTCAAATTCTTCTCTTGGAGGAGAAAGCAAAATGTGACTGACTACATTAAGGCTTAGCTCTCAGAGTTGTCACAAATTCTCCAGAAATACCCTGTCTTGCAGCGAGCTTCTTTTCACTAAGTTGACACTTAGTCGGAAGAGAAATGATCATTTCGTTCAATAGCTGAAGACATGAATGGCTTATGCTTTTTAACCTAAAGGTTGTCTTTGGCACTGATTCTGGACCCCTGGATGTTGAGACGTACCTAAGAAGGTTAGGGAGATCTTGGCCTATGATTTAAATGAAGCCCACATTTTTTTTCCTTTGTATCATTATCTTTTTGAAGGTCTGCCCTATGGTGACCTGGTGAGCACGAGTGGAATTTTGCAGAGTGAGAAGGTGGATTTACTGTGCTAAATTCAAATTTCACAGGCTTGAGCCTGGTGATTTATGATTCAGATTCTGCATAACGGAAGGAAACAGGAAATTGTCCCAGCATGTTATTTACTTAAATAGAGAGGGGGTTGAAATCACCTTCCAGAGAGAGTATCTGTCAATAGGAGCTCATTTAATATTAAATTAGTAATTTGAGAAGTATTCGGCCTGGAATTATCATGAGTCCTGCAGAACTAAGCATGGCTACTGGCTTCAAGGTGCTTATGTTTTACTGATGATAAGTTGTGGGGGAGGAGGAGAACTTAAATGTGGTAAGCATTAGGACATAAGGGATATGGAATATGATGGAGCACAGCTTGGGAAGAGTCAGAAAGACTCCCCAGGGTAAGTGATTCCTCATCGGGTCTTGAAGTAGTAGTAGGATTTGGCCAGTCATGTGTAGAAGAGATAGGCAGAGATATGAGCTTATGGGGTGGGGGGGATAGCAATAGAGATAACCTGACATAATTTACCGTGTCTTGCATGGATAGGTGTGTGATTTTTGGAAGATGAGCTGGACAAGCTGTCAAAGGCCAGAAAATAGAAGCCTTATATTTGAAATGATACGTGGCATGTTCCTAACTTGTCCTGGCTCTTCCAACATGACAACTGATGTTCTGAGTTCTATATTAGCAATTTCAACTCTCTGCATGTCCCCTCTTTTTCCCAAAATAGACAGGTCTATAAGTAATGTGTGGTTTTGCCAATTACTATGTATGTAACCTCAGACAAATTAGCCACCCGAAGCCTCTGTTTTCTCTTCTGGAACAGGAGACCAAACTAAGAGCAGTATAGTGGGGGCTATTGTGAGTATTATCAGTATCAAAAGCCACAATGCCTGGTATTAAAAAGTCTTCATGAAATATCTGTAGACTCAAACCAGGCATATGAATAAAAATGAACCTCTACAGCCTGGAAAACAGCCTTTGACTTTCCAAACACCAGTAGTTGCCAAAGCAGTCTAGGACACTTGGGAAGAGGTAGCAAGGGAATCTGAACACTGAGAAGAGTGGCAGGAAGATAATGACCCAGAACCAGGAGACAGTGGGTCAGAAAGCAGGTCAAAGTGGAGACATGCAGCTTGTGCCAGAACAACAATCACTAGGTCAGGAGTGCAGACAGGACAGAGGGGTGGCGGATACTGCTCACAGGGCACTTCAGGGAGTGGACGCACAGCAGCCCATGGTTTCTTCTTTCCTGATGTCATCTTGATGTCCTACTAGGCTCTAGAAAGAAACAAAAAAAGGGGGAACAAACAAGAGAGAAGAAAGGGAAAAGAGAAAATAAGGGCAAGATAGAACACCTGCATTTTGGTATATAATAAAAATAAAATTCTTTCATGATAAATACACTGAACAAACTAGAAATGGAAGGGAACTTCAACATTATGAAGACCACCCACAGACAACAGCTAATCTCATTCTTAATGACGAAACAAGCTCTCCCCCTAAGATCAAGAGGTAGACAAGGTTGTCTGCTCTTTTCTTTTTTTTTTTTAATTTTTATTTTTACTTTATTTTACTTTACAATACTGTATTGGTTTTGCCATACATTGACATGAATCCACCACGAGTGTACATGAGTTCCCAAACATGAACCCCCCTCCCACCTCCCACCCCATATCATCTCTCTGGATCATCCCCGTGCACCAGC
Organism: Capricornis sumatraensis; assembly: GCF_032405125.1. Taxonomy (NCBI): domain Eukaryota; kingdom Metazoa; phylum Chordata; class Mammalia; order Artiodactyla; family Bovidae; genus Capricornis; species Capricornis sumatraensis. The sequence continues at coordinate 56,869,161 of NC_091076.1, forward strand.
CCCAAGCATCCTGTATCCTGCATTGAACATAGACTGGCAATACATTTCTTACATGATAGTATACATGTTTCAGTGCCATTCTCCCAAATCATCCCACCCTCTCCCTCTCCCTCAGAGTCCAAAAGTCTGCTCTACACACCTTGGAGATTCTGATCAATTGGGCAAGAAAAAGAAATAAAAGGCATCCAGATTGGAAAGGAAGAAGTAAAAGTATCTCTTTTTACAAATAACATAACTTTGTATCCAAAAATCTTGAAATGTTGAAAAAGAAGAAAAATTTTGGAAGAGTAACAATTTCTCATTTCAAAATTTACTACATATCAACATTAATCCGTACAGTGAGATATTGGCATGAGGTTAATCATATATCAGTGGATCAGAACTGAGGGTCAGTAATAAACCTTCTCAGTTAAAATCAATTGATTTTCCAAATGTCCATAGAGACAAATCCACAGAGAGTAGGAGTACACTAGTGGTCACCTAGGATTGAGAGATAATTGTGAATGACTGATAATGGGTATGTAGTTTCTTTTTGGAGTGATAAAGGGCCCTAAAAGGACTGTGGTAATGATTACAGAGGTTTTCCTGGTGGCTCAGATGGTAAAGAATCTGCTTTCAATACAGGAGACCCAGGTTCAATCCCTGGGTCAGGAAGAACTCTGAATATATAAAAAATAAACTTGAGGTGCATAAATTGCATGGGATGTGAATTATATCTCAATAAAGTTGTCATAAAAATAATATTAACAGTCGCATAGCCATCACTGAGTACTTTGCTAATGCCAGGCACAGTGTTAAGCTCTATAGTCTTATCTTTAAGTGAAAGTGTTAGTCACTCAGTTGTGTCCAATTCTTTACAACTCTGGTGGCCTGTAGCCACCAGGCTCCTCTGTCCATGGATTTCTCCAGGCAAGAATACTGGAGTGGGTTGCCATTCCCTTCTCCAGGGATCAAACATGTGTCTCCTGCATTGCAGGCATATTCTTTACTGTCTGAGCCTCCAGAGAAGCATTAATCTCACAATAAATATGCCAGGAAGTTTTTTTTTTTTTAAATCATATTTATTTACAATGAAAATCCTAAGTTCAGAGATATTAAGGAACTTTCCCATGGTCACAAAGTCAGTATGTACCATAATAGGAAGTAGGTCTTTGACACATTTTTGTCTCATCTTGAGGATCAGGGTCTTATTAAGAGGCCTTAGATGGATCTTGTGAGCCTTCTTGTGCTCCAAGTCCAGTGTTTACAACATGACCAAGAACAAAACAGCAAGATTTAGTGAAACCTCTGCTTTCAACTTTCTTACCAGGGAACTGTGGCAAGGTGTTGGGTCCCAGTTGCTGCTGGAAATAGGGTGGAGAGCACTCAGCTAGCTGTTGTCTCTGGCCTTCTAAGGATATTTTTCCTATAGATGCCCTCAGCTCCTTCCTCAGAGGTGTCACAGCTGTAATTCTAGAAGTGAGACTCTTGACCCTCCATTCTTGCAGATTATGTCTTGTGTTTATAACTGATTCTTGTTGCTTTTGGCTTTTTCTGCTTCTCAGTTCTGAGAAATAAAATGTGAGCAGGAAGGTGTTAAGTCCACTAAGACAAAGGCATCAGGTAGCTCTCACCAAGGAAAATTTGGATGAGTTTTGAGAAAATGATTCTGAAGCAGTTGGATTACATGTTCTGTTTGGGCCCAGCAGTCAAGGGGAAAAGGGAGAGCCAAGCCAAATATACTTGGGATGCTGTCATATTCCCAATATTGGAAAACCTTTTAGGATGTTTGACTGAGTTTAGCAAAATGAATACCTGGACCTTGCCCCTTCCTTCTTAGACAAAGGTGACCAAACATCTTACAATGATTCAGGTCTAAAAGAAGCCACAGGTATGACCACCCTTTTGTGGGAGATGGCACAATGGCACCCTCTTTCAGTGGAAATTTCGTTGGGATATTAACTAAGAACACAGTTACAATAACTGGGTTTTTGAGAAAGAGTTAAAATCAACTGAAGAATCAGAATTTGTGTCCTAAAGGAAAGCAATGTATCCTTCCATTCCACTCTTCGTGATTAAGAGCAGAGGCTGAAAAGGAAATTGTCTACAATGATTCTTCCCAACCTCTTATTCTGTGGATGCTGAAGTATTCCTAGGAATTCTTTTGTGGTCCCATCTCATCCTTTGATTTTTCCATTAGATTCTTTAGAATCAGAGCAGCACTAAATGAGATTCTAGGTATCAGAGAGCCATCATCTAGATGTCAGTGAACCCAAACCCTCCCTGACAGATTGAGTAGAAGTAACAGAAGAGCAAAGAGGACGCCATTGGAAGGAGCTAAGCCTTTCTTGAAACACTGTAATAGATATGAGACTGTTCATAGGCAGATACAATGCTTTCAAAATGGTTTCTTCCATTCGTTCACAGTATTTACTGAGTGATAGTCAAGTGGGCCTTAGAAAGCATCACTACGAACAAAGCTAGTGGAGGTGATGGCATTCCAGTTGAGCTATTTCAAATCCTGAAAGATGATACTAAGAAAGTGTTGCACTCAATATGCCAGCAAATCTGGAAAACTCAGCAGTGGCCACAGGACTGGAAAAGCTTAGTTTTCATTCCAATTCCAAAGAAAGGCAATGCCAAAGAATGCTCAAACTACCGCACAATTGCACTCATCTCACATGCTAGTAAAGTAATGCTCAAAATTCTCCAAGCCAGGCTTCAGTAATAAGTGAACCATGAACTTCCAGATGTTCAAGCTGGTTTTAGAAAAGGCAGAGGAACCAGAGATCAAATTGCCAACATCTGCTGGATCAAGGAAACAGCAAGAGAGTTCCAGAAAAACATCTATTTCTGCTTTATTGACTATGCCAAAGCCTTTGACTGTGTGGATCACAATAAACTGTGGAAAATTCTGAGAGAGATGGGAATATCAGACTACCTGACCTGCCTCTTGAGAAATCTGTATGCAGGTCAGGAAGCAATAGTTAGAACTGGACATGAAACAACAGACTGGTTCCAAATAGGAAAAGGAGTACGTCAAGGCTGTATATTGTCACCCTGCTTATTTAACTTATATGCAGAATACATCATGAGAAACGCTGGGCTGGGAGAAGCACAATCTGGAATCAAGATTGTCAGAAGAAATATCAATAACCTCAGATATGCAGATGACACCACCCTTATGGCAGAAAGTGAAGAGGAACTAAAAAGCCTCTTGTTGAAAGTGAAAGAGGAGAATGAGAAAGTTGGCTTAAAGCTCAACATTCAGAAAACTAAAATCTTAGCATCTGGTCCCATCACTTCATGGCAAATAGATGGGGAAATGGTGGAAACAGTGTCAGACTTCATTTTTCTGGGCTCCAAAATCCCTGCAGATGGTGATTGCAGCCATGAAATTAAAAGACGCTTACTCCTTGGAAGGAAGGTTATGACCAATCTAGATAGCACATTGAAAAGCAGAGACATTACTTTGCCTACAAAGGTCTGTCTAGTCAAGGCTATAGTTTTTCCAGTGGTCATGTATGGATGTGAGAGTTGGATTGTAAAGAAAGCTGAGCGCTGAAGAATTGATGCTTTTGAACTATGGTGTTGGGGAAGACTCTTGAGAGTCCCTTGGACTGCAAGGAGATCCAACCAGCCCATTCTAAAGGAGATCAGCCCTGGGATTTCTTTGGAAGGAATGATGCTAAAGCTGAAACTCCAGTACTTTGGGCACCTCATGCGAAGAGTTGACTCATTGGAAAAGACTCTCATGCTGGGAGGGATTGGGGGCAGGAGGAAAAGGGGATGACAGTGGATGAGATGGCTGGATGGCATCACCAACTTGATGGACGTGAGTCTGAGTGAATTCTGGGAGTTGGTGATGGACAGGGAGGCCTGGCGTGCTGCAATTCATGGGGTCGCAAAGAGTCGGACAAGACTGAATGGCTGAACTGACTGACTGATGCCTTAGAAAGACACAGTAAGTGAAACCAATACAATATTGTAAAGTAATTAACCTCCAATTAAAATAAATAAATTAAAAAAAATTATTATGCCTGAAAAAATAAATGAATTAATTAATTAAATAAAGAGAAAAAAAAAGACGCAATAAGTGAAACGAACAACATTCTTTGCCTTCCTGGAGTCCACATTTCAATGGATAAATAACATTGTCATTTGGGAGATATAATATTAAACTATTAATTTAAAAAATTATTTCATTTTTGGCTGCACTGGTCCTCACTGCCGCACACTGGCTTTCTCTAGTCGTGGCAAGCAGGGGCTGCCCTTCGTTGCGGTGCATGGGCTCCTCATTGCAGTGGCTTCTCCTGTTGTAATGCACAGGCTCCAGGAACGTGGGCTTCAGTGTGGCAGCATGTGGGCTCACTAGTTGCAGCTCCTGGGCTCTAGAGAGCAGGCTCAGTAGCTGTGGTTCATGGGCCTGGTTTCTCTGCAACATGTGGAATCTTTCTGGACCAAGGATCAAACCCGTGTCCCATGCATTGACAGGCAGATCCTTATCCACTGTACAACCATAGAAGTATAAAAGTTTTTAAAAGTAAGTTGCTGAATTTGTCAAAGATGGGTGTAATTTATTTCCTTACTCCTATAAGCAGTTCTAATCCCGTTTGACTTTTTACTCTAGTGCTACAAATATTAGTATTTATTCTTTTACTGAAATATCTTAACATTGACCTCCACTATTACCTCAGACAGAATATATTGTCTTTACCATTAACATAACATCGTATGCCCAAAGTTAAATTTTATGAAGAGAAGCAACTAGATGCATTGCTTAGTTTTCTTTTTTCCCAAATGACTAGAAAATGGAGATTGGGAAGTGCTAAATCTTGGAGCTAAAGCTTCCTCCATGGTTATCTCTTTCCTTCTCCTTGTCTTCTCATCAGCAGGCATTTTTCATTCACTAAGAAAGCCACATTTGAAAGTAAAAATGTCAAATATAGAATCTTATAAAAGCAGTAACCAACAGCTTGTATATTTGCTTCAAAGCAAAAATATGGCATCCGGTCTCTACTTCTTCCCATTTCTGCATGTCAGTGTCATAAATGAATTTTTTGTATAGACAATGCCATGTTTAGTGGATTCGAGTCCAGATAGTTATCAACAGAGCTCCTATAAGATACCCTCTGTGGACTTTTCACAGGTACAGCCTTTCCAGAGCTGCATTAGCCCCAGCCTTGCTTTACTGCTTCTGAGTTCCCAGCTGGTCACAGCTGCTTCTGCTGATCTTCCCATCTAGAGGCTCAGCTCTCTCACCTGCTCTAGATAGAGATGAACAATGCAGCGTGACTGCTATTTCAGGTTGGTATTTTATATTATCCTAGACCTGAGACTCTGAGCCCAGGTGACTGAGGGACTCTACACTACTTGCCACTAACTAGATCTGAGATCTTCTAGTTGGATTGGTTACTAGGAGGAATGGATAAGACTTGGCTGCAGATCACTTCGTCTACTTTCTTCCCCTACATTCACCCAGTCCAGGCTAGAGCTGCAGCCTTGTTGCCCTGTCCTCTGTAAAATCAGTTTACAGCCCTAGTTCACTAGCCCAGGTTCTAGCTGTAGTGACCCAGTTACTGACATTGACATTTTTGTTTTGAACAACACCTTGGAGAGTCTGTCCACTTAGCCTTCTAGTTTCTCAGTGTCTACCAGTCTAAATCTAGCTCCACTGACTGGAGGCAAGTTGTGGGTACAGCCTTTGCCAAAATGAAGATGAAGACAGATACAGCCACAGGAACATTGGGCATGACCTGATATCTAGTACCTCTGGAGCTATCCCTTGTTTCCCACCTTGATGCATATGTTTCAAGCTAACTCCTTCTCCATCCCCAGCTCACCTAACAATACTGTAGGAAGCTGGTGCTAAGTCACTTCAGTTGTGTCCAACTCTGTGTGACCCTATGGACTGCAGCCTGGCAGGCTCTCTGTCCATGGGATTCTCCAGGCAGAATACTGGAGTGGGTTGCTGTGCCCTCCTCCAGGGGATCTTTTGAACCAAGGATTACACACTCATCTTTTACACCTACCTGCATTGGTAGGTGGATTCTTTACCACTAGCATCACCTGGAAAGCCCACGTAGGAAGCAGGGGTATCCTAGAATTTCTTCAGAACTAGTGTGAGGCCCCATTAAACACCCTCTTGTAACATCTTGAAATTCACATTTCCAGATTCCTTGGTGTTCCCAAAGCATGGCATGGATTTCAATTGTCACCAGCCCTTTTCAATGTTTCCATATTTTTCTTTCATCTCTTCTCTAGTGATTCCTTGAAAAAATCTGACTTTGGTTATACCAGTGAATTTGGGAGGGGAAGAAGGAATCTGGAGCAGAAAGGGAAAGTGCAGTTCAGAAGCAGCTTGTTTAGATAACTAGATGACTCTTACCTTGGGAAAGTTGCCTACATTCCCATCAACTGCATAGGTATTTTAAAGTGTCCTTTTTTATTGCTTAATAAAAAGAGCAATGAGGCCCAAGTGTATAACTCATTGTCACATACAGGTGGTACTAGATATTTATCTTTTCATCCGTGTCCAAACAGGGTATGTGTCTTCTAATATGATTTAAAGCACAGTGAGACAACTATTCTTTTTTTGTTTGTTTTTATTTATTTTTTAAAATGTAAATTTATTTATTTCAATTGGATGTTAATTACTTTACAATATTGTATTGGTTTTGCCATACATCAACATGAATCCACCACAGGTATACACGTGTTCTCCATCCTGAACCCCCTGCTTCCTCCCTCCCCATACCATCCCTCTGGGTCGTCCCAGTGCACCAGCCCCCAAATTTCCTTCTTTTAAAATATCCATGATTCTCCAAGTCAGACTGTATTTCAGTTAAGTTACTCAGTCATCTCTGACTCGTTGCGAACCTATAAACTGCAACATGCCAAGCATCAGAACTTACTGAGACTCTTGTCCATCGAGTTGGTGATGTCATCCAACTATCTCATATTCTGTCATTTCCTTCTTCTCCTGCCCTCAATCTTTCCCAGCATCAGTGTCTTTTCAAATGAGTCAGTTCTTCACATCAGGTGGCCAAAATATTGGAGCTTCACCTTCAGCATCAGTCCTTCCAATCAGTTCTTCAGGACTGATTTCCTTTAGGATGGACTGGTTGGATCTCGTTGCAGTCCAAGGGACTCTCAAGAGTCTTCTCCAACACCACAGTTCAAAAGCATCAATTCTTCGGCGCTCAGCTTTCTTCACAGTCCAACTCTCATATTCATACATGACTACTGGAAAAACCATTGCTTTGTATATATGGATCTTTGTTGGCAAAGTAATGTCTCTGCTTTTTAATATGCTGTCTATGTTTGTCAAAGCTTTTCTTCCCAGAAGCAAGAATCATTTAATTTCATGGCTACAGTCACTTTATGCAATGATTTTGGGAACCAAGAAAATAAAGTCTCTCACTGTTTCCATTGTTTCCACATCTGTTTGCCATGAAGTGATAGAACCAGATGCCATGATCTTGGTTTTTGAATGTTGAGTTTTATGCCAGCTTTTTAAATCTCTTTCACTTTCATCAAGAGGCTCTTTAATTTCTCTTCACTTTCAGCCATAAGGGTGGTGTCACTGTATATCTAAGGTTATTGCTGCTTCTTCCAGCAATCTTGATTCCAGTTTGTGCTTCACCCAGCCTGGCATTTCACTCTGTATATAAGTTAAATAAGCAAGGTGGCAATATACAGCCTTGTCATACTCCTTTCTCAATTTGGAGACAGTCCATTATTCCATGTCTAGTTCTAGCTATTGCTTCTTGACCTGCAAACAGATTTCTCATGAGGCAGGTAAGGTGATCTAATATTCCCATCTCTTTAAGAATTTTCCACAATTTTGTGATCCACACAGTCAAAGGCTTTAGCATAGTCAGTGACACAGAAGTAGATATTTTCTGGAACTCTTGTTTTTTCTATGATCCAACAAATGTTGGCAACTTGATCTCTGATTCCTCTGCCATTTCTAAATCCATCTTGAACATCTGGAGGTTCCTGGTTCATATACTTTTGAAGCATGGCTTGGAGAATTTTGAGCATTACTTTGCTAGCATGTGAGATGAGAGCAATCATGTCCTAGTTTGACTATTCTTTGGCATTGCCTTTCTTCAGGATTGGAGGAAAACTGAACTTTTCCACTCCTGAGGACACTGCAGTATTTTCCAAATTTGCTGGCTTATTGAGTGCAGCACTTTCACAGCATCATCTTTTAGGATTTGAAATAGCTCAACTGGAATTCCATCACCTCCACTTGCTTTGTTGGTAATGATGCTTCCTAAGGCTCACGTGACTTCGCACTCCAGGATGTCTGGCTCTAGGTGAATGATCACACCATCGTGGTTATCTGGGTCGTTAAGATCTTTTTTGTATAGTTTTTCTGTATATTCTTGCCACTTCTTCTTAGTGTCTTCTTCTCCTGTTAGGTTCATACCATCTCTGTCCTTTATTGTGTCCATCTTTGCATGAAATTGTTCCCTTGGTATCTCTAATTTTCTGGAAGAGATCTTGATCTTTCCCATTCTATTGTTTTCCTCTATTTCTTTACATTGATCACTGAGGAAAGCTTTCTTATCTCTTCTTGCTATTCTTTGGAACTCTGCATTCAAATGGGTATATCTTTCCTTTTCTCCTTTGCATTTCACTTCTCTTCTTTTCTCAGCTATTTGTAAGGCCTCCTCAGACAACCATTTTGCCTTTTTGCATTTCTTTTTCTTGGGGATAGTTATTTATTTATTTATTTATTTATTTATTTATTTATTTATTTATTTTAATTGGAGGCTAATTACCACCATCTTCTGTATATAACATTTTATGAACCTCTGTCCGTAGTCCTTCACACACTCTGTCTACCAGATCTAATTCTTTAATCTATTTGTCACTTCCATGTAAGGGATTTGATTTAGGTCATACCTGAATGGTCCAGTGGTTTTCCCTACTTTCTTCAATTTGACAGTAAGAAGTTCATGATTTGAGCCATAGTCAGGTCCCAGTCTTGTTTTTGCTGACTCTATAGAGCGTCTTCATCTTTGGCTGCAAATAATATAATCAATCTGATTTCAGTATTGACGATCCGGTGATGTGTAGAGTCTTCTCTTGCGTTGTTGGAAGTGGGTGTTTGCTATGACCTTCTTGGTAAAACTTTGTTATCCTTTGTCTTCCTTCATTTTGTACTCCAACACCAAACTTGCCTATTACTCCAGATGCCTCTTGAATTCTTACTTTTTCATTCCAGTCCTCTATGATGAAAAGGACATCCTTTTCTGGTATTAGTTCTAGAAGGTCTTGTAGGTCTTCATAGAACCACTCAACTTCAGCTTCTTAAGCATTACTGGTTGGGGCATAGACTTGGATTACTGTGATATTGAATGGTTTGCCTTGGAAATGAATGATCATTCTGTCATTTTTTTTTTTTCATTCTGTCATTTTTGAAACTGCACCCAAGTATTGCATTTCAGACTCTTATTGACTATGAGAGTTACACCATTTCTTCTAAGGGATTTTGACCCACAGTAGTAGATGTAAAGGTCATCTGAATTAAATGGTCATCTGAATCAAATTTGC